>NC_061116.1:221547406-221774486 GCF_002878395.1 Capsicum annuum | reverse complement strand
AAAAAAAAAAAAAAAAAAAAAAAAAAAAAAAAAAACAGTTAGAGGAGGACAAATGGCTTGAAAGATCGTGAGGGTTCGATCGTTTTAAATCTGAAAGAGCCAAATTAAAAAAATATATTTAAATCTCTTTTTTAAGTTTTGAATAAGATGCCTATTCAAACTTGTTGCTTTAATTTATTTGTTTGCTACAATAGATTATTAATGAGGTTAAATATAATAAGTTAGGGAATCATCTGACCCCTTTCAATTAAATCTTTTTTTTAAAAAAAAAAGTTTTGAATAATCACATATTTAAACATATTGTACTATGTTTTAATTTACATTTTACTAGATTATAAAAAAAATAATTGACTCAATTTTTGTGGATGGAAGGAGCGCGAGAGCGTAACACATGCTCTATACTTTTCTCCAACTATTCTTTTAATAAAAAATTAGCTCGTATCTTCTTTCTGTAATAAGTTCACGGAAATTATAATTAGCGTATAGTTGATAGTTTTATCATAATTTAAAGATGTTTTTATGTCTTGATACAAAAATAAGTTGTTGAGGAAAATTCTACGCAAAATATAGATAAGGATAAAAGGGGTTTAATAGAGTACGTGGCAAATATGGATTGGAAATTGGAGCTGGACAATTGAAGATAGCATTTGGTGATAGAGTAATGGTTAATTTGCTTAGGAAAAAGTTAGTATTTTGGAATTGTTATTCACTCGGCATGAAAATAATACTGTAATTTTAGAATAATTAATTTTAAAATTAATTATTACATAATTTATTTCAATTAAATATAATAATAAAGTTATTTTAAAATTAATATAAAAATAATTTATTTTTTATCCGTTGTATCAAACGAGTAGTAGCCAAAACTTGGTGTGCAGCTCGTGGGAATATTATTAGTCCACTCCTCCTCCGTCCAATTTATGCCGATATTTTCATTGGGTATAAATATTTAAGATAGAAAAAAGAAAATTACAATAAATGTTAATATAAATATAAATGATTTCATAAAATTCAATGAAAAAATTTGTACTACATTATTTTTTTTAAATATTTAATTACAATTATTTAAAGTTAAAATATCTTTTCTAATGGATTAAAAAAGAGAAATATATCATATAAATTAAAATAATCTTTATTTTAATTACTATTTGGACAGATTAATAATATTTCTTTTGGATCATAAAAGTTTAAATAATTTTTAAATATTTTAAATTACTAACTATTGTGATTTATAGTAATATATATGCAAATTTTATTTTAAACAATTAAAAATTATCTATTTAAATTTATACCAAATATTAATTAACTTGATCCCATGCTCCAAATCAAGTCAAATAAATTTAAAAAGATTACCAACATGGGTTGTTTACCAACAAGGGTTGTGATGCAGTGGATGGAGTTGTTCCACTCTTAACCAGAGGTCGAGGGTTTGACCCTCAGTATGAAGAAAACTCAGTTGGATGCGCTGCCACCTTAATGGACCCTGTAACGCGCGATCTGGATTAGTCGGGGCTTCAATGCAGATGTCGGACATTGGATAGGAAACATCAAATTAATCGAGACTTCAATGCGGATATCGAACGTCGGATGAAAAATAAAAAAAAAAGTTAAAAAAGATTGATGGAGTACTAATAAGTGTAGGGCCTGAGGGCTGTTGAAATTTGCTAGATTTGGAATATTGAGTGGGTGGAACGGACAAATAGTGTGAAAGATTATAGAGTATTTATCTATAACAAGAAAGGTCACAAAAAAAAATCATGATGTCCTTTCGTTTTCTCGAATTAAGTTGATGTGAACACTTAGGTCCCACAATTAATAATTTTCATTTAACAGAAAGGAAGATTTAGGCATAGAGGAAATGAAACCACTTGTGCCATGACTGAAATGGTACCATCATAAGTTTCCAATAGGACAAATACAGAAACTTTTTGTCTGATAGTGAGAGGAGATGCCTTGTTTACTCATTTGTTTAATTTTTGTTAACCAAAATTTCACTCGATTTTACTTAAATATCATCAAGAGTTATTGAGATTAATTAGATTAGTGTCATTTATGTCTTTCTCGTCTAACTCTCACTATTCGACCACTCCATCCATCACATGTCAGTGAATGAGCGAAAAAAACCCTAAATCGGAGTGTTTTTTCGGACTTAAAAATAAGTGGTGAATCAAAAATCACCCTTATGAAAAAAAGAGAAGAGAACTTCTCACACCAGGTAGAATATTGGAAGCTTCTCATTTATTTTTTAGATTGTATAGCTATATATAGTAGCTAGAAATTACTCGATTTTATTTTAGCATTATCAAAAATCTCACTCTAGTGAAAGAACTGATATTTGTAAACGATTATGTAGGTAAAGTAGTCAACTACACTAAGCTTCTCTTCTTTTAAATTGTCCCAACTATCTGAATGATTAGTACTATTACTTTTACGATTAAAAGTGTCATTTTTTATTCTTATTGTCGAGGTTGCTGCATCATATATCGTATAGCAGCATTATTACATTAATCTAGCATAGTTACGAAGACAAAAGTTTGGGTCACACAGAGATTTCCTTGGGGACATAATAGATTTTCATCTTATAGTATTTTTTTAAAAAAAATTTATGAAGGGTTGATATATAGTCTGGAGAACAAGAAAATCTTTACTTTTCTTGTGGGGAACGCCTACTTATAATTAGGTCATGTATTATAATAATGAGACAGCACACACAAGACTTTGTGGTCAAGAAAATAAAGAAGTTAGGTATCTTATTAATTGTTACATAGTAGGTTACCCAATACATATATGTTCTATGTGTATAGGCACAAAAAATTAAAAGATAGGAGTTATATATAATTAATAATTAGGTTATATGGTGATAAGATGTCAAGGGGAGGGGATGCAGCATTGTACACCACTTATATTTTCGTGCTCACTATATATATATAACGTTAATTCATATTAAATATTGCTAACCTAAACGCTGGACATAATTAGCCTATGGACAAGCTTCTAAAAAGTTTTAAAAAATTTAGTCTCACTTAGACCTTCCCTATGTATTCGAATTTCGAGGGAGAAACTAAAACCAGAAAAAGCGAGGTTCTATGCATACCAGACATGCAAAAAATATTGGACGAGCAATTAGTTAGTTGGGTTTTTACGATGAAAAATGAATAGATATTTTTCTTTAAAAATGACATCAAGAAAAATGATGAAATTTAGATAGGCATCTTTTTATTTTAATTGATTGTAACCTTTCTGATGGATCGTGAATTTTTCTATAAGTTGTGATGACTTCTCTGATAAGGCACAATATGCACCTCTTCGTTTCTTTCTTTTCGTTGGCTATAAACTTTGAGATCTAACCTTAGTTTTCTACATATTTTCTAACATACAACCACCATAGAGTTATGTGATTTGTTCTTTTCGTTCGATGGAATCATTGACGTTTGAGATACTGCAACTCCCTCGATAGATATATCTGTTTTATGCTGGGAGAAATTAAGTAATCCAAAATCTCGAATATAGTGAGGGGATTAAATTCCTCAAGTACACACAAAAAATTGTGGACTAGGATATTTTTGTTAAATTCTTCCTTTTCTGTTTTTCAAATTTTTTCGTGGTTTACTATTTTGAACAGAGTATACCAACAAGTTGAATAGCTAATTCAATCCTATAATTGTCTTCTTTATTCGAAAAATACACAACAAAAAGTTAGCTATAAAACAAGTAAAATTCTGAAAACTTTTAACTATGCATGAAATGCCATGTAAAGATAAAAAATACTTCTAACAAAAAAAAAAAAACTCTGTGAACCATCTTCACTCATACATATGAGACATGCAAAATATATTGGACGGGCAATTAGTTGAGTAACTAATTCAATCCTATAATCGTCTTCTTTATTCGAAAAAACACAACAAAATTAGACACCAATTAGTTTAAAATAAGCAAATATTGAAAACTTTTAACAGCGTTGTTACAATATAGTCATAATTGGAAAGCTAGAATGAAACTCATGGGGATATAGATTAATGAGTATAGGTTCTTAGGGAGGACCAGATGAAATACATAGAGGGAACGTTACAACTTGCATGATTTGGAAAATAATAAGACAAATACAAGGTGTGAAAAGATTAAAAAGGAGTACCATAAAAGGAAATGTCACACAAAAATTATGGTGTGCTGTATTTTCTGATTCTCACACAATACAAATTGATATGAACTCTCTTAATTAGCCCCACAAAATTAATTATGGTTGTACTACTTATTTTGGTTTTTAGGGGGTTAGGCAAAGGACAATAGACATGTGTGATAATACGTACATAATATAGGCAGAGGAGAGGTTGAGTCTATACATACATATTAGGATTCAAATAATTTTTCGGAAATTTTCTATATTAATTCTACAGAGAAAAAAGGTTTTCTTTTAATCTTCATGACTATTACATCCTGTTTGAAGTCTGAACAAGTGCAATATCAAAATTAATACCTTAAATAGTACTACTACTCATTGTTCTAACCCAAAAAGTGTAGCAGTACTATAGCTAAATAATGCACTTAGTTAAGTGAGTTTAAAACTTATTCCACTTGCCTTTTGTTTTTAAATTAAGGGAAAGATTCAAATCCAAAGAGATATGGTATCTGAATTTTCATGGTATATATTACTAATATTCTAGGAGAATAATTCTTAAAATGCTCAAATATGTAAGGTGTGTGACAATTATTGATATTATTATATAATTGTTGCTCCGATCCTTATCCAACAGCTAAGTATTTTTTGATTAGTCTACAATCTACATATATAAATCTTCTAATGATTCGAGATATTTTAAAACTAGTCGTCTTCAATTATTCACAAGAAAATGACTATTTCATGATCAACGAGCAGTCTCATCATGAAAAAGTAGTTAAATTAGTTGAAGAAAAAACATATTATTATTATGGATCTTGGCCTAACTGATCTCAAAATAGCTAGTTTTGTCCAAGTCCAAGACCACATATGGACACCACTTATCAATTAAATGCAATGTAATCAAACTCTGCAACATTCACTTCACGTTCAGAATTGACATCTAAATTTTAAAGTGTAGAGAATATAATTATAGGGGTCTAAACATCAATAAACAAGAAATAGGTTGAATCCAATTCTAATATGATGTTATGAATCTTGAATTTAACTTGACATTAAAAGTAGACGGAGTACAGAAAATTGTCCAAGACCATCTAAAAAAACTCTCTGTTTTTTATTCGAGGTAAAACTCCTCTAACACTTAAAAGCTATAAGGAATGATTCCAAAACCACAACTTTTTTCAACCAATATAACTAGAAGAAACGATTCCAAAACCACAACAATTTTTTCAAGCAATATGATTATTATAACTAGAAGAAACGATTCCAAAAACAGCGTCTTTGGACCAATTTAGTACTAGAAAAAAAAAAAAAAAAAAACTAGTGCCAAACAATAAGTAGCGCGTTGAAATTCTGTCACATTTCTTTTGTGAAGGTCAAGTATTATTTGAGGTATCATATTTTTCATTAATTTCATAAAGTTCTATTTCTCCTCCATGAAATGAGAATCTATTTTCCTCCACCTCGTTTTGTTTTCCTCTTATCATAACTGGAATAGGTATGGACAGAATGCACCTAAAAATAAAGATAAAAAAGGTGAAGGCAACAATAATGTCTTAGTCAACATAAAAGATGGATCGAGACATTAACATGTATGATACACTTTGATCGACAACGGAGTTTAAGAAATAAGAAAAGACTTAGGCCTCATTTGTTTGCACTTAATGGAGGTCTGAATCTGAATAGTTTAGACTTCAAACCACATTTGTTTTTTATTAAAGTTTTTAACTCTTAATATGTTTTAATCATTCAGATCTAGAATCAAGTCCTAATAGGTCTGAAGGGATATTTTGGTGTTGGATAATATTCACAACTCTATTCATAATCAACAGTCACCACCACTGACCACCTCTGCCACAGTCACCATTGTCAACCACCATCACAACCACCATTGACAACAAATACCGCTATCAATCACAATTGTCAACCATTACCATACCTCCTACCTCTTTTATTCTAATTATATTCACCGCCACCACTGTCATCAACATCACCATAATCAGTAATCACTAACGGTCAATCCCTACTACCAACCAACTCATCTATCACAAGTAGCACCACTACTAACTACCACTAATACATCACAACCTCTACACATTCTTTGACCGCCACTATCATTGTCACTTGTAATGCCACCTCTACCACCACTTCAACTAGTATCATCACTACAATTTATCTCTACTAACAACCATCTCCACCATCACAACAAATAACGTCTCCAACTAGCACCAACACATCGTCAGTCATATGCATTCATGTTTCAGCCAACACAAAAACACTTTAAACTACTAACATCAAGCAATGTCACATCACAACAACCACCACCACCATCAATCGCCATCATCATAACAGTCACTACAATACCAACCATCACAATTATCACTACCAACATTATTAATCACTAACATCAATCATTGTCACCGCAACCACCATTATAAGTCATCTCCACTATCACTAACAAACATAAATATTTTTTCTCAATCAAATACTAATAATTTTGTTGTATTAAATTACATACTTTTTTAATATATGATTAACTTTTTATTTGAATTTCTTTTTTTATTTTATTATGTATCAAATAAATTTTTTTACACATTCAGATGTTGAAAATTAAACAGTCTTAATCATTCAGTTTTCAGATCTAGAGACAATATTTTAATCATTCAGATGTGCATTCAGATTTAAACGTCTGAATCTTAAAAAACAAAAACAAATAGAGCCTTAGTAATATTTATTAAATTGTTCTTTATTAAAAAATGTACTAGCTAGTGTCATCTTTAATTAAGTGAAATCAATAAAGATAAAAATAAAATTACGTCTTTAAATATATACCAAATAAGAAAAGATGATTTTTTTTTTTTGAAACACACTAAAAAAAATAACGACATATAAAATAAAACGGTGGGCGTACCTATAAGGCAATGAAACGTTAAATCCCAAAACGTGAAACTAATTTTTGGTTTAATACTATTAAAAGTAAATAGATCTGATCTATTATCATAATTTTACTCCCTCCTCTATCAAAATGTTTTTCACAATTTTTTTCCTTGAACTATATGAGTTTTGATCAATATTATAAGATCATTTTTTTTGTTATAAAATTACAATTTCTTTTTTTTGATTAAAAAAGTTGAAAACTTATTTTCTATAATTTTTATATATTTAAATTTTATTTTTAAAATATTAAATAAATGTTATTTTAATTTAATTTCAAAAATTATTTCTATCAACTCTCGAGAAATAAAATATAAAAACTTTTAGGGCCTGTTTGGCCATGGATATTTTTTCCTTTTTTTTGAAAATTTTTTCCAGAGTTGAAAATTATGGTGTTTGGCCATGAAATTTTGAAAAACAATTCCGAAATAAAATTTCGAAAATGGAAAACAACTTTTTGTTGTTTTCCCTTTTTTGCACTTCCAATTTCAACTTCTATTATTATTACATATAACCTCAATCTTTAAATTTTTACACAAACCCCTCTTATTAATTAAATTCCATAATTTTTTTTAAAAAGATCAAATTCAATAAAATAATTAATTCAAGTGAAAATAATTAAGAATTTTCATCAACAAATTTAAGAATATATAAAATATATTTATATTTGTCAATCATATTTATCAAAATATATTTTTCTCTATTTAATTGATTATGGTTAGATAAACATATTTAGCTCGTGCTTGTGATATTTTTATTCAAATTTTAGAAGAATAACAACAACAACAAACCCAGTATATTCCCACCTAGTGGGGTCTGGGGAGGGTAGAATGTACGCAGTCCATACCACTACCTCTAAAAAAATAGAGAGGCTATTTCCGATAAACCCCTGACTCAAGACACTGTACAATATACAAAAATATTCAAAGGATGAAACATGATAAAACTAACATAGATACAACGTCCACAAAAATAATGTACATTACCAAACAAAAGACACCAAAACCCCCCTGACTATGGACTACGATTCATCCCCCACCTTATCCCTCCATCCTAGTATTTTTCCTCCAAACCTTCCTATCCAGGGTCATGTCCTCAGTGAGATGTAACTGCTCCATGTCACGTCTAATCACTTCTCTCCATTATTTCTTCGGTCTACCCTTATCCCGCTTGAAACCATCTAACACTAGTCTCTCACATCTACGAACTGGGGTATCCATGCCCCTTCTCATCACATGACCAAACCATCTCACCCTCACTTTCCCTATTTTTTCTTCCACCGATACCACTCTCACCTTCTCCCGAATAATCTCATTCCTAACCTTATCAGCCCTTGTAAGACCACACATCCAATGCAACATCCTTATTTTCGCCACCTTCAACTTTTGAATATGGAAAGTCTTAACTGACCAACATTCCGCTCCATACGACATAGCTGGTCGGACTAAAACTCTATAGAATTTGCCTTTAAGCTTGGGATACACCTTCTTATCGCATAAAATCCCCAAAGCAAGCCTCCATTTCTAACCTGCCCCAATACGGTGCGAGACATCCCCATCAATCTCTTCATTTCACTGGATCGTAGACCCAAGATACTTAAAACTATCCCTCTTGCAAACTGCCTGAGAGTCCAATTTCACCACTACCTCCTCCTTTTGCCTCGAGTCACTAAACTTGCACTCCAAATAATTCGTCTTGGTCCTACTCAATCTGAAACCTGTAGACTCCAGAGTTTGTCTCCAAACCTCCAGCTTATCATTAACACCTTGCCGCGACTCATCAATCAAAACTACATCATCCGTAAAAAATATACACCAAGGCACCTGGCCTTGTATACTCCGTGTCAACACATCCATCACCACGGCAAATAAGAACGGACTAAGAGTTGATCCCTGATGCAACCTTGTCAAGACCAGAAAGTGCTCAGAATCTCCTCTCACCGTCCTTACTCGAATCTACGCCCCCTCATACATATCCTTAATTGCTCTAATGTACGCCACAGGAACCCCCTTCGCTTTCAAGCATCTCTAAAGAACCTTCCTAGGGACCTTGTCGTACGCCCTTTTCAAGTCAATAAACACCATGTAAAGATCCCTCTTCCTCTCTCTATACTGCTCTACCAGTCTCCGCAATAGGTGAATTGCCTCAGTTGTCGAGCGACCAAGCATAAATCTAAATTGATTCTCCGAAATAGACACAATATTTCTCAACCTCCGCTCCACCACCCTCTCCTAAATCTTCATTATGTGACTCAACAACTTAATATTCCAATAGTTGTTGTAACTCTGAATGTCACCCTTGTTCTTATATAATGGAATCATTGTGCTCCATCTCCACGCCTCAGGCATCTTCGCGGACTTAAAATTATTGTTAAATCGGTTGGTCAGCCACCTCACCCCAGCTACACTAGAAAACTTCCAAAAATTTACTGAAATCTCATCGGGCCCCGTCGCCCTGCCACTTCGCATTTTGTGAATAGCCTCGCTGACCTCCTCTACTTTAAAACGCCGACAATAGCCGAAATTGCGACACTCCCCAGTGTGCTCCAACTCCCCTAGCACAACACCTCTGTCCCCCTCGTCATTCAAGAGCTTATGAAAATACATCTGCCATCTTTTCTTAATGAGGGCGTCCTCCACCAATACTCTGTCATCTTCTCCCTTAATGCACTTCACTTGATCCAGATCCCGTCCCTTATGCTCCCTAGCCTCGGCAAGCCTAAACAACCTCTTTTCCCCGCCTTTCTCCTCTAACCCCTTATACAAACTCTCAAAAGCCGCCGTCTTAACATTTGTAACTGCTAACTTAGCCTTTTTCTTAGCTAACTTATACTCCTCCCTACTAACCCGCTTTTCCTCTTAATCCTTACTCTCCACCAACTTAACATAAGTTGCCTTCTTCGTCTCCACCTTCTTCTTAGCATCTTCATTCCACCACCAATCCCCTCGATACCGACCCGACCAGCCCCTCGAGACACCCAATACCTCTCTAGCCGACTTTTTGATGCATCTCGCAGCCCTATCCCACATACTATCCAGTCCCCGCTATCCTCCCAAACCCCCATCCTTTCCAACTTCGCCCCTATCTTCAGGGAACTAGCTAGAGTCAGTCCATCCCACCTAACTCTAGGACGGCCCTCCCTATCCCGTCTCTTCTTGCCCTTCTTGATACCCAAGTCCATCACTAGAAGTCTATGTTGGGTCTCAAGATTCTCACTCGGAATAACCTTACAATCCTTACAAATTGCTCTATCCCCCTTCCTAAGCAGCAAAAAGTCAATTTGAGTCTTGGCTAGCCTACTACAAAAAGTAACCAGATGCTCCTCCTTCTTCGGAAAGCTGAAATTCACTACCACTAACCCAAAGGTCCTCGCAAAATCTAAAAGAGCAGCTCCCTCAACATTCCTATCCCCAAACCTGAAATCTCCATGTACATCATCATAACCCATCGGCAGAGACCCGATGTGCCCATTAAAATCCCCTCCTATGAAAATCATCTCTGAACTAGGTACGCGTCTTACCACCTCGTCCAAAACCTTCCAAAATGTCTTCTTCTCCTCCTCATCCAGGCCTGCCTGTGGCGCGTACGCACTACAGATGTTCACAGAAGACCTCCCAACAATTAATTTGATAGACATCACTCTATCACTAACCCTTTTAACCTTCACTACTTGCCCCCTAAGCTCTTTGTCCACTAAGATACCGATGCCATTCCTACGCCTCTCACTACCAGAGTACCACAACTTGTACTCATCTACATACCACAATTTTAGAAGAATAACAATCATAATAATTAGTTTGTTGTTAATTATTTTATCAATTGAAGATATATAAATTATTTTCTCAACACTTGGTTGTATGTTAGTAGGTAAATTAGTAGTTGGGTGATTTTGATAATTTTTAAAAGTTGAGGGCATAAAATCATATTTAAAAAAGATTTTTCAAAAGTCTAAAAAAAAATTTCAAAAAGACATGATCAAACACAACTCCAACTCTAACTTCAACTTCACAAAAAAGTATTTTTCATGATCAAACGGTTACTTATTTTGCGCTACATTTTTTTTTTTTCCATATACTAGGAAGATATGGGGATGTACTAATTGTTTATACAACGTAAAGTAATTGGTCTAAGATTTGCGATGCGGGCACTGAAAATATGGGGAGAGGGCCACATGTTTATGTACTTTCAATGTCGAGAAACGTGGGTGCTTTTGGTCCTAGGAAATACTATTATTTTCTTTGTATAAAATAATGCTCGTGCTTAATGAAGCGAGCTGCCCATCCAATCAAAAAATAAAAATAAAAAAATTGAAAAAGAAATAAAGAAAGAAGTCATATATTCCAACTAGTTAGCACTCTCATTTATTATCCAGTAATTTTTATAGCATCTCGCATGCATGGGTAACACTGTTATTCAGTAGTGAAGCTTTGAAATTTGTCTAGGGTGTCACAAAATGAAAAAATAAACAACATGGAGATAGGAGAAATGATTTTTATTTTATGTGCTTTTTGTAAGAGATTGTTTATTTTTATATCTAAAAAAACCTTTACTTTTATAAATTTTCATTTTTGTTAATAAATATTTAAAAAGATTATTTACTTCTATTCAAATTGTAAAAGGAGGAAAAGTTTCATTCTCTTCGTAGCAGAGAGAAAATAAGAAAAAGTCAACATATGGTACAGGAAAAATGCTCTTAAACATATCTAATTTGATGAAATTTATTGTAACACGCTTGATCATTGCGGGAGTCCTATGAACCCCCTACACTATTAATTAACATATTTTATTGATATTTATTTATACTAAATTCTTTTTTCTTTAGTATTTTTTATTTTTATTTACTTTTAAATGTCATTAAAATACACTAATAAATAGTTTAGGAGGGTCAAAGGGCTCTCGCAAAGTTTAGATGTATTATAATAAATTTTATCAAAATTTAGATATATTTAAAACTTATTTTCTCTCTCTAAATATATATCCGAAATTATAATTTAACTAAATAGTAATATAATTTTCAGACGACGGAGTGTCATGCCGTGGCTCCACCACTGCTTTTACTCCATGTGATGTTAGGCAATGAAGGGAAATGTCAGGTTACGAAGAAAACTGCTTTCGAAGTAAAGGATTTCTTTCCCTTTTTTTGGTGTGTGTTGTTTGATAAATAAGTAAATACTATTTAAAAAATGTTTTTATTAAGGGTGTGTTTGTTATGAAGGAAAATATTTTTCAGAAATGTTTTTCAATTTTCTCATGTTTAGTTGACTTATATATTTTGGAAAATGTTTTTCAAATCAACTTATTTTTCTTAAATCCAAGGAAAATAACTTCTCTTCAAAAAGTAAAGAAATTTTTTTTTCCAAAACTTTCTTTCAACCTCACTTTAAAGTTGAAATGTTCATATAATTCTCAAAATCTTCTATCTCGTCCCCCGCCTCCACCCCGAATACCTTATCACCCCGACACCACCACTACCCCCAGCCCCACCTCCACCCCCAAAATTCAATTATTTTAAAAAGTATTTCAAAATTTTTTCTTAGTCCATCCCCTATTTCCATCCCACCCACCTCTACCCCTACCAGCCCCTTCCAAAAATAATATTTACATTTTATTAAAAAATTTAAACTTTTCTTTTACCCCACTCCCCTTACCAACCCCCTCTCCCATCCCCCCCCCCCCCCCCAATCCCCTACCCTAAAAAAAAATTAAATCTTTTAAATTTATTTTTAAAAATTTCAATTTTTTCTTCCCCCTTCCCCCTCACCCTGACCCCCCGCTCCTACTAACCCTCGTGCCCCGCCAATTTTTTAAATTTTTTTCCTAACAAAATAAATTCAAAACTCTTTCTTACCCCACCCCTACTAACTATTCTGACACTCCCACCCACCCGCCTACCAACTCCCTTCCCAAAAAAGAATTTAATTTTTTAAATTTACTTTTCAAAAAAGAATTCTAAAATATATTTTTACGCTTTAGCTAAACAATAAAATGTATTTTTTGAAAAATATTTTTTTATTCACCAATTAAATACTAGAAAATATTTTTTGCGAAAAATATTTTTCATCCACCAACCAAACATAAAAAAATAAGTAAGAAATCAACTTGTTTTCCAGAAAAACGTTTTGTAAAAAACTATTTTCCATGAAAAACATTTTTTCTCATACCAAACACACCCTAATTTAGTCAGATATCTATGATTTTAAGTTTATTGAATTTTCAATCATATCAAATTAAAAAAGAAAAAACTTTTTATATGGGCCAGAGAACATTGAACACCCTACAAAATACGAGCTAAACTTAAGCAGTTCCTTCGCTATCACCTGACCAAGTTACTGATTTGAAACGGGAATTCCGACAGATAGTACTCTCATGTACTAATAATATGAATAGATTTATTTCAGACCTTATATTAAGTTAAGTTACATAATTGAGAACTACAAAACTCTTTTATATTATTCCATACATAATTTAGATGCTAAAAACAAATATATATCCACACATGATACGGGCTCCAGAATTTGTATGTGCAAAACTACAAAGTGGACAAATTCAAGGAGACTATTCATTTGGACCCATCAAGGAATCCATTATCATTAACCATTTACAAGAGCAAAGACCCCATTAGGAATAAAATAAAATTAGTATTAATAATGGCGCACCCAATGCTTCTTAATTTACACAAGAGGTCCTTACTGTAGTGGTATATAATTCCATTAGTTAATCTATCTCCAGTTAATTATCTAACAAAATGTTGTGAACACAAAAGTAAAATAAAAAGATAAAACAAACGCGAATGATATACACACATAAATCATCAAAGATTATAGTGGATACATACGTACTTCTTTATCTTTTTAATTAGGATTGCCAATTTAAATCCTAAATATGAAACACTTTCAATAGAATAAGCTTTATGTGCCTAAACTAAAACTTCCACACAAATTGAAAGTAATCGAACTTCAGAACAGATATTGAACTAGGATTAAAATAACAAAAAATAAGAAAGGAAAAAGATAGGGATAATACCTACGAAAGTACTTGAACTTTGACCGGATTACCAGTTGAACATACTGAACTTTGTGGGGGTCCTATTACCATCCAGACCTTTTTTTTCGTATTTTAATGGCATATATCTGCCACTTGGCCCATTGCGTGTTAGTCACGCGCATTGAACGCGTGAAAAGTGTTAAAAAATGTTATACACTTTTTTTTATGGCCAAACAATCCCTTAATTATGTAATAAATAAAAGTTTTATATTTTTTATTTATTTTTTCATTCTTTCTCTTCTCTCTACTTTCTTTCCTCTCTTCAACAATGGTTGTTCCATTGTTGAATTGAAATTGAACAATGTACTACACTTTAATTTCAACTTTATTCCGGAAGTAACTTCAATAAAAAAAATTCCGGAAGTCTTCAATTGTTCAATGTCTTCCAAAAGTCTATAACGTATTTTCATTGTTGATCTCAATTATTGAAGATTCCATTTCTTCAAATTTTATTTATTTAGTTCGATTTGAATAAAGTTATTGAAAAAAAAATTCAATTTGAATTTGAAATTTGGGGAAATTTTTTCTTAAAAATGGTGAAAAAAATGATGAAAAGTGATAAGAATGAAAATTTGGAAATTGCAATTAAAATTAAATTTGGAAATTTGAAAATTGAAATTGAAATTGAAATTTGGAAATTGAAATTGGAGTTCAATTTCCAATTGAAATTGAATGGAAATTTGAAAACTGGAAATTGAATGGAATTTGAAAACTGAAAATTGAATGGAAACTGGAAATTGAAATGAAATTTGAAAACTTTTCGGGTGAATTGAATGAAGAAAATTAATGGAAGATTCCGTTTAATTATTTGAAAACTGAAAATCTTTCTTCAAATTATCAAGAAACTTTCTTCATAAACTCAATGGAATTCAAAGTTTGAAACTGGAAATTGAATTTGAAAATTTTTATGATAAGAATGGACTTGGAATTTGAAATTGACTCAATGAAATCATTTGAAATTTGATTTGTAGAAGGAATTTGAGTTGTAGAATCTTTGATATGATTGTAATGGTGAAAAAATGTTGAAAAATAATAAAATGGAGAAGACAAAGCGCGTGTACTACACTTTCGACATCAAAACTGGGTATGACGTTTCAGGGTCTAGGGGGGGAGGCAATTAATTCCATTTTAAAAAAGTTTTGGGGGAATTAATTTCACTTTAAAATGTATAGGTGGGTAATAGAATCCTCGCAAAGTTCAGTATGTTCAACTGAAAATTCGATCAAAGTTCAGATATTTTTGTGGGTATTATCCCAAAAAGATACTCCCTCTGTTTCGAAATAAGTGAATTGTTGGGGTATTTATTGGTGTTTCAAAATAAGCGAATCATTGAATTTTTTTTCAAATTTACCCTTATGATTTGATAACCAATTAACTTTTGAAAAGGTATTATAAGGTCAAATTTTTCTTTTTTGGGGTAAAATTAAAAAGTTATGTTAAATTTATATCTTTAATATATATTTTTTAATCTGTATGTTAAATTTAATAATATATTTATTATTAAAGGGTGGGAGTAATATACGGGCAGAATGGACAACAAAATGAAAAAGGGTTGGAGGGGATGGAGAGGATATGGGACCCCCTTTCTGTTTTTAGTAAAAGCAAGAGATACTAGAAATGAATAAAAAGGGGTTGTAATTTTCCCATATAAACCATAGTCTTCCCCAAAATAAGTGGAACCAAAAGTACCCTCACAAGTCACACAACTAACATAAAAGTTTCTTCACACGTCCCATCTTTCTTCTCCCCCCACCCTACCCCGTACCCCCTACCCCTACCCCTACCCCTACCCCTACCCCTATATACTACTCATATCATATAGTACAATATAGTTATATAAGTAAATGAAATTTATCTCCAATAATCCTTACATGATCGACAATTTACTCTTCTTTGATCACGTTTTTAGTTGATTTTTTCGAAACTAGTCACTTAATCCTTTGTATAATGGAAATTACAGCTTAATTTTTCATGGTTAGTTGAAGCGAATTGTTTTTAATTACCGTTTAAAGCTGTTAAACACAATTAGTAGCTTGGATATTCGTTTTGTTCAGCTGAGAAGTTGTATATATATATATATATACAGATATAGTACTATGTAGTTTCGTGATTTGTGTAATTGGAAGTGGAAGAGAATGATGTTGGATCTCAATGTAAACGTAATCTACAATGAGCTTCCAGAAGGTTCAGTACCTGATGAATCAGGGACGTCAAATTCATCGTTATTAAATGCGGAGGCTACAACAAGTACCGGCGACGGTGAATCGTGTTCCACACGCGCCGGTGAAATGTTCGCTTTCAATTTCGGCATACTCAAAGTTGGAGGAGCTGAAACTAGCAGGAACATCAACAACAATGATGAGGATCGGAGAGTTGTTAGTCATTCTGAGTTTGTGACTCGGCAGTTGTTTCCGGTTGATAACGGTGAGTTGAACCGGAAACAGACCGATCGGGTCATTCTACCCGGTTTTGGATCGGAGCTACCGAAACCGCAAGTGAAGAAGAGTAGGAGAGGGCCAAGGTCAAGAAGTTCACAGTATAGAGGCGTTACTTTTTACAGAAGAACTGGTAGATGGGAGTCACATATATGGTTAGTTTTTTCAGCTGTAAATTTTTTGATTCGATCATGATTTATTGGCAATTTTGTTTATATAATTACTATTGGATGCAGGGACTGTGGGAAACAAGTATATTTAGGTATGGATATTGTGATTTTAATTATATAGTTTCGTTAATTTGGTGGATTTTGGAGCTAAAGTTATGCTTAATAGGAGTACTTTTTCCTATTTTTGGTAAATTTTGATTGATTTTTGTTGTTGCTTTTATATTAGGTGGTTTTGATACTGCTCATACAGCAGCAAGGTAAAGTAAAAGTGATATAGAGTTCTCAAATATCAGATATCTCGTTAGATTTTCGACTTTCCGTTTGATTTGATTGTATCTGTTTTCTTTTCCATTGTATAGAGCTTATGATAGAGCTGCAATTAAGTTCCGGGGCGTTGATGCTGATATCAACTTTAACTTAAGTGATTATGAGGAGGATATGAAACAGGTTAGAAATGCAAAGATCCAATTTGCGCGAATATGGTGAACTCTTGTCTGAAGACCATGTTCTATGGGTTCATAATTGTTTCTGTTCTAATTGGGATCAATTACATGAATCAGTAATATATTTGGACATTGTTTTACTTAATGCAGATGAAAAACCTTGGTAAAGAAGAATTTGTGCACTTGCTGCGACGCCATAGCAATGGTTTCTCAAGAGGGAGCTCCAAATTCAGAGGAGTGACATTACATAAATGTGGCAGATGGGAGGCTCGGATGGGGCAGTTCCTCGGGAAAAAGTAAGGAACGAACAAACTCTTTGAAATTCTTGCAGTAGTAGATTAAAACTTAGGATAGTAGTCGATCCAAAATGGGACATACATTTGTTTAACACGCGTAGTTGAAGAAGAAATCATTGGTACTACAGTATTCATAGTGGGGATTGCACTGGTTATATTGCAGGTATATATATCTTGGGCTTTTCGACAGCGAAGTAGAAGCTGCAAGGTCCTAATGATCTTGAATTACCCTATCTATGATAATGAGCTGTTATCCTAGATTCTCAACTTCAATTATGAGCCATCCAACTGTATCTCCTTTATTTTTCTGCAAATTAGGGCTTATGATAAGGCGGCAATTAAAACTAGCGGAAGGGAGGCTGTTACCAATTTTGAGCCAAGTGCTTATGAAGGGGAAACAATGTCAGAACCTCAGATTGAAGGTTTGCTCAAAAGTTCTTGCTCATTTCCAAACTAATTTCACTAATTCCAAGCAAACGTGCGTTATTTATATCTGGATCGATCTCATTTCTGATGCCTATGATGCAGGTAGCCAACATGATCTTGATCTGAACTTGGGGATATCGACCTCTTCTTCAAAAGAAAATGGCAGGTTGGGAGGTTCTTGCTATCATCCTTATGATATACAAGATGCAACAAAACCAAAGGTACTAGCAGAGTAGATTATATGCTTCTGTTCGTGAAGATTCAATGTTCTCTTTTATGTTATAGTCTTCTATTTTTGCTCTTTTCATAGTTCATATGCAAGAGAATCGTCTATTGCAGTAAAGTCAAATCTGAGGAAAGATTTGCTAGTAATATAATCTCCTTTTGTTAATTCATGTGGCTTTTCATTTATTCATAAATTGCGATGAAACATGTCATGAGCATCTTTAATCCTTCTTTCTTTTTTTTTTTTTTTCCTTTTAGATTGTAATAATCTGTTTATGATCTTTAACTACAGATGCATAAACCTGATCCACTAATAGTTGGAAGTTCACATCTCAAAGGACTACCAATGACGTCCCAACAAGCTCAATCGTGGACTGGAATCTATTCTAATTTCTCTTCCAGCTACGAGGTAAGATACTAACTCTACCTTCAGTCAGAAACTTGGGGCCAAATACAGTGATGAAACTCCCATTTATATCTGTTTAGTTTTTTTTTTTTCCTTGCTCATTGTCAAAATCTCATGTCTTCAGTTGCAATAAATAACCATCCTCATCTTCCCCACCAAGTACTGGAATCATTTGTTTTGTATGAAACATTTTACCTTATTACTTTTGAGTATTCTTTTGCATGTTTTCAGTTGCCACAATAGCCATCTTTATGCCCCACTCCTACTATTTCCATCAAGTGCTGGGATCATTTGTTTTGTGTGAAACATTTTAACTTTTCACTTCTGATTGTTTTGTGGGACTAAGAATCAGTGATAGTATGCCCATGACAAATGACAAGTCATATTCCCCATGACAATTTATCTGCATTAACAATATTTTGTACTTGGTCATTTATTTGGATAATAATGGTTATGTTATTCTTCGGGTTCATCTTCTCATGTAGGATCATAGCCATTTTTTTCACTGTAAACGGTTATCTAAAATTAAAGGTGAACGATGATGACAGATAGATGAGGGAAGCATAATTGATACAGGTTGCTAATTAGACTTCATTACAAGAGTGTAATGTATATAACTTGATGATGAGGGCCTTTTCTTTGGATTTCTTTATATTCGTAGAGGTTTTTGAAGGTTGGATGATGTTAAAGAATCCATCTAGAAATACTAGTGTGTGTTTAAAGCTACAATTATGAACACTGTGGAAATACTACCGTTAAATCTTCATCTTAATTACTATCATTTGGCAGGGAAGAACATCTGACAAGAGAAAGGATATAGGTTCATCACAAGGACCTCCAAATTGGTCATTGCAAATGCCCAGTCAGGTTGCTACAACCACCCCATTGACAATGTTCTGCACTGCAGCATCATCAGGATTCTTCGTTCCAGCTACTGCTTCTATCACTTCTTCGACATCTGCATTGGCACCCTCAACAAATGCCTCTCAGTGCTTTTACCAGATCAGCCCCCGCCTACCACCTCCATAACATGTCTTCCTCTGTAACTAGTAATATAGATGGAAACATAGTCATCAATTTCTTTTGTAAGATCTAAAAGTCAAGTCAATTTACTTTTTGTGGATTTAATAATTTTTATAACTGCTTCAGAATCCGAGAGGTAAAGATTCAAACTCCCCTTTCAGAATGGCTATAGTATTTGTTCTATCCTTGTTCCCTTTATTGTTACATACATTAGTGCAAAGTTGAATTATTCCTCCAACAATGGTGTCTCCCTATTAATGATTTGAATATTGTGGGGACGTAAAGTTGTACTTTAATTGCTCTAATTGATATCCATGGGTACTTGAGCTCACTTTCGAATCAGATTTGGTACTATTGAGATTAGGTTTTCTGCTCTGCCCTTCATATAGATCTATGACTATAAGAATCATTAAAACTCGAAAATTGAGGAGTCTTCCTTTTTTTTTTTTTTTTTCGTTTCATATTTGTCTGCTCTGCTTCAAAATTTGGCACGTTCCCTACATATGCTTATTGTTTTTCCTAATAATGTCATATTTGCTCTCTCTTGCACTTTAGAAACGATTATGTCTCTCCCTACATATGCTTATTGTTTTTCCTAATGCCATATTTGCTTTCTCTTACACTTTAGAAACGATTGTCTTACAGAAGGTTTAAGTGACGCAGTGTTCCGAGTCTGATCACTGCTTTCACCTGGAATGGATCATAAAGGAAAAAATGGCATTTAAATCAATCAATGCGTGTGAAGACAGTTTTCGAATGATCAATTGTATAAGAACTGCACTGCCCTGCCGCATTACTTCAAATACTATTGAGTAAAATTGAGAATAAGCAATATTGTTTTTCCGTCAAGTTGTAATGGTGGAATGGTATTTTATCATTATGTTTGTTCCTAGGAGCGAGTAGTTTCTTTCATTGCGCTGAGGCACTAGTTCATTGTTAAACCACAAACAGAATTCATGTCAAGGAAACCAATCCGTCTTATTCACAACTCAAGGGCAATGCATCTTGCTTCCAAGGAAACAAGTTAACTCAGACTGAATAACAGGACGAAAAAAAAAGTAACAAAATTGGCTTCGAGCTTTCGTGTCATAATTTAACAGGACCAACGACGTACTGAAGTTTCTAAGAAACTAATAAGAACCAGTTTTCATCCTCAGAGGAGAATCTGACGATGATGAAGGCAAGATGACTTGTTCACGTTGCGCATTGACAATCCTTTCAAGTCTTTTCTGACCAATTCCAAATGCAGCTGCAAATTCTGGCCCTCTCAAGCTTTGCATCAATGAGTTCCTACCCACCAAGAACTGTGGATGGTTCCTCCTTGCTGATGTTGTGAAGCCGAAGAACTCAAATGGGCCATTCGTTGAAGCAATTTGGCAGATCGGGAAGTACCGTGGCACCCAAAAAACATCTCCCTCTCTTACTCTAGCGTTCATGGCTAAAGTCCCATTCGGATACACAATTTGTATCCTGCCAGCACCCTTCAACACCACTCCATACTCTATAGCTCTTTGATTAACATGAGGTGCCATGATGGATCCCTACATTTATCAAGAAACGTAGATTAAACATGTAAGCAAGAAAAGAAACATGCAGCAGATCAGTTTTGCTTTCACATGAGGGGATTTGAACCACTGACCAAAGGTCACCACTTGTATGGGGCAAGTTTACACTTTTTAAGTCGGTGAGTGAGATGATTTACCGGAGATAGATTCACTAGATAAACGCCATTGCCAGATTGTTGTAGAGGAGAATAATCAGACTCATCCAATTTCTTGCTCCATCCGTAATTGTTCTTGAAATCGGGGTTCTTGCTGTAGATATTGTACGCTGATGGAGCATTGTGATTCACTCTCTTTACATCTTTTCTGTTTAATAAAGCACACAATAATTTCCTCAATGACCATGTAGATTCCTCCTCTTTTGGGCTAACTTCTTCCTCCAAATTCACAATCCTCTTCAAGTGAGCTAATTTCTGAAGGGATTCTTGGGTGACGAATTTGGTCCAAACGTTTGTGTGATGAGAACCAGATAAATGCACGATTGGTCCGGAAGATTGCCTGGTCAAGAACCTCCTTAGTTCTGCTGTCGAGACCTGGAGTTTTACATAATTTTGATTCAATTTGTTGTCCCTCTGATAAATGTAGTAAGAAAAATTAAATTCCCTTGAATACTCACATTAAGAGCAGTTGATAATGTGTTATGATCGAATCCAGCAAGAACGGATGCTGGATGAATTCCACCACCAATGAAGAAAGACTGAAAAATAGTTGCACGAAAGTTACTATGAAGCTTTGGGAAGAAATAGGACGATAAACCAAAGACAAGAAATAGATCAAGTGATAATTTTTTGATAATTTGACCAAGGCTACCTGGAAAGCATGCCATCCCATGGATTCTGAGGTAATATCAATGCTGCAAATAATGCGAAGTCTTTCTTTTTCAGCTCTATTTTCCAAATAGAAAGCTGATCCAGCAGGTATTGTGTACACATCTCCATGCTTCAAATGCCTTTCTGCTAATTCATCCCTATAGATGTGCCCAACTCTTGCTTCCCCTGTATTCAATTCATAAGAAATGAACATCAGGCTTATAATTTAATTTCTATACTACACGTGAATTTTAACCTGTTAATGTTTTTCCAGGCTATTAGTCCCGCTTCTTATGAAAGTCTCTTATGTACTTATCGTTTAGGCAACTTGATGATTTTTTTTTTGTACAATGTCAATGTCTAGAAGCTAAACTCTTAATTACCGTGATCAACAAAGAGGACAAGATCGGAATCAAGGTACTGAGGGATGAAGAGACTATTAGGTTCCATGGAGATGAAACCAATATGCATTGGACTATGTAGAAATGAACCCCTTCAGTAGCCACCCTTCACCATTCTCATCGACCCAGCATCAGTTTTCACAACATCATGTAACTGACGCAGCAAGAACCATTTTTCTCCTTGTGTTCTTTGCTCACTTTCTTCTTCTTCTTCTTCTTCTCTTTCTCTTCTTCCTTCATATTCATAGCCAGCAACAGAGGCCACTAGTGTCGAGAAAAGTACCAGCACTAGAAGCAGTACTGTCCTATTTCCCATTTTCAACTCGTTATAAAGAAGAATGTGTTCTAAGCTTTCGTTATAATCAGTTTTGATTTACTGATGTATTAGGTGCTGGCTGTGTGGTTTATATAGAGTATATTGAGATTTGAGGGAAGCTATTTTCAATCATGCATAATTTTTAGGCTTTTCTTTTGTAATATAGACGTTGAGATCCTGAAAAATATATGCTGACGAAAAAAACACTTGTATACATAAAAAAATGAAATAGAGAAACTTCAATTTGATGACCATTTCAAAGGGCTAATCTAACGCAATAAAAGAAAGGACCTAAGTTGTATATGCACGTACGTAAACACAATTAATAACGCATAATACATAAATATATACTTAAATTTAGCCTCAACTGACAAGTAAACACTCTTAACTTTGACAGTGTTCATGTTAGAATTTGGAGCTAAAAGAGAAGAGAAAAGATAAAAGTTTCAGCAGTAGCTGCTTTCATTCATACATTCATCACACATACATTCATTCATACATTCAACATTCATTCATACATAATCAACATCTTACAAAACACTATACTTATAAGCTACATGAATCTTACAAGACACACTCATAAGTCTTACAAGACACTCTATCTTACAAGACACACTTAACAAAAATAAGGACTACTATTCATTTAAAAACTAAACATAATATTTTTTTAAAAAATCTCATATTCTAACACTCCCCCTTGAGATTTTTCTTGGATACTCCCAGCATAATCTTCATCTTATTCATTGGGATATCATCCATTTCATCATCTAACTCAACCTTATCAAATTCATCATCATCATCATCCACATCGTCAGTCAAATCGTCATCCGCAGGCAAAGCAGCAAACTTGACAGCCTTTTGGTTCTGATTTTTGCCCAAGGGGGAAAGTTTGAGGTCCTCTAATTGTGGGGGGTAGCTTCAGATCTTGTAACCCCTTAAGCTGCTGCATTTGTTGCTGGTTTGGGATTTGAGCTCCTCCTCCATTAACACCCATCATTGGATTCATCTGGGCTCCAGGATTACCACCCATCATAGCCTTCTTCATATATAAAGTGGCTTCATTTTCACTTCTGTTCAAGCCACAATGAATGAGATGATCATCAATCTTATTGTACCATGCTCGAGGAGTTTGTTTTAATGCCTTATGTAATCTGTCTTTGGGTTTGTCAACCAGCTTCCAAGTGTCATTCTTCTCAATCATACCAATCTCCTCCTTCATTGCTTTAATCAAAAATTCATGTTTTGATGCTTCATCATAGGTATTGGGTTCCAAGATTGCAATATTGCATCTTTCATATATCTCGAAAAGGGACCTTGTCTTCAAAATTGGTGAATCAAGTGAGGATTCACCATCTGATTCTTCATTTTCTTCTATATTTTCAGAGCCAAATGATTGTGTTTTAGGCAGCAGATGCAAGTTTAGATAACCTACATTTTCTTGCTCATACATAGACCTTAAAGTGGCATAGTTAAAATGCCCATATCTTCTGTGCCATAACCGTGAATCGTCCATCCTTGCAAAGTTGGAACTATCGAAATTTTCATCTACCGGAAAGGTCCTATCCACCATTTCTACTTTAACAATCAAAGTATCATCAGAATTAAAAATCAAATAATGTTTTTCCTTAAAAAGTAAGGAGTAACCTTTCGACATCATTTGGCCAACACTCAACAAATTACATGCTAAAGAAAGAACATACAACACATCATGTATAAGCTTTGTACCTTGTTTAGTTTCTAAGGAAACTAAACCCTTTCATGTGCTTCTAGTACTGCACCATTTCCCATCCTAACTTTAGCTTTGACTGACTTGTCAAGTGTGTGAAACATGAGCTCATTATATGACATATGACTCGTACATCCACTGTCTAGAAATCATTTTGGTTGGTTGGATTTGTTTTCTTCATGAGCAGCTATAAACAAGCTTTCTTCCTTTTCTAACTCTTCAGTGAAGTTTGCCTGCTGAACATGTTGTTGTGGTTGATTCTGCTTGGCCCTACAATTCTTCTCAATATGACCCATTTTTCTACAGAATCTGCATTAAATTTATGGTTTTCCTTTGAACCAACAATCCTTTTCTTGATGATTGGTTCTTTTACAATGGAGGCAAGGTGGAAACCTACCTTTTTGTGGAGATTCCATCCATGGCTTTCTCTCTACTACTGTATCTCCTTCCATTCTCCCATTGTTCTTCATAAGTTGCTTGTCTTTGTGCTTTGCTTGAAATGCCACTTCTTCTACTTCTTCATCTCTTATACTTGTTCTTTGTTCTTGGGCTTGCAATTTGCTAATCATCTCTGTGACGGACAAAGTCTTCAAATTACAAGATTTCTCTATTGCTGAAATCTTGGACTCGAACCTTGCTGGTAAGCTTATCATCATCTTCTCCACCACCTTTGAATCTGGAAATATTTTACCAAATAATATTATTTTGTTTACAATTTCCATAAGTTTGGCAGAGTACTCCTTTACTGTATCTCTTTCTTTCATCCTTAACATCTCAAATTCTCTTTTGAGAGTTAAGAGTTTGACAGTTTTCACTCTGTCACTTCCATCGAACTCCTCTTTTAGCTTCTCTCATACTTCTTTAGGTGTTTCACAAGCCATTATTCTTCTGAAAATCACATCTGAAAGTGCTGAATGAAGACACGTGAGGGCCTTTGGTTTCTTGGACTTTGCATCTTCATAAATCTTCATTTGTGCAACAATTAGATTTGGTCCCAATGGAGGGGGATCATTTTCACTTTCAACTATTTCCCATAGACTAAGAGCTTTGAGATAAGCCTTCATCTTTATCACCCATATGTGATAATTTTCTCTTGTAAACATAGGAGGACCTGTGTAACACCCCGTATTCAAGTACATGTATTGGCGTATTCAAGTACGTGTATTGGTCTTATTTATATGGAATTAATTTTTTATTTTATTTATACCAGAATTTTCCCATCGATGGTTCCATACGAAGGTTATTGAATAAGCTTTCCAACGATATAAAGATTTCCAAAAACGGATAAGTTTCGGATATGATCGAGCACGTTCGAAACTATAAAACGGTGGCCGGGATATGGTGAATAGTAACTCCCTTAATATAATGAACTGGGAGAGATAAGACCTATCAAAAGAAAGATCTTTGAGTCTTCTTTCCAATCCAATTGGTTTCATCCAAATCCAACGTATGAGTAAGGAGTTATACTCGTTTTACTTTAGCCTCTCAAAACAGATTTTTAGGGTCAACTTCAAACGATCATAACTCCTTGTACAGGACGAACTAGGTGGCCTACTTTATATGAAATGAAATCCCTTTGAATTATCTTTCCAACGATACCAATTTCACCCAAATCCGATATCGGAGCAAAGAGTTATGGTCGATCTACTTTAGCTTATCAAAACAGTCCACCATGGACAGATTCGGATTTACTTAAAATTTTAAGGGCAATATGGTCATTTTTCATCACCTCATGAACGAAAATTGATCATTATATACATATACTTAGCCTCATATCCATTATTTATCATCCATTATTGAAGACTAAGAAACCCTAGCCAAATTTCAACTCCAATTATCTTGTGATTCAACCGTAGAAAATCCAAATTGATTCCGTAGTTGTGTTCACCATCTCGAGGGCTTCGAGAAGCACCCCTTATTTGTGCCAACAGGACTTCGAAATCAAAAGGTCCATTTTATGGTAAGGATGTAAATTATGTTGGTGTTATTTATATGGATATGTATATATATGCATGTGAGCATAAAAAGTGTGTTATTTCATTGTTGTTGAAAGATGATTGGAAATGATGTTGGATTATTCTTGTGCATGGTTGGATTATGTTGAATTGTGAAGGGATTTGGTGTGATGATGTGGTATTGAAATGATGATTATATATATATATACACATAAACCTATTGTTCAAGTTGGTTTTTGGAATGCTTTGCAAATATTGGTTGTATGGAATTATGGAAGAGAATTGTGGTGTTGGGTTGCTAATACTAGATGCCAAACATTTCATTGTAGATAAGTGATTTGTAAAGGCGGGAAGTTGTGTTGAATTGGTATCCGAATCTACAACGAGGTATGTAAAGCATACTCTAACAATGTTCTTTGGCATAAAAACACCAATGTTCCATCAAGTAAGATTCCGAGGTTGTCCAAAAACATGTATTGTTCTACATTACCAACGAAGTTGTTTCCATTCTATAAAGTGTCAAAATGTTTCATTGATATACCAAAAGGCTCCTATTTCATTGTTGTGATATTGATGATTCTGAAACACATTGTTGATGTACCAATGAGTCTTTATTACATCGTTATTGTATAGAAGGTCTATTACTTGGTTTCTATTGATGTATCATTGTTCCAAAGGTACTATATTGTCATGAACACTAATGTAATAATCTCAAAATCTTTTGAACTAAGTTATTGGAAAGATCTCTTATGTGTGTTACTTGATATACGTGTGTTTATGGGTGGTATCCCAGGGGCATAAGCCTAGCATGGGTCGATCCCAGTTGATATGTACTGGAGGCAGCCTAATGGTCACAGTACGGTACAGTATTGATTATTGTTAGGTGGTTGGAGGTTCGGGAGGAGGAGGTAATAACAAACAATAATTGTAAAGAATGAAATGAAAGAATGTATACCGTTCCACAAATGTGTTTGAATTCAAGAACCCAATTCAGATTAATGATAATGTATATGATCCTAAAAGTGTTTATGAAGTGCGGTTCACTTCTATTATGATTTATTCACTTGCGTCTGATTTTCTGGATCCCCCATATCACATATGATTATTTACAGCTTTACATACTCAGTACATATTTCGTACTGACGTTCCTCACAGGGGACCTGCGTTTCATGCTGCAGGCACAGGTGCTTCAACTCATTCACAGGATAGATAGGAGCCAGGTCATACAGCTATTGTTGGTGAGCTCCAGTTTGCTTCGGAGCTTTCCGAGTCGGTTCCTTATGTTTTGTTATTGTACAGGAGTCATGTGGGGGCGGGGCTTTGTCCCGACCCTAGTTATGTCATGTATATCCTAGAGGCTTTGTAGACATAAGGAAGGGTAAAGTCATGGAAGTTTATATAGTGATGTTATATTTGTATATATGGTGGCCCCGACGGCCAAGTATTATATATATTTATATTTGTGCATGTTGTGCTGATACAGGTAATTAGACCCTTCTATATGCAACGAAGTGCTGTCCAAATTTTTGGTGACATGTAAGTGAAAGTACAGGTATTTGAACGGGTTCTCCCGGGCCTTCTCGGTTTTGGGTGCCAGTCCGGCCCGATGGAATTTTGGGTCGTGACAACCTGCACCCAAGAAGCTATTGGATGCCATGTTACTGCTGTTCAGGTTTCTTTTTTTTAGAAGATCTGAAAAAACTTACCTTTAGGCCTTCACAGATCCCTCAAGAAGGTTGGCTCTTGATACCACTGTTAGAATTTGGAGCTAAAAGAGAAGAGAAAAGATAAAGTTTCAGTAGTAGCTGCTTTCATTCATACATTCATCATGTTGACACCTAATTTTTGCCCTCTATAACCTAGTTTAATTTTGAGCTTCCTCGATTTTTGATAAAATCAAAATATTTATTTCGTATGAATAGAAATTTCTCAAAAAAAAAAAAAGCATCTGGGCAAGTTTGTCATCTTAAGTGATGATTATACATTATCGTATTCAATTATACGAAATTACGTAATTTTATTACTTAAATAACTATTTTACGGAATATCGGATTTTAATCAAGGATTATTTTGAAGATAAATTCAAATGGATAAAGTCTTGATTTTAAATATGATTTGCTCTCGAAAATAATTTATTTGGACAAATATTTGTTTAATTTTATCAAATCAAGAAGATCAAGATTAAATAAGGTATTAATTCGTATCGAATCTCAATTAAATTTAGTCAATTTATTAAATTAGACCATAATTGAAATCAAGTTGATCAAAATTGGAATGAAATTGATCAAATTGATATCCAATTTGGTTAAGATTTAAGTAAAATTGGCTAAAAATTAATTTTGTTTGGCCATTTTTAAATTACCAAATTTCTACCCTTTTTTATTTTAAATTGGACCCATTAACATTCAGCAACAACAACATTTAAAGTTGGCCCAACCAGCCCAATATCCCTTTAGTAACCAGCCCAGCCGGGTTTCGACCCGACCCACCCCTTCCATTCCCCTTCTTCTCTAAAACAAGAACACTCTAACCTCAGTCTTAAACACCAACAGCAACATCACGCGAATCCACCATCTCCGATAACCCAAACCCGTCTTCAACCCGCGACCAACGAAAAAACCCGACCTCAAGCTGTTTGTGGTATTCTTCACGCGTTCCACGCAATAGTACAACGAGGAAGGACCTCGAAGCTTCTAGAAATGGGTGAGTTGGCTCGCCCCAACGTCCAAATTCCGTGATTTTTGGGATAACTTGTACGAATCCGTACATTGGTAGAGATTTCTAATTGGTTCTTGAGGATGATTCCCCTTTCTCCAATTTGGATTGGTTTGCCTTATTTCAAAATTCATCGGGTTGTACAAGCGGTTAGACAGCATACCTATCAAAATTTTGGAATTCAAATTTCCTTTTTGTTTTTTTCCTAACTTACCCCCATAAACGAACCCTAGCCTATTCTCTATAAAAGGCTATTTAGAAGGCTGAAGAGGGGGATTTTTTTTAGGTTCTAGGGTTTCGAAAAACTGAAGAAGAAATCTTTATTGAGAGTTGAAGGGGATTCAAAAATTGGGAGGTGAAAATTTAAGGTTCGAGAATTAGGTTCGAGAATTCGAGAAGAGAATCAACATTAACATTTCTTTTTAGAAAACAAATTTCCTTTTCTATCTTCCTCTGAGAGTTAGCTAATTAGTTAGAGGGTATCGAGTTGATAACACTAAGCTTCGTTGGTGGTCGACGTCGCGAGACTCCGGTAGCGATGATTTTACTGATAATTCATCGTCCCGTTTACCGCCCCGAACAAGATTTCTTTCAGTGGTGGTAGATTCTAAGATCGAGTCTCACTTTGCTGCTCCAAAAAGGTAAATACACCATCGTCCTTCTTTTTGCTTCAATTTAGTATTTCCTGCTTCACCCCTCTTTCTTCGTAGTTAGTTATCTGTTTGTAGATGAATGAGGCTGGGTTGTTTGCTGTAGAGGCTGCAATGGGCCATGGGTTCCTCTTTAGTATGGAAGAATGTTTAGTGGAGTTGTTATGTTAGGTTGTTTCCTGTTTGAATTTTTTGATGTGTGGTTTATGTCGTTCTCGTCTCGATTTTATAGTCTGTCTAATAATCTCGACATTATCAAGTACTTTTTGATATGGATCCTTATCTTGTGTACTCTCTGTGTCTTGAATCTCCGGTTTTATGGTCAAAATTCATGTCTTGATTCTTGTTTAATAGTGCATCCTGATTTTTTATCTCGTTCGAAGTTGATGTAAGACGCTTTTTCTTGTCTGTTGTTATTGTTGGGATGCCGTCATAACTGTCGATCTCGATAGGACCACCTCTTGATATCCTTCGGCTTCTCAAATTCCAAAAGACGGATGAAGAAACGTCCTACAATAGGCTAGAAAATCCTATGTTTCCTCGATAGTCGTTTTGACTGTTAAAACTCGTTTGGGTTTGTCAAAAGAGGATGAGGTTGATAGTATCACCCTGCCACCCTCCCTTTTAGCCTTATCTGTTGTGTTTTCCGTGTGTGGATTTGAATTCTTTTTATCCTTCCTTGTCTTTTAAGTTTGTTACCGGTGCGTGGTTGGGTTAGGGAGATGAATGAAATAGTTGGGGTATCTTAGTACGCCTATTTAAAGGGAATGATCTAATTTTGTTTTTTTTTTTCTTATGGAAATGGAGCGTCACTGTCGTATGTCCCTGTGTATACCTATTGACAGTGGAAATTGGATTTATAGGTCAATTTTGTTTCTTTTATGCGTTTCAATCAATTTCTTAAATCGTGTGCTTACGTTTTACGTACGAAGTTCCCAAAACAGATCGCAACCCGTGTTCTCCTGTCCCTAATAACATAAGAGTATCATATAGTTTGGTATAAATTGGTTTATTCAAAGCGCTTCACTGCATTTTGATTTTTAGTATCGGAAATGGATAGTGTTCTTGATCTGAGTGAGACCTTCCTTGTTTTCCTTAGTCGGATTGGCTTGTATATTGTCTAACATATAGGGAAAGAGTTGAAACGAACGTACTTTGATTCATCTGTTGCATAAATTTAAGTATCCATTTTGGGGAATTACCTTCTGCCCTTCAGTTTTGTATTTCAGGTGAGTGTTTTGATTGCCAGTTGTTAAAATTTTCTTAGTTTTCTGTGTATTCCTTATCATTAGTAAGCACCTGAACCTATTAGTTAGTCACAAAAGGCATCGATTGCGACTTACTATTAATGCACAGTTCCTTAACAAATGTTGTAACATCTTTATACTGTGACAAGTGAAAGTTTTTTTTTATATATCCAACGCTTTCACTTAATGATCATTACATTAGGTTAGGAAAACTGAAGCCCTTCACTGGAATTGTTTCATGTATATGCACATTTCTATGCAAAATTACTAGGGTGTGATATATTGTTCTCTCTTTGATTCCCATATTAAAGGTCCAAAATTAGTTACATGTCGTAAGTTCATTAATCTTGTAGCCAGTTTCTCCTTCATACTTGATGATAGAAGTAGTAACTCTCGAAAGCTTTAAGTTTTCTTAATTTTCTTTGTTATCTAAATATTTGAACGCTTATTAACTCATATATATATTTTTTTTCTCCGCATGAATTCACCTGGAGTCCAAACGGACCCTCTTTCTTTTCATTCCTTAATGGGGCCAATGAGGCTCATCTCAGGGCCAAGCTTGAGGTTCTAAGCTCAAAAGCGATCCCTTGGCACATGTACACGTGGAGTTAGGGAAGGACAATAGATTAAAGTTCTACGTTTGGAGCAGTTAAGAGGAGATTAAAGGCATATGTTTGGAGCGGTTAAGAGGCGTCAAAAGTCTCCTTCGTCGTCTTATTTACTATTTTATTTATTTATTTATTCATTTATTCGGGCCATGAAGCAAAAGTTCTACTTAATACAGGTGAAGCAAAAACTCGAGCCAAAGGGCCCGAAAATATAGAAATAGGACAGGTGAAAGGAGAAATGGGTTGAAAAACCAACTAGAATAGGACAGGTTTAGCGATTTCGGCTTCAAAGCCTAAATCACTAATTCTCCTCCCTTCCCCTTTCTTTTGATTATTTGTTTTGCATGCCTTTTTTGCGAACCTAGTCAAATCCCCTAACGAATTTGCTAAAAATTAACTTTCGCAAACTTTCAAAGTATTTCTAAAAGTCAACCATTTTTCAATAAATCAAATTTTAGAAAGTTAATCAAAGACGTTTTCAAACAGTCCAGATAATCGCAAGTTAGTGGTCGTTTTAGGTGCCTAACACCTTCCTAAAACGTTAATAGGAACCGCTTACTCAAAATTTCTTAACTCAAACGATTTTCCTATTTTGAATCGTTTGAAGTACTTTACAAAGGTTTCTTAATTCCTTTTTAAAATTAAGTGGCGACTCTCTTAAAAGTCAAAATTTCTCCGCAAAATCGAAATGGCGACTCTGCTGGGGACCTAACTAGGTTCTAACCAAATGTTTTATTTCGTATTTGATTAACTATTTATGTGTTTATGTGTTTCAATTATGTAAAGTTTAATTATCGTATCTCATGGCATTTCCTGCATCTTATAAACTGTTTTAGGGTTTCATGGATGTCCCGGCCCTTGTTGTTCAATTCCAAAATGTGTTGGAAATACGAATAGCTTATTAGCACATTAGTCGTCTGACGCTGTTCGTATTTTCAAACTCAAGTTGTGCGCTTGAGAACCAGTGTCCAAGCCCACTCTAGACATCGAGGATAGAACGAAACCAAAACCCTATTTTAGGCATATGCCTAGGACGACCCAATATCCGAGCGGGGCATTGGGCCCATTAGAAAACCTTCCCTATGTATATTTGACCCCGAGTCAATCACTGAAGAACCATGCTTATGTGTTGAAGAAATATATGCTTGTCTAAATTCAATATGTTATCCTTTGGGGTCGGGGAAAGGCTTATTTTGTCTTCTTTTATGTAGATATGACTCAATTGCATTCTCGTGAAAAGTTCAAGATGGTCACCAAACCCGACGATTACTTGAAACTGTGGTGGGATTACATGGGTACAGAAGAGAGAAAGATTGTTAGAACACACATTGGGCATCTTCCTTCTTTGATCGAGATGGACGCTTGGCCCGAAATGATCCATGTACTAACAACTTTTTGGAATGATTAGAACATGGTATTTCGCTTCGGGGATGTTGAATTTACCCCCACCATTGAAGAGGTATTGATTTGCTAGGAGATTACGGAAATGTGTTTTAAGAGAAAGGAGACACCGAATAAGAATATTTTAGTCCCAGATGTGTGGGATCGTCAAAAGATCAAGGAAGCATTTTTAACTGATGACGACACCTGGCTAGGAGAACGGGATGGAGCAAATATCACTTTTCGTGAGTTGTACCATCGGTTTGGAAAATTCAACTTTTTTCACAAATTTAGGCATAAATTGGAGTCGAAAGCAAAATGGAAGGAAACGAGAGCTTTTACATTCACGGTAGGCCTACTTGGAACCATGGTGTTCCTGCAGGGAAAAAATGGAACAATTCATCCGAGGGTTGTCACAGTGACCCATGCCCTCTTCTTTGGAATGTAATACTATCCTAAAAAAGTATTCCACAACTTAGTCCCCATGATTGTCACCGACATATACCGCGCTTTGGGAAGATGTCAAGTCGAGAATCATTTCTTTCAAGGCCGCAACCTTATATTACAATGGTGGATGATGATGCATTTGGTGAAAAATCCTAGAACGGCACAACCTGATCACAAAACAAGGAGAAATCTGCTAGAATCGCACGACATGTGGTTATTTTTACACTAGTTCAAAAGGGAAGCATCCCACGAATTTTGGTTTAAGACTCTTGGAGAATTATGAGATAGCGATGTCCAATGGTCCCTTAACTATCTTCGTTCAGGGAAATACATCATTCGAGGGGGCGAATGGCCTTTTTTAGTGCTCTCGGGTCTCATGGGAACCCGCCCCTACCAGGATAGGCAATTCGAGATCAAGCAGGAGACGCCTCAAATCAATTCTATGCTCAAATTCTTCACCGAATATGATGAAAGTAAGCCCTCGCTCAAATACTACATGATAAATAGATGGAGAAGGAAAAAGTGGGTAGAAGTCTCTTTCCGTATAGGGTATGAACCTGAAGTCAGCGACACTTACAAGGAGTGGTTGAAAAAGAGCCTCGCCGGAGCATTGAATCCGGGACCAAATGTGCCCACTCGGGTTGTGGATGTAGAATCCGAGCATTAAATTCGGCTTCACAGGCTACAAGATGAGTTCCAGAAAAGTGAAATTGCACACCGGCAGATGCACATGGAAGACGCTTTGACCATACATACATTGAGGGAAGAGTTATAAAGAGCTAGGCAAGACGTTGATGATGCCAGACAATGCCTAATTGATTTGGACGATAGCATGGCCTCCCAACTTGACAGCATAGGAGAAATAACTTACGACTGCAAGGCACAATTATACGGGAGTCACCTTATCATCAATAGGTATCAAATAGCACATGAGGTAAACAAGGCAAAGAAGGCGAAAGCAGACGAAGAAGCCTCCAGTAGCTAGCTTTTCTATTCTCCCCTGCGCGGGAACTTATCTTCTTTCATATTATTTCCTCGTTTCCCTAAAAATTGTATCCCTGTTTCATTATCTTTTGTAGGAATTTATGCCCCTTTTGTGTCTATATGAGTTGGGGTTTAATGGATTGACTTTGAGGAAGCATATCTTTTCTTCAAAAAATAGTTAGGCCTGAACCCTTGGCTCAAAAAGGGTCACCCCAATTAGGATACACGTTATTTTAATGTCTTGTGTGATATAATTGTTTTATGTGCTTATATACGTTGGTTGAGATCAAAGGCAAGTTTATCCACTATGACGTACGAATGAATTTGGCTATGACTTGAACAACTCTGTGTGATTATTTCCTGTCAAATATTTTGCATTACTTATCACATATGGAAGCTAACACATTTACCTTTGAGTTGTTTTGATTTGCAAATAATAGAAATTACTCCATGTTGATAAACTGGCAGAATATCCCTACTTCACCCGATAGAAAGCACAGAAAATCCCATCCTCGGATCATCATTCAAAAATGACAGGAAATGATGAAGAAAGTGCACTGGCTATCTGGGATAATATGATAACGGAACAGAATGAGATGATTGCGAAACTTGCAAGAAAATTAGAATTGCTTCAGGAGGAAATAAATCGCACTCGAGAATTGGCTAACTTGGCCATCACCGTCAATGCCCCTGCTTCGGGGGGACACAGGACTCCACTCCAAATCCCTCCCCTCAGTACCCCTATTCTTGAGGACCAACCAACTAACATATCATCCAGCTCCGCTCCTTCATTTGTCCAAAACACTAATCGTGAAAATAATCCAAACGCCTACCATCCATAAAATCCATCCGCAAACCCACAAAACCCGTCTTTGAATATATTCCCAAATCCTTAAAACACATTCTCAAATCAACAAAACGCATTCCCAAATCTGCAGGATTTACTCCCAAATCCACAAAATACGGCAAACCTACCTTCGAATCCACCAAATTTATTTCCAAATCCGTAAAATCCCTCTCATATTCCGCCAAACTACTTACAAGGCCCACATAACCTTCCCAATTTCCAAAATGTTCTCCCCACTTACCAACCAAATTTCCTCCATCTGCAAAATCAAGTCTTCCTTCCAAATCCCCCTCAAGCTATCGTATCCCCTGATATTTATGAACCCCTTCCTAACTCTGAGATGGACCATTACGAAGAGAAGGAGAAGGAATGGAGGACCCAGCATGAAAGGAATTTACTAGCCATGCAAGAAGAGATCATGAGGATCAAAGAGTCTCACGGGGCCAAAGAACACGATGGTTTGGGGTATGACGATTTGTGTGTTCACCCAGGAGTAGACCTACCAGAAGGATACAAGGTCCCTATGTTTGAGATGTTTGACGGTACCGAAAATCCAATGGCCCATCTAAGAAGGTACTGCGAGCAACTAGTAGGGATAGGGAAAAATGAGGCGTTATTAATGCGCCTATTCAGTCGAAGTTTGAATGGTGAAGGCTTGGAGTGGTTCATGTCTCAGGAGCCGAAAAGGTGAACTGGTTAGAAGACATTGGCCAAGAGTTTCCTTGACTAGTTCGCATTCAACATTGAAATAGTCCCTGATCGGTATTCACTAGATCGGATTGAACAAAAAAGCCTTGAGAGTTTTCGAGATTATGGTTTTCATTGGAGGAAAGAAGCTTCCAAAGTGCAGCCCCCCATCTCCGAGGAGAAAATGGTATTCGTGTTCTCTCACGCTCAAGAAAGAGAATATTATAACAGGATAGTGTCCGCTGTCAGAGCAACCTTTGCAGATTTGGTAAAAATAGGTGAATTATTAGAGGAAGGTATTCGGACAGGAAAAATTGCCAAAACCCCAACATCATTTGGAACTGCCATGTTTTCTAAGATGAAGAAGGAAGAGGTAGGTGGGGTTTCTGCCAATTCTATTACAAAATTGAAACCGCGGTGCAATTCTAAAAACATTTTATCTTCCCCGCCATCACCTAACCTTCTGCACGCATTCTATGTCCACCCCTAATACCAAACTCCACTCCCAAACATCCCACCATCATACCAAGCTCCATAGCCAAATATCTTTCCCCAATACCCAGTTCCACCTCCAAATTATCAGTTTTATTTCCAAACTACTCCCCCAAATAGCTGAACAAGTTTCTAAACACCTCTAAATTATCACCAAGTACCCTCTCCTACAAACCTAAGCCCATATAACCCTCAACGTCCAAACCATGAAAAAAAACCTCCCCGAAACTTCACCCTACTAGCTGAAAGTCGCACCCAATTGTTTGAAATATTGAAGAATATTGGTCATTTGCAACCAGTACAACCTAAGCCTATCAATCCTAGCTCCCGATTTTATCACCCTGATCAAAATTATGCCTATCATTCAGGGGCAGCAGGGCATAGTACCGAGGGCTGTCTTATCTTGAAGCACAGAATCCAAGATCTGATTGATCAAAAGATCATCACGCTCCAAGCACCTACTTCAAATGTTAGCAGTAATCCACTGCCCAACTATGGGAGATCTACAGTTAACATGATTGAAATAGAAGGCGAATGGGCATCTGGCAAGACCATTACTTAGGTGAATTCCAAAAAGTCCAAAAGAGTGAAAGAGGTAGGAAAGATAGAGAAACGTGTGACTGCCTTAAGTATCAGTGAGAAAGCCCCATTTATAGTGATGACTGCACCGACTCAAGTGTATACTCCCCCTCCAAAGAAGGAATTTATTGTACAAACCACCGCTGCCCATGGGATGATGCGATCAGGACGATGTTACATCCCTGAGAAATTGACCAACAAAAAAGATTCACAAAAAAGGCCAATCACTGAAGGAGCGGCTGAGGAATTTTGAAGGCGTATGCAACCAAAGGATTACTCAATTGTCAAACACTTGGAGAAAACGCCAGCCTAATTCTCTGTCTTGGCACTATTATTGAGCTCGCAACACCACCGAAAGGCTCTGTCGAAGGTCTTGGAGGAAGCGTATGTTCCCGCAGGAACGAGCATTGAGAATTTGGCTGCGATGATAGGGAATGTTGTGAGGAACCATCGCATATTATTTAATTATGAAGAGTTGCCATTTGAAGGAGCAATGCACAACAAAGCCATGCATGTCACCGTCATTTATCTAGATTATGCAATTAATCAGATATTAATAGACGATGGATCTGGTGTAAATATTTGTCCCCTCTCCACGCTGGTCCAAATGGGCTATGATCTGGGGAAAATTTGTCAAAGCTACATAAATATGAGAGCATTCGATGGAGGGTAGAGAGATACCATAGGAGAGATTGATTTGCACATCCAAATGGGGCCTGCTGAGTTTAAGACTAAGTTTTATGTTATGGATATTCATCCTAGCTACAATCTGCTTTTGGAAAGACCATGGATACACGGGGCAAAGGCAATTTTATCACCCCTTCATCCATTATTGAAGTTCATTTGGAAAGATCATGAAGTAGTCATCCAAGGAGAAGGAAGTCGAGCAGATCATCCCAATGGTTATGTGCCGGTGATTGAAGATGTTCCAAAAGGTAGCAGTTTCCATACAGTGGAAATTGTAAACGCTGTAGAAAGAGATTCGACACCCAAAATATCAATGCCTTCTGTCTGCAAAATAATTGCAACTGTGATGTTAAGAAATGGGTTCAAACCTGGTCGAGGCTTGGGCAAGAATTTACAAGGAATTATCGAGCCTATTATGATCCCAGAGAGAAGCTCTAAGTACGGGTTAGGGTATTAGCCTACCAAAAAAGATAGGGTTGCGGATGAGCCAGAAAAGAGTCTGATTAGGCCCTTGCCACTCCAGTTCCAGTCATTTCCCGTACGAGAGATGTCAGATGATGATAGTCTTGGGGATGGGATAAGAGATTTATTTGAAGGATGAAATGCTGTACCAGAAGATCTCCCAGAGTCCAACGGGGTGAAGTAGATTGCGCTAGGAGAGGCTTTGAAAAATTAGACCTCCACTCCACTCATAACCCGTCGCCTGTTGTGGTAGATGAAAGGACAATTACTAATAGTTTTGAAATCAGTGATGATCCGGAGAAGGCCCCGGGATCCACCTTTTATATCTCAAAACTTTATTTTCATATCTTACTGCTTTAAAAAAAGGGGGCTTGTATTTGTGCAAGTTACAAGCCATGGTGTTGTAATTATTTCTCAAATTTCAATGAAAAGGCCTTCATTTATTTGGAAAACTATATTAGTTCTAAAACTCTCCTAGTCATATGTTTTGTTATTTTCTTATCATTTAACTTAGTTTGTTTGTCCATTACAGTAACAATAGCTTAAAACCTGCCAATGTTGTGTCATATCAAAGCCTGAACTAACAAAATGAAAGGGGCGATGATGGTTGTAAGGACGATGACGAGGAACGGTTAGTTGAAGATATGGATGAATTTGAGAATCGCAAAAAACCCAATCTGGAAGAAATTGAAATAGTTAACTTGGGAGATCACGATGAAATCAAAGAGACCAGTATCAGTGTCCACCTTGCGGCGCCACAAAGGGAAGAGCTCATTCACCTATTGCGGGAGTATATCAACGTGTTTACTTGGTCATATGATGATTTTACAGGGTGGAGCATCAGCATTGTATCACATAAATTGCCGATAAATTCTGAGTTTGATCTAGTCAAGCAAAAAATGAGAAAATTCAAGCCAGATTTAAGTCTAAAGATCAAGGAAGAAGTGACAAAACAAATCCATTCTAAGGTTGTCGAGGTCACAAAATATCCGACATGGTTGGCCAACATCGCCCTTGTGCCAAAGAAGGACGACAAAATTCGAATTTGTGTTGACTATAGAGACTTGAATAGAGCCAGTTCTAGAGATAATTTTTCATTGCCCAACATCCACATTCTCATCGATAACTGTGCAAAACATAAAATATAGTCATTCGTTGATTGTTTCGCCGGCTATCATCAGATACTGATGGATGAGAAAGATGCAAAAAAAATGGCTTTTATTACGCCCTGGGGTGTTTATCATTACAGGGTAATGCCGTTTGGTCTCAAGAACACAGGTGCGACATATATGAGGGCCATGACAATGATTTTCCATGATATGATCCATAAGGAGATTGAGATGTACGTGGTTGATGTAATTATCAAATCCCGCAAGAGTTCGAATCATCTAACTCATCTGGAGAAATTCTTCAAAAAATTAAGAAGGTACAGTTTGAAGTTAAATCCTGTTAAGTGTGCTTTTGGTGTGCCATCAGAGAAGTTGTTGGGGTTCATAGTCAGCAGAAGGGGAATCGAGCTAGATCCATCCAAAATCAAGACAATTCAAGACTTGCCACCGTCGAGGACCAAGAAAGAAGTTTTGAGTTTCCTGGGTCATCTGAATTACATTTGCAGATTCATCGCTCAATCAACAGTCATATGCGAGCCAATTCTCAAGATGTTGAAGAAAAATGCACTGAATGAGTGGACAGAAGAATGTCAGAGAGCTTTTGATCGCATCAAGGAATACTTGTCTGCACCACCGATTTTGGTCCCACCAAGAGAAGGAATTCCATTATTGCTTTACCTGCCAGTCTCAGAAAATACTTTTGGATGCGTCCTCGGGCAACATGATGAGACCGGCAGAAAAGAGAAAGTCATTTACTACTTGAGTAAAAAGTTCACACCATATGAAGCCCGTTACACTTTTATAGAAAGGACATGTTGTACTTTGACTTGGACGACACAAAAGTTGAGGCCTTATCTGTCGTCCTACACAACTTACCTCATCTGGAGAATAGATCCATTGAAGTATATATTCCAGAAGGCCATGCCTACAGGAAAGCTAGCCAAGTGGCAAATATTGCTGAGTGAGTTTGGCATTGTGTATGTAACCCAAAAAGCAATCAAGGGGCAAGCCTTAGCAGATCATTTGGCTGAAAACCTAGTTGATGAGGAATACGAGCCACTTTGGACATACTTTCCAGATGAGGAAGTTTTATTCGTAGGAGAAGATATCACGGAAATCTACCCCGGATGGAGGCTATATTTTGATGGAGCGGTCAACTTCAAAGGTCCAGGAATTGGAGCAGTTTTGGTGTCAGAAATGGGCCAGCATTATTCGATAACTGCTAAGTTACATTTTCCATGCACCAACAACATGACTGAATATGAAGCTTGAATCCTGGGGCTCAAATTGGAACTTGATATGGGTGTTCGTGAATTGCTATCCATCGGAGATTCAGATTTGCTGATTCACTAGATATGGGGAGAATGGGCGGTAAAAAACTCCAAGATTACTCCTTATGTGGAGCTGGTGCAAGAATTATGCGGAAGATTCAAGGATGTTGATTTCAGACATATCCTACGGACACAAAACGAGTTTGCTGATGCTTTGGCCATGATATCTTCCATGATTCAGCACCTGGATTAGAGTTACATCGATTCTTTGGAAATAAGCCTGAAGGAGCAACCCGCGCATTGCATACACGTGGAAGAGGAGCCTGATGGAAGGCCTTGGTACTATGACATTAAGATGTATTTGGAATCTGGAATATATCCTGAAGAGGCTAGTAACAACCAAAAGAAGACAATCCGGCGTTTGGCAAAGAATTACTTTTCAAGTGGAGAAATTCTTTTTAGGAGGACTCCTGATTTGGGATTCCTAAGATGCGTCGATGCGGCGGAAGCCAATAAGTTGATAAACGAGGTACACGCTGGAGTTTGTGGGTCCCACATGAATGGGTTTGTCCTTGCCAGAAAGATCTTGAAAATCGGTTACTTCTGAATGACTATGGAATATGATTGTAGTAAGTTTGTGCAGAGATGTCCAAAATGTCAAATACACGGAGATCTGATTCGAATGCCTCCACACGAGCTTCACGCAATGAATTCTCCTTGGACTTTCATAGCTTGGGGCATGGATGTTATCGGACCAATAGAGCCATCAGCATCGAATGGACATAGATTTATTTTAGTCGCCATCGATTATTTCACTAAGTGGGTTGAAACTGCTTTATACAGAGCCGTCACTAAGAAAGTGGTTGCAGATTTCGTCAGGAATAACTTGATTTGCCAATTCAAAGTGCCAGAATCGATTATTACTGATAATGGGTCAAACCTGAACAGTCACTTGATGAAAGAAATTTGTGATCAGTTCAAGATTGTGCATCGTAACTCGACAGTGTACCGTCCCTAAATGAATGGAGCCGTAGAAGCTGCTAACAAGAATATCAAGAAGATCTTGAGAAAGATGGTCAAAAATCATGGATCATGGGATGAGATGTTACGTTACACCTTGCTAGGGTATCGAACAACCGTTTGAACCTCCACAGGAGCAACTCCCTATTTACTAGTTTACGGGAATGAAGCTGTTATACCCGCTGAAGTCGAAATACCTTCCCTAAGGATTATTTAGGAAGCTGGACTGAATAACGAAGAATGGGTCTGTGCTCGCTCTGAACAATTCATGTTAATTGATGAAAAGAGAATGGACGCTGTATGCCATGGTCAGCTGTATCAACACAAGATGGTTCATGCCTTTAACAATAAGGTAAGAACTCGAGCATTTGAAGTGGGGCAACTGGTTCTCAAACGAATATTCCCCCACCAAGAGGAGTACAAGGGCAAGTTCGCTCCAAACTGGCAAGGGCCATACATAGTTCGCAAAGTGCTATCTGGAAGAGCTCTAATTTTGTCTGAGATGGATGGCATAGAGTGGACCAAACCAATCAATTTTGATGCGGTAAAAAAATATTATGTTTGAATGACGTTCTAGTTTTTGTGTTTTCTTAGTTTGTTTGTAATCACCTTTGTAATAATGTTGTTTGCTAGTGTGTAACTGCCTAGAATCCTTTCTCTTTATGCATGAATTACGTTTGACCTGAATTCCCAAGAAAGGGATATGTAGGCGGCCTATGTCGACTTCGGTCAATCCCTTAGGAAAATTTATCCTTTCCCCCCTATGTATGAACTACGTGATGACCTAAATTCCCAATAAAAGGGATATGTAGGTGGCCTATGACGGCTTCAGTCAACCCATTAATTTCTTTTGTATATCCCTAGCGTAGCCTAAACTACGTTTGACCTAATTCCTGCTTCAACGGGATACGTAGGTGCCCCAACGGCTCGGTCATATAACCCCAAGAAAGAAAAACTGAGGCAGAATTTTCGAGAAGGAATCTCAAAAATTCACAAGAGAAGATCGACATCCAACAAAGAGAATGAAAATTAACAAAGGCTTCAGATCCACTCAGATTGGTATTATCTAAAACAAGTTTAAACTGGGGCAAAAATTTTGAGGAAGACCTCAAAATTTCCACCAAATGCCGGAACATATTTCAAATTCCCTAGCACCAGAGGTTAAAGCTTTAGAAACCACCAACTGTAACAAAGTATGGGTAGACTCAATTTTTGGCTATGATAGAACTACTTGAAGAAACCCTCCAACAATAATCATGAGTTTTGGAAACCGTCCATCAGATATAGTCAGAACCACGAGGAAGACGTTCATTGAGCTAGTACATGACATGACTGGCAGAAATTTTCTAAAATTTTATAGAAGTTTTCAAAATTATTTTCAAAAATTTAAGACTATTTTCAAAAATCTTACGACTTACTTACTTAGTACTTGCCTAGACATCATTTGGGATAGAGTGTCACAGTGGAAGTTTCAATATGGTGGAATGCCCAAGAGATGGCAAGGAGCAAATCAAGGATCCAAGAAGGTCAACATGGAGTAATTTCATTCAGCTAATCATTTTTCTGTGGATGTAGGGATCAATACGCAAAATGAGAGTCTCTTTCAAAAATCCCCGAGCAAATTGGGAGCCACAACAGATCATTAATGCCCAAGAACGATATTTTAGGGCAGCCCTAAAAATAGGTTTAATGCCCATTTATTGAGGACCTTTTGATTTGTCCATCTCATTTCTTGAGATCGTAGGCGACAAACAAAAGTACTTTGTCTTCTTTACACGTATCGTATTTAGAAGTTTACGAGACACTGACAAATGAAGCCAGGTAAAATTATTTTATCACTGCCACAATGGCCATTGTATATCATTGCTGCAAAGGCCATCACATATCATTGCCACAAAGGCCATTACATATCTGTTGACACACTAGACGTCGAGGATATTATCAGCATCAATATATCTGTAGACACGCTAGACACAATGCTGGCATAGAGGATATCATCAGCATCCAATATATCTGTCGACACGCTAGACACAACGCTGGCGTAAAGAATATCATCAGCATCCAATATATCTGTCGACATGCTAGACATGACGCTGGCGTAGAGGATATCATCAGCATCCAATATATCTGTCGACATGCTAGACACAACGTTGGCGTCGAGAATATCATCAGCATCCAATATATCTATCGACACGCTAGACACAACGCTGGCGTCAAGGATATCATCAACATCCAATATATCTATAGACACGCTAGACAAAAGCTGGCATAGAGGATATCATCAGCATCCAATATATCTGTCGACACGCTAGACACAACGCTGGCATCGAGGATATCATCAGTATTTAATATCTGTTGACGCGCTAGACACAACGCTGGCGTCGAGGATATCATCAGCATTTAATATATCTGTCGACACGTTAGGCACAACACTGGCGTTGAGAATATCATCAACATTCAATATGAATCAGCATCTGAATACATTAAGAGCACGATTTGGAGGGACGCTTTCAGGTCGCTATCTAAGGATGAATGATATATAAGATTTCCTAGCAATTGACAATTTGAAGGTCATCTATATGTCATATTATTTGAAATAGGATAGTGTGCAAGATCACCTATGAGTTGATAGCCTGTAGGTCATCCGTAAGCCACAATAACATCTTAACCGAATGGTGTGCAAGATCGCCCAAAAGTTGATAGTTCAAAGGTTATTCGTAAGTCGCAACTAAATCCTTATCGGAGGATATGCAAGATTGTCAAATTGATACGTCCAAGGGTTCTCTATAAGCCACGTCATATCCAAAATCGATTATATGTAGGATTACCCAAAGACGATCAATTTGAGGGATTATCTATAAGTCATATTATATCCAAGGTTAGAGGATGCGCAGGAACACCTGAAAGCTAGCGATTGGAGGGATATCTGTAAGTCATCTCTTATCCAAAGTCGGATGATGTGCAGGATTACCGAAAAGCTAGAAATTCAAAGGATATCTGTAAGTCGCCTCATATCCAACATCAAATAATGCGTAAGATCATCTGAAGATTGAAAATTTAGGGAAAATTTATAAATCAATCATCGGCTACAACCGGAGAGGTTATCATGCCACATACAACAAGTGATATAGGTAACAAAAAGGGCCACCCCACTTTGAAAACATATTCGCTCGACAGATGAGCTAATTATCCAACAACCAAGAAGGTTGTTGTGTCTGTTATTGCGAGTTATTTCCCATCAAACAGATACAATAAAGGATGACTTTGCTTTTCAGGCTACAACTCACGTGGAGATATGGTAAAAGATTACTTACCTCTTTCTTGAATTATGTTTAATACTAACACTTTTTGCCTGAAGCATTGTCAAGAGCATCTGAGAGGATAAAAATCTCAAATCAAAACCACAGGTGCGGACGACTCCAAAAAGGACGCAGCACAATGTGGAACTCTTTCTCAGCAGCAAAATGGGACATAGTCTGGAGAGGGATGTCAAACTCTCTAGACGCGAGCTAAATGATGATCATCACCACCATTTAACCACGCCTCTATTAGAAGGAATATGGGTATTTTTCGGATATTCTGGTCTCACCTTTACCTCTGGGATGTTTGTTAACTCATACTGAGGGGAACTTTTTTTTTCTTTCAAATTCGGGTGGCAACACAATTAGAGTTTTGGAAATTATGTCCGGGTAAGTTCTTACCTATGGATGTGAAGAGCTCCACATTCATGGCTAAGAGGTTACAAGCCTCTTTTCTGCAACTCGATTAACTTGTCACTCATCCCGAGCTAAAGATCGTCTAAAATAAAAGACTATCTTTTTTACCGATTGAGTCGAACTACAAGCAATCTGATTACCTAAAATCTTTGGGATATGTAGGCTGGGATCTATGTAGGAAACTTGACTGTATTCCAACCTTCCCCCCAAATCCCTTTATTCCCCAGCTTCCCAGTTTAACCGAAGCACTCTAAAACCGTGATAGTTGGTAAGTTTTCTTGAAAATCATGCTTAGAATCAAGCTTTACAAACTACAAGTGGCCTGAATTCTCATGAAACCTGAGATAAGTAGGAAACCTGATACCGGGGTTCGACAATAACTCCACGAAACTCGTGCGGAAAACCAACCTCTCTTAGATACAAATTTATGGTCGGAAAAAAATTAGGAACGTCAACCTCCCTTTGCCCAGAATTACTTGCATTCATCCTACACAAAGGGAGGGGGCAGTTGTTGACACCTAATTTTTGCCCTCTATAACCTAGTTTAATTTTAAGCTTCCTCGATTTTTGATAAAATCAAAATATTTCTTTCGTATGAATAGAAATTTCTCCAAAAAAAAAACAATATGCATCTGGGCAAGTTTGTCATCTTAAGTGATGATTATACATTATCGTATTCAATTATACGAAATTATGTAATTTAATTACTTAAATAACTATTTTACGGAATATCGGATTTTAATCAAGGATTATTTTGAAGATAAATCTAAATTGATAAAGTCTTGATTTTAAATATGATTTGCTCTCGAAAATAATTTATTTGGAAAAATATTTGATTAACTTTATCAAATCAAGAAGCTGAAGATTAAACAAGGTATTAATTCGTATCGAATCTCGATTAAATTTAGTCAATTTATTAAATTAGACCATAATTGAAATCAAGTTGATCAAAATTGTAATGAAATTGATCAAATTGATATCCGATTTGGTTAAGATTTAAGTAAAATTGGCTAAAAATTAATTTTGTTTGACCATTATTAAATTACCAAATTTCTACCCCTTTTTATTTTAAATTGGACCCATTAACATTCAGCAATAACATTTAAAGTTGGCCCAACCAGCCCAATATCCCTTTAGTAACCAGCCCATCCGGGTTTCAACCCGGCCCACCCCTTCCATTCCCCTTCTTTTCTAAAACAAGGACACACCAACCTCAGTCTTAAACACCAACAGCAACATCATGCGAATCCACCAGCCCCGATAACCCAAACCCATCTTCAACCCACGACCAACGGAAAAACCCAACCTCAACCTATTTGTGGTATTCTTCATGCGTTCCACGCGATAGTACGACGAGGAAGGACCTCGAAGCTTCTAGAAATGGGTGAGTTGGCTCGCCCCAACGTCCAAATTTCGTGATTTTCGGGATAACTTGTACGAATCCGTACATTGGTGGAGATTTCTAAACGGTTCTTGAAGATGATTCCCCTTTCTCTAATTTGGATTGGTTGGCCTTATTTTGAAATTCACCGAGTTGTAAAAGCGGTTAGACAACATACCTATCAAAATTTTGGAATTCAAATTTCCTTTTTGTTTTTTTCCTAACTTACCCCCATAAACGAATCCTAGCCTATTCTCTATAAAAAGCTATTTTAGGAGGTTGAAGAGGGGGATTTTTTTTAGGTTCTAGGGTTTCGAAAAACTGAAGAAGAAATCTTTATTGAGAGTTAAAGGGGATTCAAAAATTGGGAGGTGAAAATTTAAGGTTCGAGAATTTGAGAAGAAAATCAACATTAACATTTCTTTTTAGCAAACGAATTTCCTTTTCTATCTTCCTCTGAGAGTTAGCTGATTAGTTAGAGGGTATCGAGTTGATAACATTAAGCTTCGTTGGTGGTCGACGTCGCGAGACTCCGGTAGCGACGATTTTACTGATAGTTTGTCGTCCTGTTTATTGCCCCGAACAAGATTTATTTCAGTGGTGGTAGATTTTGAGCTCGAGTCTCACTTTGCTGCTCCAAAAAGGTAAACGCACCCTCGTCCTTCTTTCTGCTTCATTTTAGTATTTCCTGATCCATCCCTCTTTCTTCGTAGTTAGTTATCTGTTTGTCGATGAATGAGGCTGGGTTGTTTGTTGTAGAGGCTGCAATGGGCCATAGGTTCCTCTTTAGTAAGGAAGAACGTTTAGTGGAGTTGTTATGTTAGGTTGTTTCCTGTTTGAATTTTTTGATGTGTGGTTTCTATCGTTCTCATCTCAATTTTGTTTTCTATCTAATAATCTCGACATTATCAAGTACTTTTTGATATGGATCCTTATCTTGTGTACTCTCTGTCTTGAATCTCCGATTTCATGGTCAAAATTCATTTCTTGATTCTTGTTTAATAGTGCATCCTGATGTTTTGTCTCGTTCGAAGTTGATGTAAGACATTTTTTCTTGTCTGTTGTTATTGTTGGGATGCCGTCATAACTGTCGATCTCGATAGGACCACCTCTTGAGATCCTTCGGCTTCTCAAATTCCAAATGAAGGATGAAGAAACGTCCTACAATAGGCTAAAAAATCCTATGTTTCCTCGATAGCCGTTTTGACTGTTAAAACTCATTTGGGTTTGTCAAAAGAGGATGAGGTTGATAGTAGCACCCTGCCACCCTCCCTTTTAGGCTTATCTGTTGTGTCTTCCGTGTGTGGATTTGAATTCTTTTTATCCTTCCTTGTCTTTTGGGTTTGTTACCGGTGCGTGGTTGGGTTAGGGAGATGAATGCAATAGTTGGGGTATCTTAGTATGCCTATTTAAAGGAAATGATCTAATTTTGTTTTTTTTTTACTTATGGAAATGGAGCGTCACTGTCGTATGTCCCTGTGAATACCTATTGACAGTGGAAATTGGATTTACAGGTCAATTTTGTTTCTTTTATGCGTTTCAATCAATTTCTTAAATCGCGTGCTTACGTTTTACGTACGAAGTTCCCAAAACAGATCGCAACCCGTGTTCTCCTGTCCCTAATAACATAAGAGTATCATATAGTTTGGTATAAATTGGTTTATTCAAAGCGCTTCACTGCATTTCAATTTTTAGTATTGGAAATGGATAGTGTTCTTGATCTGAGTGAGACCTTCTTTGTTTTCGTTGGTCGGATTGACTTGTATATTGTCTAACATATAGGGAAAGAGTTGAAACAAACGTACTTTGATTCATCTGTTGCATAAATTTAAGTATCCATTTTGGGGAATTATCTTCTGCGCTTCAGTTTTGTATTTCAGGTAAGTGTTTTGATTGCCAATTGTTAAAATTTTCTTAGTTTTCTGTGTATTCCTTATCATTAGTAAGCACCTGAACCTATTAGTTAGTCACAAAAGGCATCGATTGCGACTTACTATTAATGCACGGTCCCTTAACAAATGTTGTAACATCTTTATACTGTGACAAGTGAAAGTTTTTTTTATATATCCAACGCTTTCACTTAATGATCATTACATTAGGTTAGGAAAACTGAAGCCCTTCACTGGAATTGTTTCATGTATATGCACATTTCTATGCAAAATTACTAGGGTGTGATATATTGTGCTCTCTTTGATTCCCATATTAAAGGTCCAAAATTAGTTACATGTCGTAAGTTCATTAATCTTGTAGCCAGTTTCTCCTTCATACTTGATGATAGAAGTAGTGACTCTGGAAAGCTTTAAATTTTCTTAATTTTCTTTGTTATCTAAATATTTGAACGCTTATTAACTTATATATATTTTTCCTTTCCTCTGCATGAATTCGCCTGGAGTCCAAACGGACCCTCTTCCTTTGCATTCCTTAATGGGGCCAGTGAGGCCCATCTCAGGGCCAAGCCCGAGGTTCTAAGCTCAAAAGCGATCCCTTGGCACATGAACACATGGAGTTAGGGAAGGACAATAGATTAAAGTCCTACGTTTGGAGCAGTTAAGAGGCGATTAAAGGCCTACATTTGGAGCGGTTAAGAGGCGTCAAAAGTCTCCTTCGTCGTTTTATTTACTAGTTTATTTATTTATTTATTCATTTATTCGGGCCATGAAGCAAAAGTTCTACTTAATACAGGTGAAGCGAAAACTAGAGCCAAAGGGCCCGAAAATATAGAAATAGGACAGGTGAAAGGAGAAATGGGTTGAAAAACCAACTAGATTAGGACAGGTTTAGCTATTTGGGCTTCAAAGCCTAAATAACTAATTCTCCTCCCTTCCCCCCTTTTTTTTATTATTTGTTTTGCATGTCTTTTTTGCGAACCTAGCCAAATCCCCTAACGAATTCGCAAAAAATTAACTTTTGCAAACTTTCAAAGTATTTCTAAAAGTCAACCATTTTTTGATAAATCAAATTTTAGAAAGTTAATCAAAGACGTTTTCAAACAATCAGGATAATCGCAAGTTAGCGGCCGTTTTAGGTGCCTAACACCTTCCTAAAACGTTAATAGGAACCGCTTACTCAGAATTTCTTAACTCAAATGATTTTCCTATTTTGAATCGTTTGAAGTACTTTATAAAGGTTTCTTAATTCCTTTTTAAAATTAAGTGGCGACTCTCTCAAAAGTCAAAATTTCTCCGCAAAACACATCACACATACATTCATTCATACATTCAACATTCATTCATACATAATCAACATCTAACAAAAGACTATACTTATAAGCTACATGAGTCTTACAAGATACACTTCATAAGTCTTACAAGACACTCTATCTTACAAGACACACTTCACAAAAATAAGGACTACTATTCATTTAAAAACTAAACAGAATATTTAAAAGAAAAATTTCATATTCTAACAGTTCATCTATGACACCTTAACTTGGTCACAACTTTGAGAGTGCATGTCTACACAACTAAATACCCCAACTCATCCTGTCACGACCCGAGCCGGGGCCTTAGCCGCGACGGGCGTCCCGAACCGTGAAGGCCCGAGCGCCCTTCTCTATCTGGCAATCATACACACGTTCATATAATATGAAGGAAAATGTGGAAATATAAAACAATACGGAATCATGGTCACTATCATAATTCAATTGAATAATCTGTGATGGAAACCATAAACCTCGAAACAACTTTAAACATCAGTCTGTGAAATCTCTAACAACTGAAAATGGCATTTGTCTGAAATCTGGGACAAGGCCCCCAGTCGGTCCATGAATCAAAATGGAACAATAATAACAAGCTCTAATACCGGCCTTCCGAAGTAAAGAAGGCTCACCAGCTGCAAACTTCTGACACACACGAATCTACTATTGTATGGGACTGCGGGACTCTGCCTCGGATCCTGAGAGGGAGGAGGAGGGGGTCAATACAGATATACTGGTACGTAGAGCAATCCAAAATAATGAATTTATACATATATAACATAGGTGAGAGCAAGTCATAAAACATTATGCGTGAAATAGTTTAAAATACATGGGCCATTTCAAAAGATCTCAAAACAGTCTTGTCAATGCAATGTCATTCTTTGTATTACTTCTGAGCTAGGTGGTACAGCCTACATATCTGAAAGTTTCTCACGAGCAATATGGGATCCTTCATTAACTCGACGGCCAAATCCCCAACCCAAGTTTGCTGCAAGGGTTGAAGTATCTGAATCTGATACACCTCAGGGCTCTAGGCCAACGTATAATAATATACCTGTATCGGCAAAACACGGTTTCGGGCAATAAATCATATGACTCATGCCTTCTTTGGGTAACCACCTTACTCTCTTAGTGCCCAGTTTTAACCCATTCTAAACATGCATCTTTCTGAATTCAAAATCTGAAATCTAAAATGAAATCTGTATTCTGTTCTGAGTTTTATCATGACTTTATCTGATTTGGTATCGTCATACCAAGATTTGCAATTCATAATTCTGAGCCATAAAATATCATGTTACAGTCTTTTCATTCAAAACATAAAGTTTGGACCACCATATCATTCAAATAGTGCAAGAGAATCCATATTTCAATCATATGTAAAAATTATGCAAGGCTCTCTCTTTTAGACATTTCAACAAACATGTGGTGGTCAAGTATTTTGTAACAACCCATGCAATCTCTTTGAATCACCACTTTTCATTTATATTAGCAAGAATCACCCTCTCTTTTCAATTCAAAACCATGATCAAGTCATAAGCAATAATCAAGACCTTTGTATCATGCTTCTCAAAAATGCATTTTGAAGCAATCCATATCGTATGAAAATAATGGGAAATCATAGAAAGAGAGGGATTCTATATTTTCATGTTCTCAATTAAATCTTCAAACTCAATTTAATACATATATATATACAAGTACAAATAAATTTGGGAAAAAGGCCTCAAGACCAAATAATAATATCACTAGATAATTCATAAAGCAAGATTGTAAACATAATTCCAAAACCCATTGCAAATTCATGATTTCTCAATATTCAAAGCATTATTAAAAACGTTTTCACCATGTACATGTAGTTTAGAAAAACTCCACGTACCTTAGATTATAGAATTTGAAAGGTGGAACCCGGATCCTAGTCCGTTTCTTGAAATTCTTGATCTTAGGGATGAGTTCTTGATCTTTAGAAGAGAAGGAAACTTGAATATTGTTCTTGAAGTTCTTGAGAGAAAGGGCGGATGATTTCAATTTGGGGAAATGAATTTAGGGCTAAAAATGCTGTTTTAGGACTGATATTATGTGGTTTGGACTATTTGGGTCGAGGGAAAAAAGACTAAAATACCCCTAATGAAACAAAAAAAAGTCGTAACAGTCCCTCAGTTACAGATTGACATGCTGAAGTAAATTGAGCATAGCTTTTTACTTCGATGTTGGATTTGGACGAAATCAGTTGCGTTGGAAAGAGAACTCAAAGATCTTTCATTTGATATATAGCAGGCCACCCAGTTCATTATATAACAGAAGTTATGATCGATGAAAGTTGACCGATGTTGAAGTGTCCTCTAAAACTTAATCGATGGAATTGTTTTCAACTCGTCTTAGAATTAGGGGATTCTTGTGAGCTCAATTCATATTCAAAGGTTTTTCCACACTATAGGAGTGATCACTACACATACATTAACAAGTAATAATTTAGTTAGGGTCTATATGCAAAGGAACGATTCTCTAAATTCTAGCCCGAAAGTATGGGGGTGTTACACATCCATAACGTATCTCGTGGATACTTGAGGATGACATGACACAGAAATTTTGAAGATGTCTAGGTGATTATTTTATAAGTTAAAATTGTTCAACTGAATCATGGGGAAAAAACAAGCTGAAATGTCTAGAATATTTATTGAAATCAATAATGAGAACACTAAATAATACACTTTACTTTCTCTTAATATTTAGTTTTATTGAAACAGACATTAGAGAGTTGACCTGACCTGCTCAACTCTGTTTCTATATTATAAAGAGGCTCAGTGTTGTTGATTCAACTGAATAATGTAAAAGCTCAATTTGGTTTCATATATACAGTAAACGACAATGACGCAAAATAGCAGATACAGGAAGAGACCTAACATACTTATCACCGGAACTCCGGGAACAGGGAAGACAACTACGGCGGCTGTCCTGGCGGAGGTGACGGAGCTCCGCCACATCAATGTCGGCGACTTTGCTAATGAGAAGAACTTGACCAATGGCTGGGACGACACCTTCGATTGCTACTACATCAACGAAGACCTCGTAAGTCAGTTTATGTGTGCCTTGACTAATTTCACAGAAAACTGTCACCTCTCACCAGGCAACTGGTGCCAGGTAATTCTATCTATGGCCGAGGTTAGGATACATAGGAATCACCTAGTGTTTTTGTCTCGGCTTAGACAGCAGTATTAATTTGAATTTTGTTCAAGTTGTGCTCTTCAAAGTACAACATATTTAGTATCGGAATAAAATGGAACGAATAGATATTGTATTCATATAGATATGCCCGACTAAGTTAATTAGGGATTGAGCTATAGCTGATTGATTAATTGATTTGTACTCTCCAAAGCAATTTTAATAAAGGGTAACTAGAGTTACAGTTTGAAGTTCTCGCATACTAAATTTCCTATTTCCAGGTCCCGAATGTCCATCCAATGCATCTTTTCGATCTTGTACCCTATGTAGGCTTGAAAAGCATCGGCACACCAACCCAATCTCAACGGAAAAAAAAGGGAAAGCACGTACAACCTTAGCAGACTCTATTCCTGATGTGAACGTCTACTTTCTTGGAACTAATTAATACGCACTTTCCATTAGTTAGACTTCACACACTATATAAACAAATAGTTGAAGTGTGCGATAGAAAGAGGGAAAACGAATTGATCGACTATTGAGTGCGAACCCGTAAATAGGCGACTTTGGGTAGTTCTGGTGTGTTTAACGTCAACTACAACTAGAAGGCATGCCGATCTTGCCACCCGTACATTTCCTTTGAAATACTAAGGAAATGTGTTATTCTAACTTGGATTATGTTTTGCTTATCCAGCTATGTGATGAGCTTGAGAATTTGATGGAAGAAGGTGGAAACATCGTTGATCATCACGGCTGTGACTTCTTTCCTGAGCGCTGGTTTGACCGAGTTTTGGTGCTTCAAACTGACAATTCTATCTTGTATGATCGGTTCACTATGAGGTAAACTATCAATTGATCCTTACTTTTTTGTTCATGTGCATATCTGGTATCGTCCTGTTGAATATGTCTAGACTGTTTGACTGTCCCAGAGGTTACTCAGATCAAAAGCTTGCTAGTAATACTGAATGTGAAATGTTTCAAGTTTTGCTGGAGGAGGCAAAAGAGAACTATCCAGAGGATATTGTGGTAATACTAAGAAGTGATTCTCTTGAAGATATTACCAAAAATGTAGAGAAACTGACCTGTTGGATTAGTAATTGGAGCCCTGTCTTATGATTAAAGTATAAGGAGAGATGTACTTTCTTGGAACTAAAACTATAGAGAAGGTCAAGATTACTTTACGTTCATATAATAGATGTTAAATCCCCTTGGCTTCTTCAGGAGATGGTTGTTCCAATATTGCCCCTCAAGTTAGGCTAATGTCTTACTAAGCCTAACTTGAACATATTGTGGCTGAAAGCAGGCTTGACCAATACTTTTGTGAGACTATCAGCTAATTGTTATCAGCAGCATGGACATAAATATAACACAAACATTGTTCGATTGGACGTGCTTGCGCACAAAAGGGAAGTCCACCCCAATATGTTTCATACAGACTGTAAAAGGGACACCAGTGTTATCAAAGAAAATGGTTGGTACCTTGTGGAAACATGTTTTTCGGGTTGAAATTGGGGGTAGGGGAAGGGGATTTGGAGGGGATTACAATGTGGAGAAAATTCAGGTTGCCAACAAACTGAACTATTAACATTCCCCAGCATGTTGGATGTTACAATCTAATCTCAATATTTATGAAGATCTACTTTTTGTTAAGTTTATTTATAGACTTAACTTTTAAAAAGACAACTTTGAATGATAATGTTGTAAGCAAATGCGTAAGAACTAAACTGCAACTTCAATTCAAATATGATGAGTAAAATTGAGCTTCAACAGTAACTTTTCTCAAAGTTGTGACGGTGGAGTAGTAGTTTCTCCGGTATAAAGTTTATAGCTTCAGTTGTCAAGAAACTGATCATGCACCTGAAACTCGAATTCATCAATTTTACATTTTGTTCTTGTACCACCACAGATATAACTGAAATTTCAAATTTTCTTCTAACTAATAGTAACATAGTTTAAACCACAAACAAAATCATTGCAAAAAACCAATCCATCTTATTCACAACTCAAAAGGGCAATGTGTCTTGTGTGCAACAAGACCACCAAGGAAACAAAATCAGATCGCATGAAAGTAAAACAGAAAAGAGAAAAAAAAAAAAAAAGAGTTCCAAAACTGGCTTTGAGTTTTCATGTCATAACTCAACTAGACCAAGTCACCAAGAGCAGCTGATGATGATGGCAGAATGACTTGTTCATGTTGAGCATTAGTAATTCTTTTAAGCCTTTTCTCTCCAATTCCAAATGCAGCTGCAAATTCTGGCCCTCCCAAGCTCTGCATCAATGAGTTCCTACCCACCAAGAACTGTGGATGGTTCCACCTGGCTGATGTAGTGAAGCCGAGGATCTGAAATGGACCATTTGTGGAAGCAGTTTGGCAGACGGGGAAGTATCGTGGCACCCAAAAGACGTCCCCTTCTCGTACTCTTGCATTCATTGCTAAAGTCCCATTTGGATACACAATTTGGATCCTGCCAGTCCCTTTCAACACTATTCCATATACTATTGCTGTTGGATTGACATGAGGTGCCATCATGGATCCCTACATTAACGAAGAAACATTGATAAAACATGTAAGCAGGAAACGAAACATACATGTTGCTATATATACCTGGAGCATGATAAGTTATTAATTATGATTTGTTTACATGCAAGGGATTTGAATCAATGCGTGCAAATGATCATTACCTGAGACAGACTGAGAAGATAAACACCATTGCCGGATTGTCCTAGAGAAGAATAATCCGACTCATCCAACTTCTTGCCCCATCCATAGTCGTTCCTGAAATCAGGTTTCCTGTTGTAGAGATTGTACGCTGATGGAGCTTTGTGACCCACTATCTGGACAAAGTCTTCTCTGTTTAATAAAGAAAATAGAATTTTCCTCAATGACCATATTGATTCTACCTCTTTGGGGCTAGCTTCTTCCTGGAAATTAGCAATACTCTTCAAGTGAGCTAGTTTCTGGTGGGATTCTAGGTCCAAGAATTTGGACCAAGTGTTTGTGTCATGTGAACCAGATAAATGCACAATGGGCCCGGAAGATTGCCTGGTCAAGAACGTGCGCGATTCTGCTGTTGAGACCTGCCATTTTACATAATATTAACTCAGCTTTTTCCCCCACCGATAAATGTCTTAAGAAGTCGTAAAGTCATTTGCACACTTACATTAAGAGCAGTTGATAATGTCTTATGATCGAATCCAGCAAGAACGGATGCAGGATGAACTCCACCGCCAATGAAGAAAGACTGCAAAATATTATGAGTTACAAAGTTTTGGGAAGAAAAGCATAAGATAAGAAATGGATCAAAAGACCTTTTTTTGAGAATTTGACCAAGGCTACCTGGAATGCATGCCATCCCATGGATTCTGAGGTAATATCAATGCTGCAAATAATGCGAAGTCTCTCGTTTTCAGCTCTATTCTCCAAATAGAAAGCAGATCCCGCAGGAATTGTGTACACATCTCCATGCTTCAAATGCCTTTCTACTAATTCATCCCTATAGATATGGCCAACTCTTGCTTCCCCTGTATTCATTTCACGGATAATAAGAATTCTAGTTTATCAAGAAAATGACGACTCATATAAGATATCAGTATATGAAAGTTAAAATGTAAAAGAATGGAATGAAAGAGAGAAATTGGAATTTTAATTACCATGGTGAACAAAGAGGACAAGATTGGAATCAAGATACTGAGGGATGAAGAGGCTATTAGGTTCCATGGAGATGAAACCAATATGCATTGGACTATGAAGATATGAATCCCTACGATAGCCACCCTTCACCATTCTCATCGATCCAGCATCAGTTTTCACTACATTATGCAAGTGACGCAACAAGAACCATTTTTCTCCCAGTGTCCTTCGCTCACTTTCTTCCTCTTCATAGGCACCAACAGAGGACACTAGTGCGTAGAAAAGTACCAGCACTAGAAGCAACAATGTCCTTGTATCTCCCATTTAACTTGGAACAAAAAAAGCTAGTAGTAGTTTTAATTTGTAAGTTTTCTTTAATGATCAGTTTTGGTTCACTTATAACTTAGGTGCAAATTCTCGCCATTTATATAGAGGAAATATTGAGATATGAGGGGAGTTGTTGTCAATCATTCAAGAATTTTAGGCTTTCTCTGGTGTGCCATGAACATTAAGATCCTGAAAAAAAAAAAAAAGTTAGTTTGAAATAAAGAAAAAATCATTTGCCAAAGCTTGTATACAGAAACCAAATTATTTGAAACTGCACTTTGATGACCACTTCAAATTTAAGGCCTAATCTAGCGCTACTAAAGAATGGATTTAAGATGTATAAACTAATTTATTTGAAAAAAATATTTTTTGCGGCCATCAAGGTCACCTGTATTTCCAATAAACCTATCTAGTCTGTGACAACATATATTGCTACTAGAAGCCTTTGTTACAATCACAATTTGTAATTCGGAAAAGGGTCAAATATATAATGAATTATGATAAATGATACCAACATATCATTAGTCATTATATGCCCCTCACACTAACGATACGAGTATATGTGTACCAAAAGTATGACGGAGTATATTTACGTTTCATTTATCATTGCTCGGGAGTATGTTTGTCCCTTTTCTATTTTAATTTTTTAACCTCAAATAATTAACCTAGACCCAATAAACCCATCGAACTCAACCCGTCCAAATTAAAATCCAAGAGACGCTTATTTAAAAGACACATTTTTTCTACTCATAATACAGTGACACCCACAATTACTCCCTCCGTCCCATTTTATATGTCGTCATTTCCTTTTTGATCCGTTCCATAAAGAATGTCACCTTTCTTTATTTTGGTAACTATTTAATGACATGATTCTCATTTTATTTTTAGTGTCCCACTTATTAAGAAAAGACAACTAAAAAGTAAACATTAAAATAACTTTAAGAGGAACAATTTTGTAAACTTTACAAAGTCATCACTTATTTCTTAAACTCCATGTCCGATCAAATAGCAACACATAAAATGGGACAGAGGTAGTACTAATTTTTCAAAAAAAAAATTATTAACTCATAACACCAAATAAATTGAACACCACACGTTTCAATTTTCGGCGAAATTTCGTTCAAAAAAACACTACCCACTATCCGTCAACACCACTTAGCTACTGTCTCGGTCAAACCGAAAACACCTCACTGACGAACCATCGCTGCACTCCTAGCTCCGGCCAGTTCTGACCTAATCTCCACTCTCTCCAACCTGTAAACACCAACTAACAACAACGATCAATCACTGCAATTTGGTTGGATTTCACGTTTAAGAGAAAAAACAAAGGGAGTATTGGATTTGGAACAAAAAGTAGAGGTTGGATCGAGTTGGTTTGCAATCGGGTTCAATGAGTTTATTAGATCGGGTAGTGGATCTGAATTAATTATTTGAAATAAACAAATTAAAACGGAAAAGGAATAAATATACCCCGAACTATGATAAATAGTACGTATATATTCTCCATCATACTTTGCGTGGATGTATGCCCCTATCATTAGTGTGAGTGACATAGACATACCATTTCATTAACGACAGGGGCATATGTATACCAAAATATGACGAAAAATATATACAGATTATTTATCATAGTTCGAAATATATTTGTCCCTTTTCCTTTTGTAATTTGCTTGCCAAAACACAGAGAAGAGAGGCAAAGTAATGAAAAAGAACTTGGAAATTGTTCTAATGGGATTTGAGGGCACTGGCGGAGCCAGGTTTTTACTAGGGGTTTAGAAGTAAGCATACGAACTAACCGAAGGAGGTTCAAACATCTACTATATATACATAAAAAATAATTTTAACATATATAAATAGCATAATTTTCTGTCGAAGGGGGTTCGGCCCCCTATCCAAAGGGTAGCTCTGCGCCTGTTTTAGGGATAATTTTATCATTAATCAAGTTAATGCATATATTGAACTCCTTTGTATTGCTAATACATGGAAAATAATGATATTAGTAATACATAGCTCACTACACAATAGAGATAGAGTGTATAACTAATATAAGCATTAGCTTTACATTGGCTATGTACTAATATTACATAAAAACAATACTTTGTATTAATTTTTCTAACAACACATTAACAAGATACTATCAAACCACAATACAAGCAAAGAAGAAAATTACATACTCTAAGAATGAGCTTACCATTCCCGTAGGTCCTAAGGTTGTTTTAACCAAGTCGGCAGTTTAAAGACAGTGCATTCTTCAGCAATGATGACACATAATAGTGTTTAGCTGCATAATTCATCTTTTCTTTCACAGAGAAGGTAGAAAGCCATAATTACATTTTTCTTACTATAGCCAACATTTTCATTACATGATGAGTAGTATTTTGCTGGACACAGAGTTTAAAAAAGTTAAAACTGAATTTTGAGCGATATTAGTGGTACGCTAAATAATTATGTACAAAAGATGGAGCATTATCTGTTAAATCCTATTGTGAAAAAGCTGTTGAATAGAGAGGAGGTTGTGATGTTTTTATACTATAGTAATTCCTTTCGTTGCGATGGGGTATACTACTCGTTTTTGTTGGGCAGAGTCTTTCATATTTTCTGTTAAACCACGACATATCAACCATAGAACCAGTTGAAAATTTAAATTTTGTTATGAAGAAGGACCACAAACAGAATACATGTCAAAAAAAAACAATCCGTTTTATTCACAACTCAAGAGAAATGTGTCACAAAGCGACTAAGGAAACTCAAAAATCGAATGAAAGGAAAGCACAAAAGAAAATGGAAGTTCCAAAAGCTGGACATAACTCAAATACACTTAAAAACCCATGTCAATCTTCAGAGGAGAATCTGACGATGATGAGGGCAAGATAACTTGTTCACGCTGCGCGTTGGCAATCCTTTCAAGCCTTTTCTGACCAATTCCGAATGCAGCTGCAAATTCTGGCCCTCTCAAACTCTGCATCAATGAATTCTGACCCACCAAAAACTGTGGACGGTTCCTCCTTGCTGATGTTGTGAAGCCGAAGAACTCAAATGGGCCATTCGTTGAAGCAATTTGGCAGAATGGGAAGTACCTTGGAACCCAAAAAACGTCCCCTTCTCGTACTCTGGAGTTCATTGCCAAAGTCCCATTCGGATACACAATTTGGACTCTGCCAGTCCCTTTCAGCACTACTCCATACTCTATTGCTCTTGGATTAACATGAGGCGCCATCATGGATCCCTACATTAACCGAGAAACATAGATAAAATAAGTTTACGTTAACATGTCATAGTTGGCAACCTACCAACAAGAATAAAAAAAAATCCATGATCATGAATAATGATCGGATCATTACCGAAGATAGATTGACAAGGTAGACACCATTGCCGGATATTCTTAAAGGAGAATAATCAGACTCATCCAACTTCTTGCTCCATCCATAGTCGTTCTGGAAATCAGGATTCCTGTTGTAGAGATTGTACGTTGATGGAGCTTCATGATTCACTCTCTTGACAGCGTCTTCCCTATTTAATAGAGTAAATAGAATTTTCCTCAATGACCACGTTGATTGTTCCTCTTTGGGGCTAGATTCTTCTCCAAAATTCACAATCCTCTTCAAGTGAGCTAGTTTCTGGTGGGGTTCTTGGGCCAAGAATTTGGACCAAATGTTTGAGTGATCATGAGAACTAGATATATGCACGATTGGCCCAGAAGATTGCCTGGTCAATAATGTCTTTAATTCTGATGTCGACACCTGCCATTTGTACATAATCTTGACTCAGTTTTTTCCACTAGCAAATGTTGGTAAATTCCTCGAATACTTACATTAAGAGCAGTTGATAATGTGTTGTGATCGAATCCAGCAAGAATGGATGCTGGGTGAACTCCACCACCAATGAAGTAAGACTGCAAAGTATTTCGAGTTTCAATGTTTTGGGATGAAAATTAGAACAGATCTAATATAAGAAATGGATTAAAAGACCATTTTATTGAAAAATAGCTTAGGATACCTGGAAAGCATTCCACCCCATGGATTCTGAGGTAATATCAATGCTGCAAATAATGCCAAGTCTCTCGTTTTCAGCTCTATTCTCCAAATAGAAAGCTGATCCAGCAGGTATTGTGTACACATCTCCATGCTTCAAATGCCTTTCTGCTAATTTATCCCTATAGATGTGCCCAACTCTCGCTTCTCCTGTATTCATTTCACGGATAATGAGAATTCTAGTTTATCAAGAAAATGACGACTCATATAAGATATCAGTGTATGGAAGTCTAAACCGTTAAAGAATGAGATGAAAGAGAGAGAAAATAGAATTTTAATTACCATGATGAACAAAGAGGACAAGATCGGAGTCAAGATATTGAGGGATGAAGAGACTATTAGGTTCCATGGAGATGAAACCAATATGCATTGGACTATGAAGATATGAACCCCTATGATAGCCACCCTTCACCATTCTCATCGACCCAGCGTCAGTTTTCACAACATTATGTAAGTGACGCAACAAGAACCATCTTTCTCCTTGTGTCCTTTGCTCGTATTCTTCCTCTTCATAGGCACCAATAGAGGACACTAGTGCACAGAAAAGTGTCAGCACTAGAAGCAACAATGTCCTTCTATCTCCCATTTTCATGGATTCAGAACTGAAAAAAAATTAGTGGTAGTTTTAATTTTGTAAGTTTTCTTTAATGATCAATTGTGGTTCACTTATGACTTTAAGTGCAGATTCTAACGATTTATATAGAGGGAATCGTGAGATTTGTGGGGATTTAGTTGTCAACCATGCAAGAATTTTAGGATTTCTCTGGTGTGCCATGGACATTAAGATCCTGAAAAAAAAAATTATTTAGAAATAAAGAAAAATCATTTGCCAAAGCTTGTCGATTTCTTCGGTTCGTTGTCAAAAACAAATTCCAACATTACACTCACTATCAAGACACATATTTCTTACGAAAATACTTTATTTACCAAGATGTTTCGAAAAATAAACTAAATATGGATGAATAATTAAAAATCTGATCAAAGACATATAATTTTAAACATGGAATAAATTCTTGAATTTATCAAAAATTTAAACTAGAATATAATATCAAGAACTAAATTACTAGAAAGGTAATGAATTTGACTAGAAAATAAGAGTGCAAAGAATTAAAGATATACCATAAACCATTAAAAACTTTAAATGAATATTTTTTTGAAGAGTATGTAGAAAACAATCAAAATACTCCTTTTGTTTAAAAAAAAAGAATAAAATATTTTGACTTGATACGAAATTTAAAAAAATAAAGAAGACTTCTAAAATTTGTAGTCTTAAATTAAAGTTATATCGAATGTACCAAAATATCTTTTAATATTGTAGTATTAAACATATCATGTCAAAGTTGATATTAAAATATTGCCAAAGAAAAATCATTCTTTTTAAAACGGTCTAAAAATGAAAGTCATTGAGTATACCAATTTTTTTCAGTTTCTATCCGATAAACAATAAAATCTAAAAACTGAACCCCGTTCCGTGGCAACCAATTTCACCCTGAAATTCTTCTCTGTTCATTCGAAACCTTTACGATAAAAAATTACATGATTTATATACGGTTATATATATATATATATGTATATATATATATATTAATTAATTAATTAATTAGATAATAATCTCAAATTGATGGTCTTCGGGTTGTTTTTCTCATCCGCCATCCTCCAGGCCAGTCATGGTGGCACTGGCGCTGGCGCGTAATGAGTTCATATGAATTTTATATAGATGTTGAATTATGACTAAGCTACCACTATTTCAAGGCCATGAAACTTTTAGAAAAGGTCTCTTTTTTTTCTCAGAAAAAGAAAAAGAAAGATAATATAGTAAAAGTATACCAATCAATATCAAGATAATATAGTAAAAGTATACCAATCAATATTCACATATTTAATATAAAAATCACAACTTAATAACACTTATTACTCTTGTTTAAAAAGAATGACTTATTTTGACTTGACACGAAATTTAAAAATATAAAGAAACTTTTAAATTTTGTAGTTTTAAATTAAAGTTATGTAAAATATACTAAAATGTCCTTTAATTATAATCTTGTGGTCTGAAAGATGCCACATGAAAATTTAAAATTAAAGTATTTTTTTTTTTTTAAAAAAGAGTTCATTATTTTTTAAACGGAATAAACTTTTAAAGGGAGTACTTTAGATGATAAATGAGGGTAAGAAGATGATTCCAACATAGGAGGTTTACCTTCGTCATTTATTTGTCTAAAATACTTATTATTCTAGACAATCAAGATACATATAAATGAGTACATTCTTCTCAATTTTGCACTTGGCCTTAGAAAATCACCTCCTTACATATGTAGCATGGTCAATAATTATGACCATCCATTTTCTTTTCTTTTTGACCCGTGCATCACTCTTCAGAAGGAGAATCACTATAATCCACTTCCTTCGTGTTTTGATACTTGTAATACCAAGCACATGTTACATAGTAACAAAAGTTAACAACTCCCCCTACAACCAATACCCAGTACACATTGTCCAGCCTTCCATTATTTATGTTACCTGGTAACCATGTTGTTGTCTTTCTAACAATATCAATTAGAGCAGTTGCCAAGTAAAATGCTATACCTACAAGCACTGAAATCATCGCGGTCGCCATATTCTTTAAGGTTATTGGGAACTCTTGGTAGTACAACGATACTTGTCCCGGATAATGAAACGCCTCCGCAATGCCAACAAGTGCTAATTGTGGCACAAGCCATAATACTGACATAGGCACATCGTTGGAACCTTGATTGGATTTTGCTACATTTAGCCTCTTTGACTCGACTAAGGCTGAGACACCCATGCTTAAAAAATTAAGCACGTGTCCAACGCCTATTCTCTGGAGTGGTGTAAGTGATTTGCCAGTCAAAATCCTCCACGTGGGAATGAGAAATTTGTCGAACAGGGCGAGGAATAGAGCAGTAGATACGAGGACGAAGACGAGTATGGAACCAGCTGGGATTTGGAAATTGGGTCCTATGTGACGGTTCATTGCTAAGGCTTGAAGGATTGACAAACTTGCTTGTACGCCAATTGGTGTGCCAAGAAAAAAGCTACTTGACCATAGTGGTAAGATTCTAATTAAGGATTTGAAATCTTCAACTTCTTGTACTGAACAAAGTCTCCAACGCATAGCTATTGAGCCATCTGGTTTAACATCTCCATCACTTACAATGGCGGCACGGTCCAAGAACCTGCATTCATATATAAGCAACTTCAATATGCTACAAAAGATACTCTATGAAAGCAAGTGCACGTGTGCCCAACTTAATTGATGTATCAAATTGACTTGAGCACATGGTATGAATATGTTAATATGATGAATCACGAAATAGCTAGTCGCAATATGTAACTTAATTGTTGGATGCCTTAAAAAATATATTATACTTTTAATTAAGTTACATGACCAAATTAACTAACCTAGTGTGTCCAAGACACAGTACTATTGATGCAGATCTATATAGTACACAAAAATCTTCATTCCCTGATTATGTAAGCTTTTTCAGTAGAGATAAGTTTATATTGTTCACTACTCAATAGCTTAAATCTATAATAGAAAACCAACCATACAAATCAATAAGCTACCAAAGTAAGCAAAGTTCCAAATTTTTGTCTCATATGAGTACTACGTACCATCAACAAAATATATACTGTAGTTTTTTTCCATGTGAATAGCTTAACTATATAATTACCAAAGTAATAACGTTCCAAATTTTGGTCTCATGTAAGTACTACCATCAGCAAAATATATAGTTTAACCTGTTTTAACCAAATAAAACAACTTGCCCGTGATGTGTAGGCGTACGTCTCATCACAAATAGATAAACAATAAAGTATTCAATCTCCAACAGTTCAGAGATAACATAATAAAAAGAAAAAGGTGCTTCATATCATGGTCGAAACAGTCGATTTATACAAATCTTGCAACATAAAGATATGCTGACATTTTGACATGCAGCTCCACTGAAAAGTTTGTCATGCATGCCACGAAATTATATGCGTTATTGTTAAGATTCGGACAGAATAAACAAATCATAAGTAAATGAAAACAAGAACAACACATAGATTTACGTGGAAATCCGCGCGGGAAAAACCACTGGCAGAGGCAGAGGAGGTTTCACTATAATAGAGAGAGAGTACAACATGGAGAAGGCTGAATTTTCTGAATAACGAAAATAACCCACTACATCGCACTTATATAGTACGTGCGTACAAATAGGTCCTAGGCCTAAAAACATAAAGATCCATACATGGGTCGCACCGTGAAACTTTCAGGGCCGAACCAACAAAATTCGGGTCACAACTCTAACAGTTATTAAGTATAAAAACGAATTTTATGTCTTATGTTTTTATATGTTATCATGTCTAAAAAGTTGAAATGAAAAAGTTTTGAAAGAATGGAGATAATCAATATTTTTGAAACGGACTAAAAAAAAAGTAAGACAAATAAATTCAAACTCAGGAGAAGTGTGCATCACCTGAACGTCTTCGAAGGTACAACAGGTAATGCTTTGGGTACTATATTATGTCCTTGGTAGAAATCCTCACTAGTCGATGGGAGTGCAACTTGTCTTTTCCTAATACTTGCAACCACAACACGAGCCAAACTAGTGAACGGACTCCCTTGAGGCTTAAACTTGGCATAAAATCTGCTTCCCATTAGGAAAATGACTAAAGCAACAACATTACACGCAACACATATGAAAAATCCAGCCTTCCAACTCACATTATCTTCAACGTAAACAATAGCTGTGGATGCTACTACAGAAGCAGAATACCAAAAGAAGAAGAACCAATTAAAGAAAATCCCTTGATCCTTTGGTTTATTAGCTAGTTGATCGGCTCCAATCGTCGATAGGGTTGATCGGGTACCACCATACCCCAATGTTGCTAGAACTATGGCTGCATAGAGCACTACATGTTGAATTCTTGATTTAGGGCTACATGAGGTTGAACCAACTTCACAGGGTTTAGGCCTCAATGCATCAAGTGTCGCTGTTGATGCTAAAAGGATTGTGCCCTACAAGTATTGACACGAAAATTAGTAAATAAGTCAACCCAAATAGACTCTTAGAGGTTTAATTTAATTTACTTTTTAAAGAGTAGTTCGAGTAAAGAAAAATGAAAAAATAGTACTTATTAACTTGGGTGATAAACTAATCATGGCTTTAGAGCAATTTTTCTTTTTATAATAAGCACTTGACTTATAAGATCTTTTGTGTTTACTGAACGTATAAAAAGTGAAGAAAAATCTTTATAAGATGGTTAAACCAGCAATAAACCTACTCAAACGCCCTCTAAGAAAGAAGACATACTAATTTAATGACCACCCAAAGTTAGGTACCGACGACAATATATAAATGGTACTAATTACTAACCAATAATGTGATGATGGATGAAATCCAAATGGTGGAGAAGCAACCAAGAAATGAATCGGCAATAATTGCAGCAAGGACGGGAAGTAAGCCTCCAGCACCATTAACTAAATTTGATATTTGAGCTGCATCAATACTTTCCACATCAAATTCCTTTATCAGATACACAATAAGATTGCTTGTCCAACCTCCAAATGCTAGGGTCAACCCCACTGAGCTCGCTGTTTAAATCAATAATTAATGTCAAAATTGAGATATTATATACGAATTTAGCGTCAATATACTGATAAATATCTCAGGTAGATAACAAGTTATAATATGTTAAATATCTTGTAACAAATATTTAGGCTATGTGCAGTAACAAATAACGCTCATGTATAGCTTTATAGCACTAACAACTTTTGTTTTTTTCTACATTGTTAAAAGATTGGAATAATAAAAATATATGATGAGTGTCTAATCGAATTGATCATATCATGTAGGAACAAAATTCAAGTCTATCGGAAAAGAAGAGGGAGAGATGAGACCTATGATGAAGGGGAAGGTGACCCAGCCTCCAGTACTTCTTGGCAACTGTGACTTTGATGGAGCTTCCATGGTTGAAATTACAACAACACAAATTAAAGGATAATATGATCACTTCAAGCTTTTGGTGGAGCACTTATATAAATGATCAGCTCAAAAAATATCTGTAGATATGGACCTTATAGTGGGACTTTGCAAACAGAAGTTTCATTAAAAACAACAACAACAAGGTAACAATGAGCACAAATAAATAAAGTCTGAAATCATTCGTGTAGTTGTCATATTTTTCCATGTGCTTAGTTGACTTTCAGAAACAATCACTTTTTTTATTTTAATTTATGTGTCATAATTAGTATTCGAGAGTCAAATATGTTAATTTTGATTGTAAACTAGACATGATTTTTTATTTTTTAAAAATAAAATTTTACATATTTAAAAATTATGTCAAAACAAATACAACTATAAGTCATAACACACAATCTATAATCTATATCTATATCTATCTCTATTCTCTATTTATTTTAAAAGTGTGAAGACCTTATAAATTACGTTTGAACTTTTTGCCCTTCATTAAAAATCTCTCCTTTAGACAAAATCATCTTTTCGCTATTTTTTCCTAATATTTAAGAATTAAAAATTAATTAAATATATTTATGATAAAATCTTTCCTTTTAGAAGTCAAATTACTTATAAAAAAGGTAATAGAAAAACCTACCATACATTTAGGATTTGTAAAAGAAAAAAAAAAAAAAAAAAAAAACGTTGTAGAAATAGGTTAGAAAACCTATCATATATTTAAGATTTTGTCTTTCAACATATTTTGGGGTCTCAGAAATTTTTATATTTTAAAATTTTGTTGGTGAGTAAAGAAAAAAAAACACTAGAAACGTAGGGAGGAGAAAAAAAAAAACGTGTAGGAGTAGGAAAAATTTATCATATATTTTGGAAAAGAAAAGAAAGGCGTAGGAAAATTTATTTGTGAAATTGATAGTATTTACTATTGAAGATAAATTTACTTGTAATTTGAGGTAAGTTTATCTTAAAAATATTTTAGTACGTTCTTAATGTTTATAATAACAAATTATCATTATTCTTGATAAGCAATTGTTGATTGAGAAGTTCTTTTTTTGATTTTTGTATGTTCTTGAAATTTACAATAATAATTTATCAAGTTATTTTAATAGACAATCAAATTTTAATATGTTTTTGAATTTACAATAATAGATAAACAATTGCCAATTGAGATAGATTTTTGGTGAAATCTTAATAATATTTATGATTGACGAGATAACTATGCTTGCAATTTGAGATAAATTTTCTATTTTTTCGTATGTATTTTATGTTACAATAATAAATTTATCATATATATATTTTTGATAAATCATTGCTAATTGAGAAGGCCTTTTTGTGTGATTTTAACATGTTCTTGAAGTTTAGATTAATAAATTGTCATCTATTCTTGATAGAAAATTACTTATTTAGAACTTTTAATGTAGAACAAGTTTAAATATAAATTTTCTTATCAATTAAAATTTTAATGGTATCTATGATTAAAAAGATAAATTTGTATTTGTTTGTAATTTAAGATAAATTTTCTAAAATTTTAGTATGTTCTTAAAGTTATACAATAATAAGTAATAATAAGTTATGACATATGATAATTTTTATTTGTGATTTTATGTTAATGACTAAAGATGTAAGGTTTAAATGTTCATCGGGAAAAGGCATCGTTTTCACCCCAAACTATACCTGAAAAGTCGAAGTCACACCTAAACTATACTAGCGACCTTTACACACCTAAACTATAAAAAAGTGAAACTATTTACACCCTGTCAGGCTACCACCACTTGCATGTGGTATAGTGTTTTACACGCGCTGTCACGTCAGCACCACGTCAGTAAAAAGTATCACTTTTTTTATAGTTAAGGAGTGTAATAGGTCACTTATATAGTTTTGGTGTGGATTCGACTTTTCGACTATAGTTTGGAATGGAAACGATGTCTTTTCCCTTAATGTTTTTAGCCGTTTACATTTGTTATTTAATAGGCTGGACGAAATTAAAATAAGTGTAACACACGCGCCTTAGAATGGGGGTCGCGGTGAGGTAGTAATATCACTTTTATATAGTTAAAATGTGTAATAGATCACTTATATAATTTAAATGTGGCTTAAACTTTTCTTGTATAGAGTATGGTCATCCAATACTAACAACATCATTTGTTTTGGTGTTACAGTGATTTGCTTTCTTGTTGGTACAAGAGGTGACATCATTGAAGAAAAAGTTGAATGAATTTTATAATTTTTTGTCAAAGGTGTGTACCTTTATTTTCTTCTCTAGCTATAATTTCTCAGATTATTTTGTCGGTTTGTTATTGTCTACCTTTCTTATATTTCAATTATAATTATTTTGGTCTTAAGCTAAGGATTTATCAGAAAATCTATCAATTGTTCACTTTAATTTAACAGTTCCCAGAAAGTTATTTTTTAACATGACTGTTATCAATTCAAACTCATAAGCGTGTGTGTCTTGTGATTTTTTTATGATGCCTTATCAAGCTCTTCTTTGTTATCTCTCGTCCGCTTGGAACTCAACGTCATCACTTAGATTTGCCCCATCAATGTGTATTGAGGAAGTATCTATCTTCGATATCATATTTGTCACTATCTAAGTTCATGACATGTATTAGTCACTTAGTCCCAAAAGATCTCACGGAATTGTTGTTTGGGCTACGCTATCATTAACCTCCCAAAAATGTGTGGCACAATTCAAGTACAAGGTACGTGTTGGACTATGTGACATCAAGCCCTAAAAATGTTGGTGGTGATAGAATTGGTTCCAAAGGTTACTTTATTCAGTCCATTGTGTTCTCAAATGCCAAGGAGGACATGTCGATAGCACAAGATGAGATTTTTCATCCAGTGCAATGTGTCTTCAAATTCAAGGATATTGGTGAACTAACAAAGAGGGCAAACAACACGCGCTATGATCTAGCGGCAAGAGTTTTCACAAAGAACATCAACACAACAAACACCTTGATCCGAGGACTGAGAACTAAAACGGTGTGAATTGACTGCTATGATGTATTTGATGCTACGATTCCCTTTGGAGGGTACAAGATGAGTGGCATGGGCAGGGAAAAGGATATTTACAGCCTTAGCAACTATTTACAGGTGAAGACTGCAATTTACTTCATTAAAGAATCCTGCATGGGTATAGATTGTGGCCACACTGCTTGTAAATCATAATCTCTTTATCTTTTTTGTAAAATGGGGAACATTGGTTGTATACATGACATCTTTGTCATCAATTCTATAAAGTCTTCAAATTGTTCAAAAAAAAAAAATCACAAGTACTTCAATTCATATCTAATTCCATCAAAGTTTTTTATCTCTTGAAAACTGTATGTCTCTATTAGTTTTTGACGTGGAGCTTTGATGTGGATTTGTAGTGGATTTTATTTGCTTCTTTTTTTTTCGACCAGAGCATAAATAAGGAATATCAAATACAAGTATTGAGGTATATTTCATTATATATTTGTAACTCATAAAAGTAAAATAAGTTAGAAAAATATGTGTTTAATAAACTTCTCTATATAATTATCATGATCTCATCGTTGGTTTATTTGGAGAAATTGTAGCTGATAATATCGAAACTGAATTTATATATGTATCTTTAAGGTGCAATATTTATGTCAAGATTGGAAAAGAATTCAACGCCTGATGTTATTGAGTTGGAATATATAAATAAATTTTAACAATAACGACGATTCTACAATGAGGAATCTATTTGAGATGATTTGCATTTTTGTACTTCAAATTTCTTGATCCCCTTCAATTGTTATATTGGGTCTAAGCTGATTTACTTTTTCATTTTTTTTATTAGTGCTTTATTTTAAAGATCTTATCTAAGAAAATAAATAATGATGTTATAGATAGGCATTGGTTGTTCATGTGGAAGTTGAGAAATGTATATAGTACTAGCATGTATATTTTTCATTATTCAATAATTTTCACGAATTTAAGTAACACGGATCCAAGGATTGTTGATTATGATATTTTTTTTTTTTGTGGAAAAATCATTGGCTAAATAGAGAGGAGTTAAAAGTTTTTTTTTTATAATATCGAAGTGATTTCATAAATTTAAACTCATTGAAGCGAGATATACGCGCGGAGTGCGTATTCTAAACTAGTAATATATTAAAAGTGTAAAAAACATTATAAAAGTGATTTGAACTTTTTGTCCTTCATTAAAAGTATTCGCAATAGACAAAATTGTCTTTTCACTATTTTTCTTAAATTATTATTAATATATAGAAATAGAAAGAATTTTAAATTTATAAAATTCATTAAATTTGTTTTTCTTATAAGATTTTTCCTAGGATTGGAATCCTAAAATATATTGTAAGGATTCACATTGATTGGGGAAAACGTAAAATTATCAATGCTGACAACCAAAATTATCAATGTTTACATGAAATTTCAGAAAAGGTATAGTGAATCCCATATAATTTAGTTTTTAATTACTTTTTTCTTTTTGCAACTAATCTATTCTTTTTGTTTTTCCTTTTTATTTATTTGTGCAGTCTCTCTCAATTGTCCAAGAGTTGATTGATATTTTGATGGTGTCATCTCAAAATTATGTGTAGTATGTTTGTGGACATGAGGTTCGTAAACTTCAAATTTATATTTTATGTTACTTTTTCTTTAATCTCTTGTTCTTCTTTGTTAGTTAAATTCAAGAGTTGATTTTGATTTTATAAGAATTTTTTTTACATCTTTTATATGGATCCTTTTTTGTTACAAAATATTAAATTTATCTTAAATGTGAAGAAATAATCAGCTTGAATTATTTATAAATAATTCTAGATATTGGACTACCTATAATTTTAATTAAATTAAAATTAATTTAAATTTCAGTCATAAAACTGTACTTAAGCAAAATCTAATCTCATAACCAATCATAATAATAATGGCAAAAATTATAGAATTACAAATTTAAGAACATTGCATAAATAAAGTTTAATAATCTGGAAGTATTGATTCTACTTACAATCTGTAAGTATAACATTTTTTTAATGTTAATTTATATTTTCTAATATTTTTTATATATTATTTTATTAATTGACATTAAACACACGTGCAAATAACGTACACTAAGCTAGTATTTTAAAATATTTGAAAAGATACAAATGAAAAATAATAAAAATATTTTATTTGACTCTGAAACTCGATCGAAATCTGAATACTGACATTACTATTTTATTTTTTGTTCGTTCCTTTCTCGTACTTTTGTGGATCTACATATGTATGGTATGCATAGGGCTGACAATTTCAGCCCATATTTGTGAAAAAAAGTTTATTTAACCCATATTTATTGAATTAGATCACTCATATTTCAAATAGGTAAATATGGACTTTAACTCATTTTAAAAGCTCATACAAATATGGACAAAATGGGTAAAATATGGGTACCCATTTAAACACAGAGATCACCCACTTCTACTTAAAATTTCAATTGTTTTTTCTTTTCTATTTTTTTTTTTGTTTTTTCTTTCTTTTTTTCTTTAATTGACTTTTTTGCTGTTTCATTTTTTTTCATTTTTTACTCGTTTCTTATAATTTCTTTTTTTCTTTCTCATTTTTTCATCTATTTTTATTTTTTATTTTTTTCGTTGTATTTTTTTCGTTTTCCCCTTTCTCATTCTTATTTCATCATTCATATTCTTTTGAGACCTACATGAGTTAGTAAATTTAAGTTTCTAATTATTCCATTTAGCCTATACAATTTATAGCATCTCTTATCAATTAAATATAATCCATAGTCTCACTCCTTTATTTTTATTATTATTTTTCCTATATTTTATTTCTTTTTCTTTTTTTTTCTTTTCCATTTTGTTTTTTAATTTTATTTCTTTTTCCTTTAATTTACTATTTTTTCTTTCCTTTTCCCTTTAATTTACTTTTTTTATTTTTCATTTTTTTATTTTTTTTCCACATATTTTTTACTCGTTTCTTACACTTTTTTCTTTCTTCTATTTCATCAATTTTTTTCTTTTTCAATTTTATTTCTTTTTTCTTCGCATTCTTTTTTTTTTTTTGTATTTTCGTTTTCTCCTTTTTCATTCTTGGTTCGTCATTTTTGTCATTTTTCTTCTTTTTTTTATATATTTATTTCCTCATCTTTTTTTCATTGCATTTTATATTTTATAATTTTTTTTTACTTTAAATTTATTTGTATCGTACTATATATTTCAAATAATTTTATTATTTGTATTTGAATAGCTTAATTGTCAGTATGTACAATTTATCATTTGTATTTATATACAAATAAGTGTATAAATTAATTGTATTTTTTCAAGACTAAAATATATAAATATACAATGTATCATTCAATGCAAATGTGTCATTAGTATTTGTATATCAAATTTATCATTTATATTTGTATAGAAACAAGTATCATTAGTATGCGTATGGTTCAAGTTGTATAAACATGTATCATTTGATACAAATGTAACATTTGTATTTGTATAATTTAGCAATTGTATATGCATAATTTTATTATTTTTATTTGTATTTTTTAATTTATATCAATAAAATACAAGTTGTATCAATTTATATAAATATAAGTGTTCGTAGAAAGAAAAATAATAGTTCTTTTTCAATTGTTTAAAAATACAAATGATACTGTCAACTACGAATGTAAATATAAAAAAATGTAATTATAAATACAAATATAATACACGATCAACTTAAAAATACAAATATAAAATAGAATTTTTAAAAATACAAGTTCATTAATGAAAATAGAACACAAATACAAGCAAAATAGAACCACAAAATACAAATACAATGTCCAGTAAAAGATAAATTACAAATACAAAACAGTCCTTTTAAAATATCAGTGAGAATTATATAAAATATATATGATGGTGCAAACTATAAAATACAAATACAAGTTTGAAGTCTAAAAAATAAATACAAATACAATTGTATTAAGTAGCTTGGTCCATCTTTATTCTATTTCATATATGACGGAGAATCCACATAGCCCTTGATTTGTGGGAAAGCCCAGCTTCAAATCCGATTTTTAACTCCCTCATCTTAGAGTTCTTGTTAGAGCAGAAGTAAGGCACGAAACGAAGAGTTTAGGGTCAGGCAAGACAAGAAGTACGTAGAAACCTTGATTTGTTTACTTCTTGCGACTGCTAAAGATATTTGGTTTGACGAATGTAATCCCAAGATCTTTCAGGATACTATCTTTGTATCTGTCCATTAGGTGGAGTCCACTTGAGTGTACTTACACAAGCGAATGTAAATCAATATGTGCTTAGGGTATTTTCGTTATCATAAAAAAAAAAAAGAGGTAGAAGTTAGAGATAAAAGAGAAAAAAAAAGCGTAAAGAAATAATTGAAGGAAAAAATACAAAAAAATCAAAAAGAAAAAAAATAATGAAAAAGGAGAAAAGAAAAAAGAAAAAAAATGATGGTAAATATTAATATACTGAGTGGTTATGATATTTTAGTCATCATCCATAATTTGTACTCGACTTAATCATGTGCTTCGAAAATAAAAAATATATAAAACATAAATACAATGAAAAAAGAAAAAAAAATGAGAAAGAAGTAAAAACAAAATAAAATAAAAAATAGAAAAAAAAGAGACTAAAAAGCAAAAGAAAAAAAAGAAAAAAGAAAGAGAAGCAATGAGTAGAGATAGAAGAGAGAGAGAAAAAAGAAATGAAAAAATAAAAAAATAAAATTAGAGGCTACATATAGAAGAGATAGAGAAAAAAACTAAAAAAACAAAGCAAACGAAAAAAAAGTCAAGTTGATATGATATGAAAGTTTTATGTTTTTTGACTTTAGGAGTTAAAGTGGGTTGAAACTATTTTTACCCAATTCATATTTGATCAAATCCATATTTATCAATATTTACATGGACGGATTGCAATTCAAACTATTTTTGCTTAATCCATATTTAATGCGTTCAAATTCAATTCAATCCATCCGTTTGCCACCCAGGTATGAAATTGCCGCCAACGATAAGGACAACAAATAGTCTTCTTTATCTGTTGAATTTAGGTAGCAAAATTAAAATTGTGAGATTCAAAACTTATAAAAAAAATTGAAGATAAAAACACGGGTGGATCAAAAATAATACACGTAAGTGATAGCAAGGCAAAATTGAACATTACTAATTAAACAATAATCTCAAATTAATTGTCATGGAGTTTGTCTTTCCCATTCACCACATGCATCCTCCAGGCCCGGTCAGGGGTGGCGCTAGGGCGTAATAGGTTCATCCAAATTCTATTCCCTGGAAAATTATATAGCATATAAGGTGAAAATCTATTGCACTATACATATTATTTATATAACAGAGTAAGATATTAAATTTTCATTGTTTATTGATGAATTTACTCCTTATATTTTAAATTTCTTAGTGAAAATCCTCACTCCATCACTATTTCAAAGTTATGAAACCTTTAAAAAAGATCTTCTATTTTTTAAAAATGAAAGATAATACCGTAAAAATACATTAAATAAGATTCACTTATTTCATTATAAAGATCACAACTTAATAACACTTAATTTAGATGATAAATGGGGAAAAAGAAGATGATTCCTACTTAGGAGTTCTAGTTTCGTCATTGATTTGTCTGTTTCTCAGATTTATACCATTATTGGTATTGCATAATTATTTTCAAAGAATTAATTAAGGAGTTAGGGCCCTCTTTATAGTAAATTGTTAATTTGACTACCATTTAGTATAATTTTCACTTCTTGGCATGTATGTTTTCATTGACTTCGATTGCAACAGTTCATCTGATTTATATATATACCCACTACTCACAATTGGCATTCCGATAAAATTACTCAATTTGCATATACTAAATAATCATAATTAATTAGACTCTCATTTCAAAATAGATATTCCAATATCACCTAATAACTGTTTTTTTATTAAAAAATCAAAGACCACATGGGTCGTATTTTATTCAAATAACGCTAGAGGAAGTTGAACCCTGGACAATATATCACCTAACTGACGAATATTAAGAAGGAAAAGTAATTTCTTTTGCTGGCTCTATCCAAACTGTTGAACACAGGAATTATATTTCATTAATTAAAAATTACGAATGTCTTTTCCTACTTGACCAACATCAAAACTGGGATTACCGGATATTACTTTCATTATTTATTGGTATATACTATATACCAATGATTATTTCAGATTTGATTACTCGTACCATCATTTTAATAAAATACACTCTTTATCTAAAGTAATCAAAGTCAGTAAGACTGTTTCTCCTAATAATTTATGTACTCTTACTATACGCAACAACCAAATAATCATCATTATATAAAACACATACTACGTAAGCAAATTTTTGAGTGGTTCGTCGTATCTTGAAGATAGGATGTTACTTTACTATTTTGCACCTGGTTAACATACAAAAATTTGCACTGAAAACAACACCTTCTATAACGTGCCTTGAATCGAGTTTTCACATCCAAAATCTTCTTTTGTTATTAATTTCTAGTGTGTTATTTAAGCGTTTTTCTAATTTGTAATGAACAATACCTCTAATATTTTCCAAAATTAGCTATCCAAACCAACGAGTCAATCTGACGAGCTCAATGTGATGCAACCAATAAAATGAACGGAGATCTGCCTGAGTCAATCAAATATATTAGAAAATGACTTATTTGTATTAGCCCTAGCAAACATGTAAATCTGAAAAAGGAAAAACTCATACCCTAAATTATCCTTTTTTATGTTGTTATAAGTTGCAATCTAATATCTATATTTCCAATTCACAAATCACATCACAACTATTAACATTATATTGTTGTTGTCACACCCCTTTTTCAACATCCAAAAAGATTCGTTTTAAGTTTCGAAAGGGCTTTTATTAAAGTGACAAAAAATAAAAATTTTGTTTCGAAAAGGATTATTTATATTTAAACTCAGAGTCGCCACTTGGCATAATCTGGTGTGCCAAGTCACCGTTGAAAATCCTTTTTCGAAAACAATTTTGACTCTTTTAAACTGATCTGTGAACAGAGATTCCGATTAAGGAATTCGGTTGACCGAGGGGAAGGTGTTGGCACCCCTCGGTCCCGTGGTTTGACCACGGTCACTTGGTGGAACATATTGGCTAATTTGATACTACGAATGTATAAACCACATAAAACACGTAAAACAATCAAACAGCAAACAAAACAAAACGAGTAAAAAATATAATGTCCAGTCCGTGTTATACAGTCCAAAATAGAAAAAAATGCGAGAATAAACCTTATCTAACCTACACTAATCCTAACTACGCTCCCGTGCTTTACCCGATGCCTCGGGCCTTTGTCACGAACCTCCGTTGCGTACATGATACGTCGGGGTATTCCCCGGTGAATAGATACAAGTACCTCGGGGCATTCCCCGGCCAAATGAGTATAATTGAATTAAATGCGATAAAACAAAACAATTCCAACACATATTTCAAACATTCCAACAATCCGCCAATTCTAAATTTTGCCTACCCGAGCCTAGCGCTTGCCTACCCGCTCGATGACATATCACGTTCAACATCAACAATGAATCAAAATACTATAATATTCATTTTTATCAATTTTTGATTCCCATTCCCCAAATAATCAATTTTAATCCTCCATGAGATATTATTTCATCACACACCTTATAATTAATCCATAATGAAGGAAATCAAACACCAAATCAAAACAAACAATAATTCACATCACTACGGATCAACCAACACACCGGATTCAATTCAAAGCATAGAGCACGATAAATAACGAAATAAAGAAGAGAAGAAAGAGAATTAGACCTCGATTCGAAGGTTTTGAAATTCAATAATGCTTCAATGAAAGGACAGAAACCATGCCAAAGAACCTCGAATCGAACCTCAACAAAGGACTCACCAACTCTGTACTAAATCAACCGCAAGAATCCCAAAATTTGACCCGAACACGAATTCACGAAAGCAAAGCCGCAACCCAAAGCAAAGATCACAAAGCCCTACCAATCGTACCTAATTAGCACACTCCGTTACTATTTTTGGTCGCATTCCAGTGGATGGTCGCTGGAATCAACACTGGAGGTCGGATTCAGTGGCTTCTCAGCATGCTCCAATCACTGTTGTAGCGTCGTCGAAGCTCCGGCGAGCTTAACAGTGGAGGCGCTGCTCTCCTCCGCCCTGAATCATCTTTAGTTCGATCTCTCTCCTCTCTAGCCCTCTCTCGCGGTTTTCTGCTCTCTCTCTCGCTTTCTCTCATTGCTTCTCTTTTTTTCTCTTGCTTTTTTTCTCTTCTCTTTCAATCTCCCTCCGATCTGTGTGTGTTGCTATTTCAACGAATGGAATGGTGATGGGTATCTAAAAATGGAAAAGAAAAATCCCCGATAATGAAGTTTTTGGTCTGCGTATATGTATCTTGTTCGGTCGAAAAGTAAAAAAAGTTGAAGACCCCTATCTGTATAATATTGTATCTCCCTTCTTGTGAGAATTGCAGTCAGTTCTTTTGTCTTGAGAGTGACAGTGAGTCTCCCCTCCAGGGAATATGCTTCTGGGTCCTTTTATTTGCTTTGTGGACAAGAAATAAAAAGAAGAGGTCACGTGGAGAGGGAGTGGTGAGGGTGATGTGTCATTTTTTAATAGGGAGGGGTTGTTAGAATAAGATAAAATTAGTTAGAAATTATTATTTTTGTCTTTTTGAGAAGGGGTTATCACATGGGTGAGGGCACACACTAAGATGAGGATAAAATAGTAAGAATGCTTTCGGGGAGGGACAAAATTATGTGTCTACATCATGCCCCTCTTTGCAGGTAAACACAAAGTGTTTTCATACAAAGAAGTAGACAACGAGACAGAATTTTAACCCGACCATTATTCACAGGGAAGAAACAAAAGAAAGAAGGACAACCGAGTTGGACAGTCGAGTGAGGTCCCGCCGAGGCTCTGGTCCGCGGCTCTGTCATTACATACAAAATGAAAATTACAAGTTAAAACATGAATGAAATTACAAAAATCCTATCTATACAACTTCTGTTGGACTCCTGACTTAAGTTTCATCACCTTATTCTTAAGGCGGGCTCCTGACTTACAATTTCTTTAACTTGTTGCTTGGTTTTCCAATGCTTCACCTCATTGATTAACTTTCAATTTCTTCACCCTGTTCTTAAGGCGGGCTCCTGACTTGCTATTTTTCAATCCGTTAACTTTCATCTTTTCACCTTATTGCTTTGTTTTCAACTTCTTTAGCTTGTTGCTTGACTTTTCATTTATTCGCCTTATTCTTCAGGTGGGCGCCTGAAATCACATCAAAACTAAAAGAAAATTATCCCAAACAAAAATTATTATAAAGAGAAATTTTGTTTGCCGGAAAAGTAAAGTTCAAAAAAAAAATAAAATTTGTCCTAGTTTATTATCAGAAGACTTTTGGGAAAGTCACATCATACCTACTTGCATGTTGTAATGATGAATCAAGACTCTGACCAATAAATGCATCTCTTGAGAGTAAAATTGAATAACCAAGCCTAGGAAGTGCGTCTCCTAAGAATTAAAGTTAGGGATTCTAACTAGAAAGTGCGTCTTCAAGAGATACAAGTTTAAGTTAAAAAGTATGTCACCTAACAAATGAAAACTAACAAGAAAGTGCGTATCCAAAGGATTAAGTGCAATAACTCGACTAGAAAGTGCATTTTCTAGAAATCAAGGGGACTGCTAGGAAGTGCATTACCCAAAAGAAAAGTTTGAATTACCCAATCAAAGAAATGTATCTCCTTATCAATGTTGCTTGAATTATCAAAACAAGGAAGTGCATCTCCTTACCAATGCCGCTTGAATTACTAAACCAAGGAAGTGCGTCTCCTTACCAATGCCGCTTGAATTACTCAAACAAGGAAGTGTGTCTCCTCACTAATGTTTCTTGAATTAACCAAACAAGGAAGTGCACCTCCTTACCAATGTTGCTCGAATTGCCCAAGCAAGGAAGTGCGTCTCCAATGTTGCTTGAATTACCAAAACAAGAAAGTGCTTCTCCTTTGGAAGTGCGTCTCCTTATGATAGCGCTTGAATTACCAAAATAAGAAAGTGTGTCTCCTTAAAAATGTTGCTTGAATTGTCCAAACAAGGAAGTGCGTCCCCTTACAAATGTTGCTGGAATTACCCAAATAAGGAAGTGCGTCTCCTTACAAATGTTGCTGGAATTATCAGAACAAAGAAGTGTGTCTCCTTACAAATGCCAATCGAATTACCAGAAAAGGAAGTGTGTCTCCTTTGGAAGTGCGTCTCCTTATGATAGCGCTTGGATTACCAAAATAAAAAAGTGTGTCTCCTTACAAATGTTGCTTGAATTGTCCAAACAAGGAAATGCATCCCCTTACAAATTTTGCTGGAATTACCCAAACGAGGAAGTGTGTCTCCTTACAAATGTTGCTGGAATTACCCGAACAAGGAAGTGTGTCCCCTTACAAATGCCGATCGAATTACCAAACAAGAAAGTGTGTCTCCTTTGAAAGTGCGTCTCCTTATGATAGCGCTTGAATTATCAAAATAAGGAAGTGTTTCTCTTTACAAATGTTGCTTGAATTGTCCAAATAAGGAAGTGTATCCCCTTACAAATGTTGCTGGAATTACCCAAACAAGGAAGTGCGTCTCCTTACAAATATTGCTGGAATTACCCGAACAAGGAAGTGAGTCTCTTTACAAATGTTGCTAGAATTACCAAAACAAGGAAGTGCGTCTCCTTACAAATGTCGCTTGAATTACCATGGGTTTGATTACCAAATATGTGCAGCAACATTGCCTCTTTCATTTGTAAAAGTGAGAATATTACGGCCCTTGATGTTTAGGCTTTGAAATCCTTGATTCGAAGGTAGCATGTGTTCCTATTTCATACAAAGAAAACTTATTAGTTTGAAAACATGGTGGTTGGTTTATGGCTTTAGCTTTTGTGGAAATCGCTCTTGCCCCTGTCATATTTAATCTTTCTTTCAACCATTAGAATGTGTCACTGACTTGCTGCATCATTGACTCGAACTCAGATTATTAAGAGTAACTCTGAGACAAACACAATATCTCAGCTTTGCTAAGCTCCTCAGATATGCCCTTTGAACCTTGGTATTTCCATAAGTTACCAGACTTGTTTGTTGACAAAATTATTGTATGCCTTATTTCGACTCACAATCATGTCTTTTGCATGTGCTGGCCCTTTTGTCTTGCTTTGTGCAATTGAAGAAGCTGGTAGCCAGTTTTGAGATCTTTTCTCACTTATTTTGACACGAACTTGACTCAAAGATAAGAGAGAAAAAAATAACAATAATTTTATTTGGATAACTGACTAAAGAAAATAAAAATAAAAATAAAAATAAAGAGAAGAAAGAAGAGACAATAAATGTCCCCCTTTGAAATAAAGAAATGAAAAATTTATCTAGAAATGACAGTCAACTCTAATGATTATGCCATGCATTTTGGATCAAGCTGCCTGATCTTTCCATCAAACTTTCTACCAATTGTTGTTGAGTGAATAGCTCTGAAACTAAGTTACTTTCTTGAACCCATTGCATTCGAAGAGCTCATTCGGCTAGTGGCACATTGAAGGATTTTTGCCAACAAGCCTCTCTCATTTTTCTCTCAACTCACCATCGCCTTATGGTGCTCGTGAGGGTTTTCACCAATGACTATCATTTTTATCTATCTCAACTTACCATCGCCTTATGGTGCCCGTGAGAGTTTTCATCGATAAGACTCTCTCATTTTTATTTCTCTCCTGATTTCTTATGTTGAGGAAAATGAGTAGTTCCTAAAATGTGTAATCACATCAATTGCGTGCTTAGACTTAACATTTTCAAAGATTGATCCGAAGGCCTTTCTTTGGTTGTAACTTAGCTTTTGGATAGAGCTAGAAAGAAAGGATGGCATGGGTCCCAAACGACACTTAAAGTGGGGTGGGACTTACAAATTTTGGAATCGACTGAAACAATGAGGATTAACTCATGCCCCAGTTTATTTTGACTGGGTGATGCTAAATTATTTATTTGGTTGGACCGAGCCCTTAGTAGGGTAGCATACGTATCTCACCCCCGAGAGAGGAGAATCAGGTCATGTGTAGTTCTGGCAGCTTGTTCTTTTGCTTTGATCTGATTTTTCTTTTTTTTTCTTTTATTCGCTCTTTTCACTTTGCGATTCTTTTTTTCTAACTCTATTTTTCTTGATACTTTTTTTTTCTGAAAATATTTTTGTCTCTTTTTTGTAACTTTTTGACTTTATCTTTTTACTTGACACTATTCTTTGAACTTTGCTTACTCTATCTTGATTTCAAAAGAGGGGTATGAAAGAAAATAACACTAAGGCTCAAATGGAGTAAACAAAGGATGACACAATGTTTGGATAGCAGAATGAAATGCCTTCATCATATCAATCCTTGAGAATGCAAGTACATAACATGCAATTGGAAGTGAGAGATGAAGATCATTTGCGATATCTTTTTAAGCAGATTGAGTCTGTGTGTTACTTCTTCTGTAAACTCCATATTTGTTGTACATTCCTCACATCCAATGACTCATGCTTTCATGGAGCTACTTATCTTCTTGTTTATTTTGATCTAGGGATAACACGTCCACTATTTGACCTATTTGGGACTTGCCTTTCGATCGATGACCAAGTTGTTCTTGTGATTCTCAAATAATTGCCTTAACTTGTCACCAAATGTCTCAGCACTCTATCTATTTTCTCATATGTTCTCTTTTCCTAACTTTAACCCTCTGATTCAATGTTCATGCTTAAACTGGATTTTAAGATCTGGCTGAAAATTTCACTAGTATGTCATATCACTAGAGTCAACACAAAATGTACTATGTAAAGAAAACAAATGAACAACACATATTTAAAACACAAAGGAAAATGAGACACTTCATTTAGTCAAAACAAAAGATAGAAGGGTTTGAACATAAACAACAAAAGGACAAAACAAGACAGATCCCGAACTACAACCCTAAAATAATTTGGAGAACAGAAAACAAAATAAAACAAGCTACCAAATCCCTTCCTAGTAAGGAGAGGGGTGACTTCTCAATTGCTCAGCCTGACATCTTAGCCACTGGTTTGCATATCAGCATGACTAGAGCTTTCCTCACTATCAATGTTCTGCACCATGATTGATTTATCTTGAATCATCTTTTCAATTTCTCTTTTCAAAGCACGACAATCTTCACTAATGTGACCTTGAACATCGAAATGATATGTACATCGTACATTAGGATCAAAACTTCTTGAATGTGGGTCAGGAGTATATCCAAGGAGAGGAGTGATCATGCCCTGCTGTACCAATCTCTGAAATAAACTTACATACGACTCTCCAATGGGTGTGAAGCTATCCCGCAACTTCTGTCTCATTTTATTATTTGGCTTAAATTGAAAACCAGGCCTAGAAGGGCTTCAGTATGTATGTGAAGTTGGAGGATAACTCGGCAGAGTTGGTGCGCGCCAATGTAGGTAAGATGGGGGTTGAACATATGGTTGCGCTTTATACACTTGATATGGAGATGGATGAATGAAATATAATGGATTTTAGGAAGGATTCTATGGAACTTGGCCATAAACTTGGGTTTGAGCCCGTGGGTAACGATGGTATGGTCTTCTTGCCCGTGCCTGTTGTCCAACTATAATAGCAGATACATCTTCCTCATTCTTCTTTCCTCCAACAGTTCCCGAACCTTTTTGAATTGCTTGAGTAATCGTTTTCAATGTTGCAAAAATCACAATGCGATCAGTCTTAATTCCATCCTCTATCATCTCCCTCATTTTGAGGACCTCAATAAATGGCTTGCCTAATGTAGGTAACAAGTTGATAATATATTTCATCTTGTGCTTAAATAAACACCTCCACTATCTTGCTTTCTTTCATTGGTGGTTTTACTCTAGCAGTTTGTTCACGCCATCTAATCGTATACTCCCTGAAACTCTCAGTATTCTTCTTTTTTATACCAATTAGGGATTTTTCGTCAGGTATCAACTCCACATTGTATTGAAATTGTTGCACAAATCCATTAGCTAGGTCAACCCAACTAATCCACTTGTCAATGTCTTGATCAACAAATCATTTTGAAGCTAGGCCTGAAAGACTCTCCCCGAAATAAGCCATGAGTAGTTCTTCCTTCCCTCTAGCGCCCCTTAGCTGGTTGCAATAGCGTCTCAAATGTGATACAAGATCACCATATCCATCATACTTCTCAAACTTTGGCATTTTAAAATCAAAAGGAAGATGTACACCTGGAAACATGCACAGATCTTTATATGAGACACTTTTGTACCCCCCAAGTCCTTGCAAGTTTTTCATAGTCAGTTCCAAACTTCTCAATTTTCTGGCCATTTCCTCTTATTCTTCTGTCATAACAGGCTTCTCAGTATTTGGAGGAAATTCAAGCAGTTGAGGGCAGTCGTAAGTACCAGTCGACTTAAATGTGGGCTCGGGAGCATAATGTTGATCACTAAAAATATTCAATACAGGGTCGCTTGTAGAGTGAGGAATCACAACCGTTGGATTGACATTAAAAGCAGGAGATTCAGACGGGAGTGGGGGCTGCAAAAGCATCAATAGCAGGCGGAGCCGAGCATGTGCTAATTTTATATTGAGGAGTGAGAAAATGAATATTGGAAGTGTTTGGATACTGTTGCCTCGGAGTAGGTCCTGATGCATGTTGTGGTGTGTCGACCAAAATAGGAAATTGTGCATGTGACACTGGAGGCAAACTAGAAAGATATTCCAGATTATTTGCGGGAAATGGAGGATGCGGCAATCCATTAGCCCAAGCTCGATGCATTTCTATCATTTGCTGCCTCAATTTTCGAATCTCTTCATTAGCTCCTACATTCTCATTCCCCAAACTCCCAATCTGATTAGTGACAATAAATTCGGTATCTTTGTTGGCCATAACTTTCTCTGTGACTTGGAGCAATATGGAGGACCAGCCAAAATGCCACAAACCAACCACCTTAAACTAACTGGACAAGAGATAGCAAATATGTTAGAGTTCAACGATTTTTCAAAACCTCTTCTTTTTTTTTTCTTGAAAAAATCACCGAACCCAAGAAAGGCGCCTACGTATCTCGCCCCCGAGAGGGGAGAATCAGGTGTGCGTAGTTTGTGAAGTCTTGCCAAAATGGCCGATCAAACTCTTCTTTTTCTTTTTCTTGAAACTTCAAAATTAACAAATTGTCAAAAAAATTGACAAAAATCTTTTTAAATTTTCAGCTTTAAAATTCCTATACAAAATGAAATCTACGATTACCAAAGAAAAATCTTTTTAAATTTTTAATTTTGTATTCATACGTAAATAAAACTTGAAACTATTAAAGAAAAATCCTTTTTTGTGATTTTCTTTTAGAGATGTATATAACACCTACTCTAAATGAAGAGTGAAGAAGATTTTTTTTTTTTTTTTTGAACTTTTCAGATTTCTTTACAAAATAAAACCTATAATTACCAAAGAAAATCATTTGGGGTTTTCAATTTTGAATTTCATATAAAAATGAAACTTGAAACTATTAAAGGAAAATCTTTTTGTAGTTTTCTCTTGAAGATGTATATGAAACACCTACTCTAAATGAAAAGTGAATAAAAATTTATTTATTTATTTATTTGGATTTTGAAATAAGATCCACCAAAATAAAACCTACGATTATTATGGAAAATCCTTTTGTATTTTTCTTTTCAAGGCATATATGAAATACTTTCTCTAAATGAGGAGAAAAAAAATCTTTTTTTTGATGATTTTTTAAATAAGATTCCCGAACCAACAATAGACTGTCTACGCATCTCACATCCGAGAGAGGAGAATCAGGGGTGCGTAGTTCGTTCAGATTGGACAATTAATGATTAAATAACAGGCTAAACCCTGACTTAAGAGATACGACCAAAGACAGACGATGAATCATGTTAATAAAATCTTTTGAGTTTTCATTTTGATACTTCACAGAAAAATGACATCAACAACTATGAAAGAAAAATCTTTTTGGTATTTTCGTTATACGAAATGTAAAAAATTTCTAACATTTTTTTTTTTGCATTTTTCTTTTATAAACACATCCTATGAATGAAAAAATCTTTTTGAAGTTTTCGAATTGTGAATGCATGCAAAACGAGACAAAGGAAAATCTTTTTGATGGTTTTGAGAAAATGAGTGTGAAAGGTAAAAAAGTTCTTTTGAATTTTGGAATTGTGAAAAATAAAAGTCATAAAAAACTCTAAAAACTACGAATCTCTTTTTTTTTTCTTGTTTTTTTTTTCATTACCCACACACTTTACTTCTAACCCGTGTTTTTCCCAAATCAGTCCGTCAGATGACCACTTTATCCTCAAAGATGCAAAATTTAGCACTTAGGGATGCTTTAGAGGTGAGTCTACTACAAAGGACCAAGTGGCCCTCGCTAGATCTTAATATGATGCACATAATCATGACCTAAAGGCTGACCTACGTTGGGGTTCACTAACAAGGCTGTTCGGGGGAGCGTATGGTCGATAGTGGCTGCGATAGCTTTCCACCTACTCCATAACATCGATGGCTCTCCCCTAAAATAAGGGTGACTCAACTGGAGGTCGTGTACAACACGTGTACTACGAACTTGCTGCAAAAAGAAGGCCTGGGGGTAGACATATGATGTCAGATATAAAAGCGGTAACACACACAAAGAGCACGAAAATATTCCACAATGATAAAACAATAACACAAAATTACACAAACAAAATGTTTATACACCTATAGAGCCAAACAAAGCCGATACGACTCCAAAATAAGCTCGAATTCTGAACAAGTCCCCAGCAGAGTCGCCAGAGCTGTCACACCCCTTTTTCAACATCCAAAAAGATTCGTTTTAAGTTTTGAAAGGGCTTTTATTAAAGTGACAAAAAATGAAAATTTTGTTTCGAAAAGGATTATTTATATTTAAACTTAGAGTCGCCACTTGGCATAATCTGGTGTGCCAAGTCACCGTTGAAAATCCTTTTTCGAAAATAATTTTGACTCTTTTAAACTGATTTGTGAACAGAGATTCCGACTAAGGAATTCAGTTGACCGAGAGGAAGGTGTTAGGCATCCCTCGGTCCCGTGGTTTGACCATGGTCGCTTGGTAGAACATATCGGCTAATTCGATACTACGAATGTTTAAACCACATAAAACACGTAAAATAATCAAACAACAAACAAAACAAAACGAGTAAAAAATATAATGTCCATTCCGAGTTATACAGTTCAAAATAGAAAAAAATGCAAGAATAAACCCTATCTAACCTACACTAATCCTAACTACGCTCCCGTACTTTACCCGATGTCTTGAGCCTTCGTCACGAACCTCCTTTGCATACATGATATGTCGGGGCATTCCAAGGTGAATAGATACAAGTACCTCGGGGCATTCCCCGACCAAATGAGTATAATTGAATTAAATGCGATAAAACAAAACAATTCCAACATATATTTCAAACATTCCAACAATCCACCAATTCTAAATTTTGCCTACCCGAGCCTAGTGCTTGCCTACCCGCTCGATGACATATCACGTTCAACATCAACAATGAATCAAAATACTATAATATTCACTTTTATCAATTTTCGATTCCCATTCCCCAAATAATCAATTTTAATCCTCCATGAGATATTTTTTCATCACACAACTTATAATTAATCCATAATGAAGGAAATCAAACACCAAATCAAAACAAATAATAATTCACATCACCACGGATCAACCAACACACCAGATTCAATTCAAAGCATAGAACATGACAAATAACAAAATAAAGAAGAGAAAGAAGAGAATTAGACCTCGATTCGAAGGTTTCGAAATTCAATAATGCTTCAACGAAAGGATAGAAACCATGCCGAAGAACCTCGAATCGAACCTCAACAAAGGACTCACCAACTCCATACTAAATCAACCGCAAGAATCCCAAAATTTGACCCGAACACAAATTCACAAAAGCAAACCCGCAACCCAAAGGAAAGATCACAAAGCCCTACCAATCGTACCTAATTAGCACACTCCGTTACTTTTTTTGGTCGTTTTTCGGTGGATGGTCGCCGGAATCGACACTGGAGGTCGGATTCAGTGGCTTCCCAGCATGCTCCGGTCACTGTTGTAGCGTCGCCGGAGCTCCGGCGAGCTTAACAGTGGAGGCGCTACTCTCCTCCGCCCTGAATCGTCTCTCGTTCGATCTCTCTCCTCTCTATCCCTCTCTCGCGATTCTCTGCTCTCTCTCCTTCTCTTTCTCTTGCTGCTTCTCTCTCTTTTTCTCTTGCTTTTTTTCTCTTCTCTCTCAATCTCCCTCCGATCTATGTGTGTTGCTATTTCAGCTAATGAAATGGTGATGGGTATCCAAAAATGGAAAAGAAAAATCCCCGATGATAAAGTTTTTGGTCTGTGTATAAGTATCTTGTTCGGTCGAAAAGGAAAAAAAGTTGAAGACCCCTATCTGTATAATATTGTATCTCCCTTCTTGTGAGAATTGCAGTTGGTTCTTTTGTCTTGAGAGTGACAGTGAGTCTCCCCTCCAGGGAATATGCTTCTGGGTCCTTTTATTTGCTTTGTGGACAAAAAATAAAAAAGGGGAGGTCACGTGGAGAGGGAGTGGTGAGGGTGATGTGTCATTTTTTAATAGGGAGGAGTTGTTAGAATAAGATAAAATTAGTTAGGAATTGTTATTTATGTCTTTTTGTGAAGGAGTTATCACACGGGTGAGAGCACACACTAAGACGAGTGTAAAATGGTAAGAATACTTTCGGGGAGGGACAAAATTATGTGTCTACAGTTGTTAACGTAAAATTTACACAAAGTCACTTAAAACATGAGAGCTTTAAGCGTAAAATTTACATATCTTAGTGTTTATTAACTGGTGAAGTGTAAGAAATAGTACTGGTTCTCGAGACTTGCAGTGATAGCAGGTGCCTGTCACACCTAGGTACTATTTTGGGACGTGACATATACTGTTGTAACTGGGAGCAACCACTTGGTACTTGAACAAAATCTTATATGAATAATGGTTTTGATCCAATATATAATTGCTGCCATGAATTCTTGCTCATGACCAATGTTGCTTGTCTATTACTAATGGGGACTGCTGTTTCTCCTATGTGCCTTGTGTTCGAATGATGTTTCAGAAGTTCGTGTTGGTAAGCTTTCACCGTATGGAATAGAAGCATTAAGGCACATCAGAGACTTTCTGGGTGCTAAGTCTTTCATGAAACCCGATGCTTCCACTGGAACTATCAATCCCGTGTGTCTTGTCTTGACTCTGGAGTTCAGAATTTATCCAGGAAAGTATCATCATAAAGAAATGGACATCATTTATGTTACAAGAACTTAGTTTCATACAGGGAAACATGCGACCTTAATTCTGGCTAGCTGGAGATTTTGATGTGGTCGTTAGTTGTAATGAGAGTTATGTATTAAAACGAGCATAGCTAATACTATGTTTGGTAGTAGCTTTTTAGTGATCAGAATATTGATTTTGAAAGTCTAGGAGTATCATTTAGTAATACAAATTGAGTTATTTAATCAAAATGCCGATTCTGAACGAATAGTCGAGTCAAGAAATATCATGTAATCGAAAAGTACCAGACATATCAAATCAAATGAACTATTCCTTAATAGTTAAGTAGTAATACACAAACAAAAATCTTTGATGGGAAAAGTTTTCAAAAGTTGGTGGAAGACATGTCTGTTTCCACCTAAAAAGGTTCTCGAAAAAAAAAAAAAGACTTTAGCCCAAAATGATGTTTAAAAAGGTTGAGTTTTTTACTTTCCGGAGAAGCTCTCATATTTTAGGTGACTTTGTGTAAATTTTGGGTTTAAGAACAATATAATGTTAATAGTTGTAATGTGATTTTGTGAATTGCGAAAATAGATATTAGATTGTAACTAATAATAACATAAATAAGGATAATTTAGAATATGAGTGCTTTAATGCAAATTTCCATCCATGTTTGCTCATCTTCCTTTTTCAAATTTACATGCTTGTTCCAATTAATACAAATAACTCATTCTTTAATATATTTGGTTGACAGAGTTGTTGATTGACCTCATTTTTAATAGGAGTGAACTAATTAAGTTCGGACAGATCGTCATTATATTCCATTTAATGGTTGCATCACATTGAGAATATATTGACTCATCCGATTAACCACTTAGACATAGAGTTCTCACCGACCTTCGTAACTCTCTCTTCATGTTATGGCTTGAAACACGAAGTTCGAACTTCGAAGTATGATGGGATTTAGCCTTTGTACTTAGATCAGAGTTCGGGTAATTTTAAGGGAAAAAATGTTGTTATGTTACAAAACAAATTAAGAGGCTTCCATTTCCATCATGTTGTCTTATACAGAATAAATTGCTAATTAGAAAACACTTAATAACACATTAGAAATTAAAAAAACAATTAATAACAAAAGAAATTTTGGATGTGAAAAATCGATTCGAGGCACGTTATAGAAGGTGTTGTTTTCAGAGTAAATTTTTGTATGTTGCCAGGTGCAAAATAGAAATGTAACCTCCTATATCTTCAAGATATAAAGAACCACTCAAAAATCTGCTAACGTAGTATGTGTTTTATATAATGATTATTTGGTTGTTGCGTATTGTAAAAGTGCATAAATTATTAGGAGAAATAGTCTTACTGACTTTGATTACTACTTTGATTACTTTAGATAAAGAGTCTCTTTCATTAAAACGATGATACGAATTAATAATTACATTTGAAATGATTATTGGTATATACCAATAAATAATGAAAGTAATATTCTGTAATCCCAGTTTTGATGCATATTTTGATGTTGGTCAAGTAGGAAAAGACATTCCTAATTTTTAATTAATGAAGAGTATGTTTGGTAGGAAGGAAAATATTTTTTGAACAAAGTTTTTTAATTTTCTCATGTTTGATTGACTTAAATATTTTGAGAAATGGTTTCAAATCAACTTATTTTTTCTCAAATTTCAAAAAATAAGGAAAACCTCAACCTCAGTCTCAAGTTGAAATGTTCGTGCAACTCTCAAAATCACTCATACCTACCTCGACCCCCAATCCCCTACCACCCCATCCAAAAAATATATTCAATTTTTAAAAAATATTTTAATTTTTTTGTTATCTCATCCAGACCCCACCCCTACCACCTCCAGCCCCAGCCCCCTAAAAAAAATATATATATTTTTTTTAAAACATTCAAACTTTTTGCCTTGCATCACTTACGTCTTACGTGTATTATTTTAATCCACCGTGTTATTACCTTCAATTTTTTCAATTATTCGTATGTTGATCCCATTAAAAAAAGATAAAAGATTTTTTTGTTGTTGTTGTTGGCTTACAACATACCTCATGAGCTCAGTGCTTTAATCTTGTAGGGAAAAGAGAGACAATTCACAATCAGTTTCCATATTCGAAATAAAAGATCCAAAATTCATAGTCATCAAAGAATTTTTTCAAGTACCAATGATGATGTTAAAAGAGAAACCATGAAGGTACAAAACTAAACAAAAAGCACAATAGAGATGCAGAATATTTTGAGAAATCTTCATACTTCATGTCGAGGTTATAAAATCCAACGAAGTGAAAGCCATTTATCTCATGTTGCTTAAAAATAATTAGTGAATCGTGTACGTCCGCCTAGTTGCCAAGATGCTAATTATTGAAAAAGATGTCAAGATAAATAGTTCACGATCAATGTTTAGAAATTTGAATCTTCCAATTTATTTTCAATTGTGCACGTAAATTCAAACAGAAAAAGTAGACGATTTGCTGTCCTCGTCGTTGGTGGCAATTGTATACCATACATATGTAGATCTACAGAAAGACGAGAAAGGAACAAACAAAAAATAAAATAGCAATCCCCTCGTCCAAATTTATATATCTGTATTTATATTTCGATCGAAATTCAAGAGTCAAATAAAATATTTTTATTGCGATGATACTATATGAATCTTTTCAAATATTTTGATATATTATGTATTATGACTTATTCTTGTATTTTTTGACATAATATTAAATATGTAAATTTTAATTTCAAAAAATTAAAAAAGCATGTTTAGTTTACAACTAAGCGCATGGAAAAATAAAACAACTAAACGCATGGTTTCAGACTTTATTTATTTGTGCTCGTTGTTGTTGTTGTTATTTTTATTTTTTAATATTTTTTTAATGAAACTTCTCTTTCCAAAGTCCCACTATAAGGTCCATATTTAGGGGTGGTTTGGTTTGAAAACAAGTTATATCAGAATTAGTTATGATGGGATAAGTTGTGATGGGATAAGGTATGATGGGATTATTTTTTGTTGAGTGTTTGGTTTGTTGTATTCAAAGTAATATGCATAGTATAATTTCTAGGAATAAATTGATTGATTACCAAAATACCCTCCATCTTATTTAACTTTATATATATATATATATATATATATATATATATATTTCTTTTTAAGCTTTAAATATTCATTCTTAAATTTTTTTATTATTTTTTAGAGAAATTAAAATATATAAATAAACATAATTTATATATTTTACAACCATTTTGAACGGTAAATTGTTCAAAATTTATTTATTTATGAATATACTATACGTTAATTAAACATAATTTATGTGTGTGTGAGAATATATTACGTTATATACTATGTTATATATAATTACATTATATATGATTAAACATAATTAACATAATTTAACATAATATATTATAATTAAATATATTAACATAATATATATATGATTAAACATAATTAACATATATATATATATATTCATAATATTATGCGTTATATATTACGTAATTACGTAATATATTATATTCATAATTAATGAATATATTATATGTTAATTAAACATAATTTATTATTTATGAATATATATAACATATATATATATATATATATATATATATATTGCAACCAAACGTATAATACTATGAATATATTATAAATATATATACATTAATTATGTTTAATTATATATATATTATGTTAATATATTTAATTATAATATATTATGTTAATTTTGTTTAATTATATATAATTTAATTATATATAAGAATCCCAAGAGGGTATTTTTGTCCTTGTATAATTTTATACCAAAGAAAAACAATTTTGGGATTGTTATCCCACCATTTGGGCGGATAACTTATCCCAAGATTAATTATTAGTCCCGAGATAAATTATCCCAAATATTTACAACCAAAGACGGATAAAAAATTTTATCCCGAAATTATTATTTTATCACAGGATTATTTGCAAACCAAACGGCCCCTAACAATACTTTTTGAGCTGATTATTTATATTGTAAGTGCTCTACTAAAAGTTTGAAGTGATCATATTATCCTTTGTGTTGTGATTTCAACCATGGAAGCTCCATCAAAGTCACGGTTGTCAAGAAGTACTGGAGGCTGGATCACCTTCCCCTTCATCATAGGTCTCATCTCTTCCCCCTCTTAGATTTGAATCTTGTTGCTACATAATGTGATTAATTCAATCAGACACTCATCATCTATTTTTGTTGTTCAAATCTTTTAACAACATAGGAAAAAAACAAAAGCTCTTAGTGCTATAATGCTATTCAAGAGCTTTGTTTGTTACACATAGCCTAAATATTTGTTACATGCAGTTTGGGGTGTTCATGGGTTGATTTGCATCAGTTAGTGGTTAAAACTATAACCAAAACCAATTTCGTCGGTTTTTGAATTTCTAAAACCAAATCAAACCACAAAAAGAAAATAACCGTCGGTTTGGTTCGATTTTTTCGGTTATTGACTAGCCTACTCCAGCCATCTCTAGAATAAACTCCTTTTTTTAACCCATAGAAAAGAGTATCACATTGAACAATTTCTCATGAAATATTTGTATAGTGAGGAACAAATGACACTATAAACTCTTAAAAATTAGCACAAACACATTAAACAAAACCAACATTGAGATGAAAAGCACCAGCTTTGTATTGTAGGCACTAAGATTATCCAACAGCATACAAATACATACATGTTCATTGTAAAACAGAGCTTTGTATTCTGTTGCAGTGTACAGCAAGAAGAGACAGAGTTGGACAAATTTGAGTTATCTGTTTACTTTAAAAACTAGCTAGGTGAGCTAATCATATAGGGAAATTATTGAATAAACAAGGAGACATAAAACTACCATTTGAACCACGGACCATGGTAACTCGTATTGTGAAAGCTGAAGTAGAAAAAGTGCAGGGACCGTAGGGTTAACTTATTAGTAATAGTAGGTAGAGTTGGGCTTGGGTTTGATGCTTTGGGCAATTGGTTTAAAGTATTGGTTGGGCCAGACATAGATTAAAATTTAGTTTCAGATTAAATTTAATAAAATATTCTAAAAATTACACAAATACACAATATATTACAAAAAATATTTATATTTTATTTATAAATTATATATAAATAATTATAATATATATATATATATATTTCTTTTTAAGTAAAATCATAACCAAACCAAATAACATCGGTTTTTTAAAATTTAAAACCAAACCTAACTAAACCAAACCAAACATCGATTTTTTTTAATCGATTTGGTTCGGTTTACGGTTCGGTTTGGTTTTTAACCAAACCCATGAACACCCCTACATGATGCAGTACATTTAACATGTTATAACAAGTCATCTGCCTGAGACATTTATCAGTGTATTGATTCTAAATTCGTATATAATATCTCAATTTTGATATTAATTTGTTGATTTAAACAGCGAGCTCAATAGGCTTGACACTAGCATATGGAGGTTGGTCATTCAACCTTATTGTGTATCTGATAAAGGAATTTGATGTGGAAAGTATTGATGCAGCTCAAATATCAAATTTGGTTAATGGTGCTGGAAGCTTAATCCCTGTCCTTGCTGCAATTATTGCTGATTCATTTCTTGGTTGCTACTCTACCATTTGGATTTCATCCATCATCTCATTATTGGTTAGTAATTAATTAGTACCATTATATATTGTCGATCGGTGTCTAACTTTGTGTGACCATTAAATTAGCATGTCTTCTTTCTAAGAGGGCATTTGAGTAAGTTTATTGTTAGTTTAACCAGCTTATAAATATTTTCTTAACTTCTTTATACGTTCAGTAAACACAAAAGATCTTATAACTCAAGTGCTTATTATAAAAAAATCACTCTAAAGCCATGATTAGTTTATCAGCCAAGTTTATAAGTTACCCGAAGTACTCTTTGCAAAATAAATTACACCTCCACGAGTCTGTTTGGATTGACTTATGTTAGGTGCTTTTAAAAACTTTTGTAGTGTTGAGCATGCTACTCAATCTCTATTCCGTTCTGAGGTATGGCTGTTAAATGGGTTGGTTCGATACAAACCGGCACCGGCCCACGAAAATTAATCGGTTTTGGGTCGGGTCTGGTACCGGGTCAGTATTAACGGGCCGGGCCCAAACAGTAAATTTTGCTCAAATAGATCGAAACCGGCCCACTTAAGAATTATCCGGTTTTGAACGATCAAAACCGGTCAAAATTAAAAAATAAATAAATTCATATTTTCATATTTCTTTCAATATATACACACCTATATACATTTTAAAAACGTTAAACAATATATATACAACATATATACACTAAATATATACTACTTTAGAAAACATATACACATATATACTTTGAATAGATACTAGTTTAGATTCTATAGGAAATATATGCACATATATACGTACAATACAATATATACTACTTTAAACAATATACATACCACATATATACACTAAATATATACTACCTTAGAAAACATATACACATTATACTTTAAATAAATACTAGTTTAGATTCTATAGGAAATATATGCACATATATACGTACAATACAATATATAAACTACTTTAAATAATATACATACAACATATATAGACTAAATATATACTACTTTAGAAAACATATACACATGTATACTTTAAGTAGATACTAGTTTAGATTCTATAGAAAATATATGCACATATATACGTACAATACAATATATATTCTACTTTAAATAATATACATACAACATATATACACTAAATATATACTACTTTAGAAAACATATACACATGTATACTTTAAATAGATACTAGTTTAGATTCTATAGAAAATATATGCACATATATACGGACAATACAATATATATATTACTTTAAATAATATACATACAACATATATACGCTAAATATATACTACTTTAGAAAACATATACACATGTTTACTTTAAATAGATACTAATTTAGATTCTATAAGAAATATATGCACATATATATGTACAATACAATATATATACTACTTTAAATAATATACATACAACATATATACACTAAATATATAATACTTTAAAAAACATATATACATGTATACTTTAAATAGATACTAGTTTAGATTCTATAGGAAATATATGCACATATATACGACAATATATACATTACATATAATACTACTTTAGAAATATATACGAATGTATACATTAAATATATACTATTTTAGTCTATAAAAAATATATACACATACATGTAGAATATATACTACTTTAAATACCACTTGAAATAATATACATACAACATATATACAACATGTATATACTACTTTAGAAAAAAATATAGACATGTATACGTTAAATATATACTACTTTAGAGTCTATAGAAAATATATACACATATATGTAGAATATATTCTACTTTAAATACCACTTGAAAGTTGAAAGATATATACATTACATATTATAGTACTTTAGAAAACACATATATACATACAAGATTACAATGTATGCTACTTGATATAATAATAGTTGAAGTTTTGAACATATATTCATTATTTTAGTCTGCAGAAAATATATACACATACATGTAGAATATATACTACTTTAAATACTGCTTGAAATAATATACATACAACATATATACACTATATATATACTACTTTAGAAAAAATATAGACATGTATACGTTTAATATATACTGCAGAGTCTATAGAAAATATATACACATATATGTAGAATATATACTACTTTAAATACCACTTGAAAGTTGAAAGATATATACATTACATGTTATAGTATTTTAGAAAACACATATATAGATACAAGATTACAATGTATGTTAATATAATAATAGTTGAAGTTTTGAACATATATTCATTATATGTTTTCATTATATTTGAACTTAAAAGATATTTATTTTTTCATTATGTGTATATGTGTTTGTTATGTTTATTACTTAGTTTAAAGTTTGATAGTAATATATTAAAAGTATTTAATTCAAACTAGAACTTCAATTTAAATGGAAAACTTATACACATTAACATATATAAATTACATATTATACTACTTTAGAAACTTATACACATTAAATATATACTATTTTAGTTTATAGAAAATATATAGACATATATGTAGAATATATACTACTTAAAATACCACTTAAAACAATATACATACAACATATATAGTTACATACACTATATATATACTACTTTAAATACCACTTGTGTATATATGTAGAATATATGTGTATATATATTTATTATGTTTATTACTTAGTGTAAAGTTTGATAGTAATATATTAAAAGTATTTAATTTAATTAGAAATTCAATTTAAATGAAAAAAATTACAAAGTAGGGAGTGAATGAATGTTGTATTTTATTGATTGAAAAATGATCCAAAACTTATAATTTACATAAATGAAAAATCTACAAATTTTGCATCAGTTTTTCCAACTCGTTCATGTTAATATTAACGGGAACTATCATAGGATAGTCAAAATCAATGGGGGCAAAATCATGCATTGGACTTGATTGTGTTGAGTTCTTCCTTGAAGTCAGAATTTCTTCAATATTCTGTTCGTCTTTCGGCTCCACCTTCATTCCTTGATTTTTTCGTTCCGCTCTAATCCAATATCTAAGGCAAACTAGAAAATTCATAGCATTGATTCCCAATGTGTGTCGGTTGTCTCCAAGATTTTTTTGTTCCTAATTAAAAGCGCTCTCCGATGCAACGGTTGACATTGGAACATTCAATGTATCTCTAGCTAATCTTGAAAGCACAGGATATTGTCTTTTATTATTCTTCCACCAATTCAATGTGTTGATCCTTGATCTACGATCCTCTATCGGCTGTCGAAGATAACACTTAAGCTCTTCCCGTTGTATGTTGAAGGAAAAACCTTGTCTCAAACATTTAAATCATAAAAGTAATTAGGAAAATCACTATGTGCCGGCCTTTTAGAAGATGATGACTCCTCAGGAGTTTGAGGAGCGACAGTTGGAATGATATTTGTCGGTACAGCTACATCAAGTAAATCAGCATAATTGTTATATAATGCTTCTATTTAAATGTTCGCATCACTCATAGCCGTAACCAAATCTGGTTGTTCCTCAAGCTTTATCCCTAAGAAATTATAAATAATAGAACTAAAGTCGCACATAGTATTATATTTCATACATGGATTTAGTATAGCACCGACCAAGTAAATTGGAGGAAGCACATAAAAATACTTTTTAAATTTAGCAAAACATAGCACCAATTTCTTTTTAACCCTCTCTATTTGTATATTCTTTAAGCAAACAAGAAATGTCGGCTAAATAAGCTAAAATATTGCAAACATTAGGATAATAAGTACCGAAAAATTCAACCGTAGCTATATAAATTTTTTTCAAAAATTTAACAAGATCATCAATTGCAGCCCAATCAGAATCATGTAGCATACACTCAAGAAAAGAATCACAAAATTGATTAAAAGTCATTGTAATAGGAACTTTATAAGCAAGACAAGTTTTTAAATAAGTATAAGTAGCATTCCATCTAGTATCACATTCTTCGGGTATTAATATCGGTCTAAGTCCATTTTGTTCACATTTAACTTTAAATTCTCTCACTCTACCTCTTCAGTTATTTCCTTGAATAAAGCCAACAGTAAGCCGGACATTTTCAATATGAAGTTCAAAAAACTCAAGACCATCTTTTACAATTAAATTATATATATGATAAGCACAATTAACATGAAATATTTTAGATAACGACGGAGAAAGGTCAGCTTTTTACTTGTCAATAGCAGCCTTGTTGTTAGATGCATTATCAAAAGCAATACATAAATTTTTTCTTTCAATACTATAATATTCTGTAACTTTAGTAATAGATTCAGAAATAAATTTTTCAGTAAATCTACGATCTTCATCATATAAAAAAGTTAGAATATGTTTTTGCATAACAAAATTATTATCTATACAGTGACAAGTAATGGTTAAATTATCATTTTTATTAACAGCACGACCAAGATCAGAAGTTAGAGCAATTCTATATTAAATATTTTTTAATAATATAGATATAAATAATAAACATATTGTGCATGGAGTCTAAAAATATCGGTCCGACAAGTACTTCTAAGAATACCATTAAACATAGTATTATAAATTGCTTGAATATAATGAATAAAAACACCAGAATAAGCAAAAGTGAAAGACAAATAACCCACCACTTTCATTTTTGTTATTTTTTTCCGGTCCTTCATTTTATGATAATTCTTGATTAATTGACCGGTTGTTGGGTTCAATCTAGTTTGTGCTGGCCCACCAACAGCCTTACCACCTTGTGCAATAAGTAACTCTCTAGCATAATTTTCTCTTATATGTCTCATCAACGAACCCATACCCTCTTGATTGTCTTCTCTTTTATACTCATATACAATTTCACAAATATTGCATTGCACCTTAGTTTATCCTTCTATTTCCGTAAAAATATTTCATGCAATACTAGTTTTTCTACGACCTCTTGGGCACAGGGAGGACGGGGAGGAAGATTAACTGAGTCAGATCTAACATCAACATTTTTTACTGCGGGTGTCTCACCAATATTTTCATCATCTTCATCTAAATTAACCGCATCTACTTCATTTTCTTCTTCTATACCATAATTTTTCTGAGCTTTTGCATAATCCATATCGTGAGCACCTATACTTATTTCTTCCTCAAAAGGTTGACTAACCAGGGTCGGAGGCATACAGGTATATCTATTACTTGAACTATCTCTACCGGAACCGCCACCAATTCATTTTTTTACTACCACTACCACTTCCGGAACAAAATTTTTTGACACTTTTACCGATGTTTCTTAATTTATCCATAATATAAATCAAACTAAAAAATATTCAAAATACACAAAAATAATAAAAATAAATATTCAACAATTAATATACTAATTAAAAATTAAAAGTAAGAGATGAAACGAAAATATTAAATTTTAAAAGTATCCGAAAGTTGCGACTTTAGAAAACTTTCACTTGTATTTGTAATCGCAAAATTAAAAAATAAAATTGAGCACTTTAGAAGATACTTAGAATATTTGAGAGAGATTGAGATTTGAGAGAATGAGAATTATGTGGAAAATAATTTGAAAGTGTAGGGTATTTTTAGAAAATTTTTTGAATAAAAAAAAATTGAATTAAATTTTTTATATTTTAATAAATTTAGCCAATTGGCCATTGGGAGCTCCAAACGGCTATAATGCCGTTGGGCCTCAACGGTCCAATTGGCAAATGTGGCCCAACAGTCACTTTTGCTGAAAATTAAAAAAAAATGAAAAAAATCTAATCGGGTTGGGTGATCGGTGGGCCTGGTTCAGGTTTGGATCGGGTCGGGTTAACCAGGCCTCTCAACTTAGATGGCCCAGCCTGGGACCAGCAACCCTGTAGCCCGGGGGACCACCGGGCCGGATCAAATTGGGTTGAATTGTCTATTCGGGCCGAAATGGGCCAATCCGGCCTGTTTGACAGGTTTATTCTGAAGTTCATTCTTTTTGCTATAAAAATGCTTGAACTTTTTATTTATTATTATTGTAAATAACATTCATGCCATATCAATCGTTTCAACGATAAAAACAGAATGATTTAAAAGTGCTTATAATTATTACTTTCTTTTACTTAACACATCAATTACTTAGTATTAATGTGTGTATATTTACTAATTTTCTTGTCAATACTTATAGGGCACAATCCTTTTAGCTTTAACAGCGACACTTGATTCATTGAGGCCTAAACCTTGTGAAGTTGGTTCAACCTCATGTAGCCCTAAATCAAGAATTCAATATGTAGTACTCTATGCAGCCATAGTTCTAGCAACATTGGGGTATGGTGGTACCCGATCAACCCTATCGACGATTGGAGCCGATCAACTAGCTGATAAACCAAAAGATCAAGGAATTTTCTTTAATTGGCTCTTTTTCTTTTGGTATTCTGCTTGTGTAGTAGCATCCACAGCTATTCTTTACGTTGAAGATAATGTGAGTTGGAAAGCTGGATTTTTCATTTGTGTTGCGTGTAATGTTGTTGCTTTAGTCATTTTCCTAATGGGAAGTAGATTTTATGCCAAGTTCAAGCCTCAACGGAGTCCGTTTACCAGTTTGGCTCGTGTTGTGGTTGCAAGTATTAGGAAAAGACAAATTGCACTCCCATCAACTAGTGAGGATTTCTACCAAGGACAGAATATAGTACCCAAAGCATTACCTGTTGTACCTTCAAAGACGTTTAGGTGATACACACTTCCTCCCAAGCTTTAATTTATTTGTCTTACTTCTTTTTTAGTTCGTTTTAACAAGATTGATTATCACCTTCTTTCAAAACTCTTTCATTTCAACTTTCTAGACATGATAACGTATAAAAACATAGGTATAAAATTTCTTTTTATACTTATAACACATAAAATTTCGTGTCATGACAAACATTTCAGTGGAGTTGCATGTGAAAATGTCAGCATATATATCTTTACGTGGAAAGATTTGCATAAATCGACTGTTTCGAACATGATATGAAGCACCTTTTTCTTTTTATTATGGCTCGATGTTATCTCTAAATTAAACTATTCGAGATTGAATATCACGGGCAAGTTGATTTATTTGGTTAAAACAGGTTGAAACTATATATATGTTTTGTTGATGGGTAGTACTTACATGAGACCAAAATTTGGAACTTGCTTTGGTAGCACATTGAATTGTATGCTTGGTTTCTAGTATATAGTTAAGCTATTGACATGTAAACAAGCTACAGTATATATTTTGTTGATGGTACGTAGTACTCATATGAGACCATGTGCTCAAGTCAATTTGATACATCAATTAAGTTGGGCACACGTGCACTTGCTTTCATAGAGTATCTTTTGTGCAATAAGTATAGTGTCTGGCCAGCTTATGCACATCTCTTACTTTTGTAGCATGTTGAAGTTGTTTATATATGAATGCAGGCTCTTGAACCGTGCTGCCATTGTAAGTGACGGAGATATTAAACAAGATGGTTCAACAACTAATCGATGGAGACTTTGTTCAGTACAAGAAGTAGAAGACTTCAAAACCTTAATTAGAATCTTACCACTATGGACAAGTAGCTTTTTTCTTGGCACAACAATTGGCGTACTAATAAGTTTGTCAGTTCTTCAAGCCTTAGCAATGGACCTTCACATAGGACCCAATTTCCAAATCCCAGCTGGTTCTATATTCGTCTTCGTCCTACTCTCTTCTGCCCTGTTCCTAGCTCTGTTCGATAAATTTCTCATTCCCACGTGGAGGAGTTTGACTGGCAAATCACTTACACCACTCCAGAGAATAGGTGTTGGACACGTGCTTAATCATTTAAGCATGGGTGTCGCAGCCTTAGTCGAATCAAAGAGGCTAAATGGGGCAAAATCCAATCAACGCTCCAACATTGTTCCTATATCAGTGTTATGGCTTGTGCCACAATTAGCACTTGTTGGGATTGCGGAGGCGTTTCATTATCCGGGACAAGTATCGTTGTACTACCAAGAGTTCCCAATAACCTTAAAGAACATGGCGACCGCGATGATTTCAGTGCTTGTAGGTATAGCATTTTATTTGGCAACTGCTCTAATTGATATTGTTAGAAAGACTACAACATGGTTGCCAGGTAACATAAATAATGGAAGGCTGGACAATGTGTACTGGGTATTGGTTGTAGGGGGAGTTGTTAACTTTGGTTACTATGTAACATGTGCTTGGTATTACAAGTATCAGAACACGAAGGAAGTGGATTATAGTGATTCTGCTTCTGAAGAGTGATGCACGGGTCAAAAAGAAAAGAAAATGGATGGTCATGATTATTGACCATGAAAATGACCATACTCTATATGTAAGGACGTGATTTTCCAAGGCCAAGTGCAAATTGAGAAAAATGTACTCAATTATATATATCTTGATTTTCTAGAGTAAGTATTTTAGACAAATCAATGACGAAAGTAAACCTCCTATGTCGAATCACCTTCTTGTACCCTCATTTATCATCTAAATTACTCCCACCGTTTAAAAAAAATGACTTATTTTTTTTAAGTTGTTTCAAAATGAATGACCTCTTTCCTTTCTTGGCAACACTTTAATTTCAAATTTCCACGTGACATGTTTAAGACTACAAGCTTAACAGATATTTTGTTACATTTCACATAACAGATTGCAAAATTTAAAAGTCTTCTTTATTTTCTTAAAAACCCCATACCATGTCAAAATAGATTCATTATGTTTTAAACAGACGCAGTAAGTGTTATTAAGTTGTGATTTTTATATGTGAATATTGATTAGTAAATTTTTACTATATTATCTTCTTTTTCTTTTTTGACAAAAAATAGAAGATCGTTTTTAAAAGTTTCATGGCCTTGAAATAGTGGTAGCTTAGTGAGAACTTTCACTAAAAAAATTCAAAGCATAAAAAAGTTAATTCATGATAAAACTACGGTAATTCAACATCTATTCATCAACGAAAAAAATTCAGATGAACTCATTGTGCCCCGCGCCACCTGACTGGCCTGGAGGATGGTGGATGAGAAAAACAACTCGAAGACCATTAATTTGAGATTATTGTCTAATTATTATGGGCTTTATTCTTATACGAAAAAGATAGACGATCAGTTTCCATATTTGAAATAAGAGGTCCCAAATTGATCATAGTCATCAAAAAATTTGTTCGAACATAAATATATGGATGATGTTAAAACTTAAAAGAGAAGCTAAGCCATAATGAACGTGCAAAATTAAATTAAAGCACAATAGGCATGCAGAATATTATGTGAAATCCTAAACTTCATGTCAACTTATAAAAGCCAACAAATTGAAGACAAGACAATTCATCTCATGTTGCTTAAAAATAATTAGTGAAATCGTGTAAGTCCGCGTAGTTGCTAAGCTGCTAACTATTGAAAAAGATAGACAAGACAAATACTTCTACCGTCCCTGCCAATTTATGTGGTATGGTTAGAATTTCGAGAGTAAACTAAGATTTTTTCTAACCAGAATTTTTTTTATAAAGCTTTTAGATATTTTAATTTATTAATTATTGTGATTTATATTGTACTTTTTATGTAGTTTTTCAAATATATAACTTTTATTTCAAAAAACTTAAAGTTTCTGCTTCTGAATTTACGGTCAAGCCGAGAGGATTGAGCCTCGAAATTTCAATTGTGCCACGTAAATTTGTGATAGAAAAAGTAGACAATTTGTTCTTATTGTATTGGAGGAAAATGTACACCATACATATGTAGTAGATCTACAGAAAGAGGAGAAGAAACAAGCAAAGTATTAAAATAGTAATCCCTCGTCCAATTATATGACAGTATTCTGATTTCGAGAGTAAAATAAAATTCTTTTATCACGATTTTTTCATGTTTTTATAAATATTTTAAATTATTAATTATTGTTACTTATAGTAGGACTTTTCATATAATTTTCAAATAAATAAATCTCATTTTAAAAAATTTATAGGTTTCACATCTAAATTTAAATTTAAGTTGAGAGATTTGACTCCCCAAAGTCCAACTACCACACTTTAACGGTAAACTCAAACAAAAGGAGAATTGTTTCCTGTAAGTCAACTAAGCACATGGAAAAACAACCCAACTAAACTCATCGGCCCAGACTTTATTTCTTTGTGCTCATTTTTTGGTTTTTCATTTTATGGAACTTCTCTTTCCAAAGTCCCCACTAGAGGGTCCATATTTACAGATATTTTTTGAGCTGATCATATATATAAATGCTCTACCAAAAGTTTGAAGTGGTCATATATTATCCTTTTTTGTGTTGTAATTTCAACCATGGAAGCTGCGTCAAAGGCACAATTGTCAAGAAGTATCGGAGGCTGGATCACCTTCCCCTTCATCATAGGTCTCTCTTCTCCCTTCTTTTTTCGGACAGACTTGAATTTTTTTTCTACTCGTTATTTATTTTTATTGTTCAAATTTTTAACAACATGAAAAAATTAAAAGCTCTAGTGCTACATTTTTATCCATATACTTTGTTAATTTGTTGCACATAGCCTAAATATTTGTTACAGTACATTTTAACATGTTATAGCAAGTTATCTGTCTGAAATATGTATCAATGTATCGATGCTAAACCATATAATATAAAATCTCAATTTTGACATTGATTTTATGATAAATACAGCGAGCATAGTAGGCTTGACACTAGCATTTGGAGGTTGGTCATTCAACCTTATTGTGTATCTGATCCAAGAATTTGATGTGGAGAGCATTGATGCAGCTCAAATATCAAATTTGGTTAATGGTGCTGGAAACTTAATTCCTGTCCTTGCTGCAATTATTACAGACTCATTTCTTGGTTCCTTCTCTGCCATTTGGATTTCATCCATCATCTCATTATTGGTCCGTACCATTATATGTTGTTGGTACCTAATTTTGTCTTATACGTCTTCATTCTTAGAGGGTGTTTGAGTAAGTTTATTGTTGGTTAAGCAAGCATATAAAATATTTTTTCTCACGTAATAAACACCAAAGATCTTATCAATCAAGTGCTTGTTAGGAAGTAAAATCATTCAAAAGTCATAAGTTGATTGTTACCTAATTATTTATGAACATGAAGTTTCAGTTTATAAGTACTTCTTTAATTTGACTATTTCTTTTTCTTTTTCATCCTAAACACTTTTTTTCACTCCTTGAAGTACTCTTTCAGCGTATTTGATACTTTTTGGGTGTTTTAAATGAAACTAGCTTTTAAACACCTTTTTAATATTTGAATAAAGTAAAAAAGTGTTTTAAAGCCAAAAATCATAATCCACATAGCCTCTAATTTCTCTCACTATTCCAATTCCTATGTTATATTCTTTTTTCCATAAAACACTTTAATTGTTTTTTTTTTTTCAATCATTTCAACCAAAAAAAAGTGCCTTTTTTTAATAGAACACATGAAATTACTTTTATGTTTATACTTTATAGGGATAACCAACTAATTTTTTTTGTCAATACTTGTAGGGTACAATCCTTTTAGCTTTAACAGCAACACTTGATTCATTGAGACCTAAACCCTGTGAAGTTGGTTCAACCTCATGTAGCCCTAAATCAAGAATTCAATATATAGTGCTCTATGCAGCCATAGTTCTAGCAACATTGGGATATGGTGGTACCCGATCAACCCTATCGACGATTGGAGCCGATCAACTAGTTGATAAGCCAAAAGATCAAGGAATTTTCTTCAATTGGTTCTATTTCTTTTGGTATTCTGCTTGTTTAGTAGCATCAACAGCTATTGTCTATGTTGAAGATAACGTAAGCTGGAAAGCTGGATTTTTTATTTGTGTAGCGTGTAATGTTGTTGCTTTAGTCATTTTCCTAATGGGAAGCAGATTTTACGCCAAGTTTAAGCCAGAAGGGAGTCCATTCACCAGTTTTATTCGTGTTGTTGTTGCAAGTATTAGGAAAAGACAAGTTACACTCCCATCGACTAATGAGCATTTCTACCAAGGACATAATGAAGTACCCAAAGCATTAGCTGTTTTACCTTCGAATACCTTCAGGTAATATATACTTCCTCCGTCTCAATTCAATAGTCTTACATTTTTTTTTTAAAGTCAGTTTCACCAATCCTTTTCTTTTTTTAACAACTCTTTAATTTCAATATTTCATGTGACATGTTTAACACCACATGATTAAAAGACATTGTAATGCATTCTACACATATTTTTAGTTTAAAACTATAAGATTCTAAACGCTTGCTCACTTTTTGAAAACTCCCTATAACGAAAATCAAATAAATAAATTGAAATAGAGGGTAAGGTGTATGTGTATATAGATATGTGGGGCAGAAAAAAATGACAATATATATATATATATAAACATAAATACTTTTTAAGTGTGTCAAAATAATAAGTACAAAAATAAGGGTAGTTATATGATCGTGACATGATGTGTTTTATTGGTGGAGCAACATCAAGGGATGGCAATTAAAGATGCTCTTAGCTATAGTGGGAGAGTGATATGAAAATGACGCTTCGTCTTTATTTTGAAAGATTTTATTAAATCGACTCTTTCGACAATGATAAGAAACACCTTTTTCTTTTATGGCTCGTTGTTGTTATTTAATTTGATAAATTTTTAGTGGAGCTGCACGTGAAGATGTCAATATTTTTATTATTATTATTATTATTATGTTGGATCATACGATAGGTTGCTTGGGTCATTGTGACGATTTCGTGATTCATCATATTACTACATTCATCAATTCGATACATTAATTAAGTGTGGGCACACGTGCAGTTTCTTTCATAGAGTGTCTGGCCTGCTAGCTACACATCTCTTACTTGTGTAGCGTATTGAAGTTGCTTAATGCTATTGGGCATGACGTATATTGATGACTCTAGTACTTATATATGATGCAGGTTCTTGAATCGTGCCGCTATTGTAAGTGAAGGTGATATTAAATCAGATGGTTCAACAATTAAGCGTTGGAGACTTTGTTCAGTACAAGAAGTAGAAGATTTCAAAACCTTAATTAGAATCTTACCACTGTGGACAAGTAGCTTTTTTCTTTGCACAACAATTGGCGTCCAATCAAGTTTGTCAATCCTTCAGGCATTAGCAATGGACCGTCACCTAGGACCCAATTTCCAAATCCCAGCTGGTTCTATACTCGTCTTCGTCCAAATCTCTACTTCCCTATTTCTAGCTCTTTTTGACAAATTTCTCTTTCCCATGTGGCATAATTTGACTGGCAAACCACTTACACCTCTCCAGAGAATTGGCGTTGGACACGTGCTCAATTTTGTAAGCATGGGTATCTCAGCCTTAGTCGAATCAAAGAGGCTAAATGTAGCAAAGTCCCATCAAGGTTCCAATATTGTGCCTATGTCAGTGTTATGGCTTGTGCCACAATTAGTCATTGTTGGTATTGCTGAGGCATTTCATTTTCCGGGACAAGTATCATTGTACTACCAAGAGTTCCCAATAACCTTAAAGAACATGGCGACCGCGATGATTTCGGTGCTTGTTGGTATAGCATTTTACTTGGCAACTGCTGTAATTGATATTGTTAGAAACACAACAACATGGTTACCAGGTAACATAAATAATGGAAGGATGGATAATGTGTACTGGATATTGGTTGTAGGGGGAGTTGTGAACTTTGGTTACTATGTAATATGTTCTTGGTATTACAAGTATCAAAATCTGATGGAAGTGGATCATAGTGACTCTCCTAATGAAGAGTGATTCACGAGTAATCACGAGTCATGATTATTGACAACAACGTCGTACCTAGCTTTGTAATGATGTGATTTTCTAAGGCCAATTGCAAAATGAGAAGAATGTACTCAATTATCTATCTTGATTTCCTAGAATAATAAGTATTTTGAATCATCTATTGTTAGTAAGGACGACAAATAAATTGGTTTGGAGAGAGTAGTTATATTAATAATATAGTAAGGACGACAAATAAATTGGTTTGGAGAGAGTAGTTATATTAATAATATAATATGATGCTTAGAAGATAATTAATCCAATTCAACCTAGGTCAATAATAATTTATTTGTTTTTTGCCTTATGATCTCATTATGCTTGGCGATTTAGTACATGAAAAAAAAATTGAGAAATCACATCAAATCGATAATTCGAGTCAAATTGAGATAGGTGATCGGAATTTTGATTTTTAAAGCCAAGCTTTAATTATCGTTTTTTTTTTTTCGAATCTAATTATCATTGTTTACTCCATATATGCAAATTGAGTTGTTTCATCATAATGCCGATTTCTAAACAAACATAAAAGTCAAGAACATATCATGTAGAAAAATTATTTGGATCATTGTGTTTTCTTCAAAAGGTGCTGCGTGATGTAAAACTTTAACCCAACTTTTTGGTCAATAGAATTCACTTTCTTTTTTTTTCCTCATGTAAATGTCTTTCTGTAACTTTATTACATTAGTGATGATAATGTGATAAATGTTTGAGATTATTTTAAAGAAATGTCTTTGGCCTAAAAGTAATAAAATCATTTTTTTGGTCTTTTGCGAAAAATGTGCAAGGAAAATACGTGCATGAAAGTGATATTCTATATAATTATTTAGAACTAGTGAATTTATCCGCACCTCACGCAGATTAATTAGAGTTTTGAGTCCTAAAAATTTCTTAAGAGAACTTTTTAGTTTTTAATTATTTCAAATTCTAACCAATATACACACTCGAGTATATAATATTTTTTTTTTTTAATTTTCGTCACTTTCGTATTTTCAGTCTTCTCAAATATTTAATTTTACACAATATATTCTAAGTGAAACAATAATTTCATTTTTCTTTAAAAAAGTTAGAGAAAAAAGGATTTCATAAAACTGAATTTATTTCCATGCATATTTTCAATAAGTTTTGTTTATTATTTTTATATATAACACAAATTTAATAATATGAATCTCATAGTCTCTTTTTAACTTATTTTATCCTTTTCATTTCTCTTCAAATTATTTGTCGTTAATATTTTTCTTTTTTTCTGTATTTTCTACTTTCTTTACATCCTACATATATGCAATTTTAGAAAACGAAAAATTTAGCAAATTGGAATTTCATCTTTTATTTTGTGGAATCTCTTTTCTATTTTAATAGATTAATTATTAGACAGTTTTAAATGAGTTTCAATAACCTAAAACTCTTAAAGGTTATTAAATAGAGGGAAATATAATAATTAGTATTTAATATAAAATAATTATTTTAAGAAATAACTTTTATAAATACACAACTCATCATACGTGATTAAAAATAGAAAAATATCAAAAATATTAAGGAAAAAATATAATTGATATTTTTTATCATTGAGAAGTGCCACATAATTTTGTCAGCGTCTAAAATTAAGGAAAAAATGTATTACCAACTTCAAAAATTTATTTCTCGATAAGTGATTACTTAAGGTTTAGAGAAGAATTAAGATTCCTCTCTTGGAAAATAAAATGAATAAAAAGAGGCAACCGATGGTTGTCACAAAATTATTGTTATCTTAGCAGCACTTATATTTTTCTTAAATTGTGTCACGCCCCCTTTTTACGTACTCTAAAAAATAGATTTAGTTTTTTTAAGTTCGAAAGGGTTTTAATTATTAAAGTGACAAAAGATGAAAATTTGTTTCGAAAAAAAAATTATTTACATTTTTCATTCAGAGTCGCCACTTGGCATAATCTGGTATGCCAAGTCACCATTGGAAAATCCTTTTCAAAACCATTTGACTCTTTAAACTGGTTTGCGAACAGAGACTCCCGCTAAGGAATTCTGTTGACCGAGGGGAAGGTGTTAGGCACCTCTCGATCCCGTGGTTCGACCACGGTCGCTTGGTAGAGTGTATCAACTATTTTGGCATTACGAAATGTATAAACCACACAAAAGCACGCAAAATAATCAAACAATAAACAAAACAAAACAATCCAAAAATGTAAAGTCCAGTCCAATTATACAGTCCAAAAATAAATAATGCGGAAATATAAATCTATTCTACCCTAGACTAATCCTATACTACGTTCTACCGCTTCATCCGACACTTCGGGGCATTTTCCGGTGAATAAATATATACAGATACTTCGGGGAATTCCCCGGCCCAATTATACAATTGATTCAAAGTGCTAAAATCAAACCATTCAATCAAATTTCAAACACTCAATCAACCCACAATCTCTAGATTTGCCTACCCGACCCACGTCTTGCCTATTCCAATCAGCGTATCTTGATACTACCAAATTCACTTAACGCTTATTTCAAGTCAAACAACTAATGAATCAAACTAATCAAAGTTCACTAATTATATCAAGTCTTCAATTCTCGCCCACTTATTCCCACATGAATTAAACTCTTTCAATTCCTTCATTCACGTAAATCAAACAATCAATATCAACCACAGTAATCGCGATTTCTCAAACACAATATCGAAACATGTCACCACATCACAATCATCAACCAAACACAATATTCACTCCAACACATCAAATATAATAAACATGAAATAAAAGAGGGGAATAGAATTGGACCTCGATTCGTAGCTTTCAAATTCCAATATTAATCGAGTAAAAAAAACGAAAATCGCGTCCGAATATCCCGTGCAGAACCTCAATTTTATTTCAATCCACAAATTGTTCGACGGCTCAAATGATTTTATTCCGAATATCAGTCAATCAAGAACAAGAAGACGAATCCGCGTGCCCAAGAACCTCGAATCGGACACAAACTCGACCAACAACCTCAATTCCGAACTCGGGTTAATCACCACATCAGACCAAAATGTTGTAACACCAAAAACCCACAACCGATTTCGCCGGAACCAAATTCAAACGACCGATTCGCCTAGTTTAAAAAGAACCACGTCGAAATCCAATCCGCAAAACAAAACCCGCGCCCGACCTAATTTCAAGCAGAACCGAACACAACCACTAGTCCAGTGGACGTTGCCGGAATCCTATCACACCACTCGACGTCGCAAAAGAAAAACCCGAACGATTCAGTCCAATAGACAATAGAAAGTAGTAATAATCTTTAAAAATATTTAACAAAAAATTATAAAATGTAAAAAATTAAGAACTATAAGTTTGCGTATCAATAAACAACTTTCTAATGAATTAAAATGTCATTTGAAAATTATAAACTAATGTTACATTCTCATATTTTATAAAGTTGATCTACATAATTGCAGAGGAATACATAGATATTTCATAAGAAGCATACGTATACGTTTGCCTCCTTCCTTTGCTTCTACTTCAGAAAATAAACATTATCATCTAGATACACACATAAAAATGGACCTCACCAATCGAAAAAAGTAAAGAAAAATAGATAACCAAATAAATATAATTTTTTGAGAATGTTATATTGTGAATTGAAGAGGAAAGAAGAACTACCATACATACATATAATTTCACTCAACGAAGGATGTTACAAGATGCTTCATGTTGGAATTCGATAGATCTATGAATTTATGCTCCTTTTCTATTTATCATTAATAGGTGAAAATAAGGTTGTGCCGTTTCTTTTGCTTTGTGTTTACAAATAATTTTTGTAAAAAAATTTTAAATGATAATAGTTAGATCCTTGCCATCTTAATATCCACGAGCCGATTAGAGGAACCAATATGTAATAGAGTACCCTTTTATTACAAAGTTCAAATACACAAAGTGGTGAATAATATTTTTTTTTCTTGGACTGATTAGTAATATTATCAAATAAGCAGTCCAATTAGAAAAAATAAATATACAATCTATAAGTTCATGTTCTTGAGATAATGTTGTTTAATATGCAGTTTCCTAACAATTGAAAACTAAACTACAAATACATAAACTACGCCAATTCTTATGATGAAGATAGAGTATATCTAACCTTTTTTAGCTCTCCCACTTCATAAAGAAACAAAGTAGCTAATAATATTAAAAAAAATAAGATCACGCAAACAACGAAACAAAGATTAAAAAATTAATGATTTTAATCCTTTTGCATACGATAAATATTCATATAAATAGATTTGTCATTATTGTCAAGGGTATTTATGGTACAATAGTAAAGCAGGTTAGATACACTCATAGAAAATGAAATTGACAAGTTAATCAAGATACTTCTTTTTAATCTTATTCAATAATCTTTTTAAATTAATCAGAGATTGAAATGATTATCATTTGAATTCCATACTTGTATTGCCTAGGGAAACATTTGCAGTATAAATATCATAAAAAATAATGAAGATGTAAAAATAAGAAACACTTCAAACTGTCAAGTTCTTCGTTTTTCAATTTAAAAATAGAAATTAAACCCAATTTCATTATTTATTTTTTTATTGTCATTAAAATATGATTCACAGTATAATTTCTGGCCCCCTCCCACACGAACTCTCTCTCAGACTTCCATCTTATTCATATACCCTTGCAACGTCATATCTGATTTCTCCTTCTACCATAATTTCTACTTCTACCGCTTTGCTATTGAAGATTAAGGAAATAACAAATCAAAAGATACTTCACAATCAAAGTAATTCAAATCTAGCAAATTCATATGCCAGTCAACCTACGAAAAAATATCCAAAATCAATAAAATGTAAAATTTATTAACCATATTAAAAAGAAAAGAAAAAAAAAACTAACATGCATCTTTAATTTTCAATATGTAACTCAAACACGAAAAAGCTTCAATCAAACATTAAAGCACATCATTTCAAAATACATATCTAAAATAGAAAATGTACACTAAAAAAAATAAATTAAGAAGAAAAATAAAGAATCCATAACATTGATTCACAACAAGCTAAAAAACATTAAGAAATTGGATGGGATTTTGGGGCCTTATATATAGTACATAGGAAAGATCACAACTCATAAGAATTAATATCACTTGAATGTGGAGGTTATGAAAACATTTAAATTGCAATTACTTCTTGTGAATTAATGATGCAACTGTTTTAAAATTTATGTCAATTGACGTTTTCATTGAAAAAATAATGAGGTAATTGCTGCAAACTTTCATTTGTCTCTGGAAGAAAAAAAAAAAAAAACTTAAATATGTTTAACATAATTAAGAGATTTAAATGATTGAGTTTTGAGTTTTTTAACATAGAATATATAAATGAGAAAAATAAAAAAAATATCAAAAAAAAAGTAATAAGTCATTGAAGGTCATAAAGAGGTGTCACATCACCTCCCGTGTGAACTTCCTTTATAGTATATATAGAGTTTAGACAGAGAAGGCCAAGAAAGTTTCCTCGTCATCATGACGTTTTGCCCAATTCATACCAGGGAAACATAGTACTGAGGAGGGCTAGGAAAATTGACTACTCATAATTCAAGAAAGGTTCCACTAGTAGTGCTTAATTATTACTCCCTCCCTCCATTTCAATTTATATCACTGTTTGAAAGTAATTTTTGTGGTCTGAAATAAATGTTTGGACGTTTATATGACTAAAAATTATATTATTAATGGTAAAGGAGAATTTTAAAATCAAGTTATTATGATAAATTTTATTGTCTTATTTCATGTGTCATTATTTTTTTTGATTCTTTGCAAAAAGAATGTCATATTTTCTTGAAAATTATTTAATGATATCATACTCATTTTATTTTTATTGGGCCCCACTTAATAAAAAAGACAACTAAAAAGTAAATACTAAAGCTACTTTGAGAGGGACAATTTTATAAACTTTACAAAGTTGTCATTTATTTTTAAACTTTGTGTCCGATCAAAAGGCGATACATAAAATGAGACGAATGGAGTAATATTTTTTGGAGATTGATTGAAAAGGAAAGGCACCATATATATTGAAACAGAGAGTATATGTTAAAAATATATTAAATATTGACTCAAAAAGCGAATTAAGAAAAGATTTGAGGAGCTAGAACAACTTTTCTTCACGATACTGCCTGTATGTTGATTGGGAAAAATATACATAATCGAAGGTCTTGAGTTTAAGTTTTGGTGAAAATAGATAATATAATGTGCAAAGCTAAAATTAAGTACTAATTCTAATATCGAACACCGAATGAACTTTTTAAAAGAAAAAAATAGACAGAATTTTTTTAAGAATACGACAAATCAAGTTCATGTAGATTTATCTACTCCTTTTCATCGGAATTTTTTTGTTTATTACAGAGCATAGATTAGATCTTCCGGAAGAGATGCTCCTCTTCGAAATTGAAAATTCATCTTAAAACAATTAGTTTATAAAATTAATATTAATAATTAAACTTAACAACAGTTGTTTGAAGGTCCAATTTGCTCTCACAACCAATCATTAATACGTGAAAGGAATAGGCTCATAAAATTTTTAAAAATGACTTTTATCACCGACGTGACAAATTCACATTCCCTCCCAATAGGACAAGCCTTTAAAAAGTCTTAATTGGAGAGCCAAAAGCTCCCTGTCAAATGTAAGCATCACAATAGATTAATATTTACAAGTTAAAAAAAATTTGAAAATTATCTAAAATTTATCTATAAATAAAAAAAATATTCCTAGGATGACAGATTGTAATCACATGAAACTCGTTTTTGTGAAAATTAATATAATTAAAAGATAAAATTTATCTGTATATAATAGGAGAGCTAGAACCTTCTCCTGCTTCCAAGTATAAGCATCAAAATAAATCAGTACTTATAGATACAAAAATAAGTTAAAAATGATCTAAAATCTATCTATAAACAAAAAAATTATTTCTAGGCTGACAAGTGTAATCACATGAAAAATCTCTTTTTTTTTTTTGCAAATTCAAAAGAAAAATAAAATGAACATTGGTTGAATAATATAAGTAAAAGATTAAAATAAAAATATATTAGCAACTCACAAATAACGGATAATAAAGTAAATCACGTGTTCTTTTGCCCTTTTTTCATAGCAACTATAATTTCTTTCGGGCAATTATAATATCAATGTTTGTAGCTTATTACGATGGTTAAGATATTTTTTTTTATTGAGGTGTTTTTTTTCGTGCTTTTGGAGTTAATTTTTCTTTGTAATTGCAGTTTTCTTTTGAATTTTAAGTTATACAGTGGCAGTGGTGGACTCCTAAAATTTAGGTAACCGATCACGATCTTTCTTTTCCCAACAAAATTTAAATGGAGAAGAATAAATCCCCAGAATAATTTAACCATTGGATTTTTCTAAAAAAAACTTGATACATTTTTTGTGTTCAATGCTAAGATACAGCATATCAGGAGTTTCTTGTTAAAATAAAACGTGAGAAGCTCAATTCTGGTAATTGAGTTTTCCAGATCGTACCTAGCAAAATATTGTTGGGTTGGCTCGAGATCCCACTGATTATTTGTGAACAACTTACATTTGTTCGATATTTATGTTAAATAAAAAATAAATATATTAAAAGATTAGTGATACTTATAATTAGATTATTTTTAATCTAAAAATGAACTGATGAGATGAGTCAATAATTCGGTCAAAAAATTATTTGGGCTGAGATGAGTTAAAATGCGGGTTATAATCCAATATATCCACCCGACTCTTATTTTTATTGTTTCATTTGTTCTTTTATAACTTTTTACTGCCTTATAAATTTTTTTATTATGACTATACATAACATATTAAATAAAAGATATCTTTTGCAAAATGAGTATCTTGAGATTTTTCATTGATCTTTTTGAACTAAATATCAGAACAAATTCTACTGGCCTAAGCAAATAAATTAATGAGGAGATCAATAATCCGTCCAAACTTTGATCGATTGAGCGGGTCATGATATTATGGGCTAATCCCTTTTCCTGTATATTTGCTGAGGTCTTCCAACATAATGCCCCAGAAAGTGTCATTCAATATATTTCTGCTTTAGCACTCCTTCCTGCCTTCCCCATTTACGCTAGCCCACTACATTTTTCCTGTGGCCAACACACCTAATTCCTAGAAATGCCATACAAAGTTAGGCATTTACATCATATATTCTGAAGGAATAGACACATTAATAAAAATGTGTTCAATCAATAGTCCTCATTCTGTCATCTGCAGAGTCTTATCTTTAGTATAAAGTCGAGTCATGGCCCATCAATATTAAGTTGAAAGTCCATTTTGGGTGCCCCGCATTGTTACATATCAATCTTCTTTATATTTCTCCTATATGTATACAGTAATACTTTACATAAAAAAATTAATGGAGCAATAATTAAGTATGAGAAGTGAATCATAGCTGTATCCAACCTTCTCAAAGTAGATCTTTACCCTTGAATATCTTTCTTACTGTTCGTGATGTTTGATTTTGTGACAGTGTCCAAACTGTCATATTCTTACGGTTTGCTTGCTACAAGAGATTAGAGATATAATTAATCTCGAGATTAATTTTAAGATGTTTTTTTTTTTTTCATGTTTGGTTAGATAAGATGCATGGGATAATTCATCCCTGAATTGTAGTGTTATATTTATTCCATCTTGAGGATGAAATTACTGATTCCTAGACAGAGGCGGAGCTACCTTTGCTTTAGAGGTTCATCCAAACCCCTTCGACGAAAAATTGTACCGTTTCATACTATTTTAAAATGGTTAAGAATATTTGTTATGCATATATAGTAGATGTTGAACCCCTTCGACTAGTTCGTATAACCCTCAATAAAAATTCTGGCTCCGCCACTATTCCCAGATAGCTAATCCTAGATAATTAATCCCGGAACAGCCAAACAACCCCTTAATGTAGTAACAGTGTATCACCTTAAATACTTAATTCAGAAAAAATGACAAGAAAAGACTAGTTGTCCTTGTTCCGTTGGCAGCAAATGCACCGTGTATATGTGAGTTCGGAACCTAAACAACACACGACTTAAAGAAAAGTGACCGAAATAAAATACAAAACTAAAATAGCGCACTAATTTATATGATATATTATACGAAACTTGGCCTTAATAATCGTAAACCTGTAAAATCTCATATAATCCACTAAACACCTAGGAGTAAAATCAACCCATGACACGTGACTTTTATTTTTTATTTTTTTTTGTTTGTTTAGATTTATAGGTTAGTTAAGTTATTTTTTTGTGCGCAATACGGTTTATTCGCTGATCTTATTTTGTGTTGATGATTTAAATAAATACAAAAACCACAATAAAATTATCATAAAGAAATATATTAGCAACAAATATATATATATATATATATATATATATATATATATATCTTCTGGACACTTGTACTATGTCGGTTTTGTAAGTTAGACCGTTTTACTTACATGTTTGTCATCTGGACCCCTGAACCCACTAAAAAATAATTTTTTAAACCCTTTGACGATTGACTTTGTCTACGTGACATTAAATGATGTTTGTCATGTGGACCCCTGAACCCACTAAAAAACAATTTTTTAAACCCTTTGACCGTTGACTTCGTCTACGTGGCATTAAATGGCTGACCAGGATAAGGAGAGTGTAGTCACTCGCCTGGGGTATGAGTGGGGGTTAATTTTTGACCAATTTTATATTAAAATAATTTTAAAAAAATAAAAAAAGATATTTTGTTTCCTCCATATTTTTTAACTTAAAAATATTTTTAAAAATAATAAATTTAAAAAAAAAATAAAAAAAAACCCCTTCCCCAACCCCCTCCTTCCAGCCCCCCTCCCTACGCACCCCAGCCCTTCCCTACCCACTCCAGCCCCTCCCCACGCACCCCAGCCCCTCCAAGCCCAGTCCCCATCCAGCATCTCCATTCCCCCAACCCCAACCGTCTCCCCCGCTGCCCCCCTCTCCCACCATTTTCCCAGCCTCTTCCCCAAGCCCCTCTCCCCCGCCGCCCCACCAGTTCCCAAGCAAAGAAACCTCCATTCACAAAGACACCAATTCACAAAATTCACCCAATTTAAGAATTTTCAACTTTCTTGAATTACCCAAATCACAAAAATTTAAAAAAAAAAAAAAAAGTACAAAAATTAAATTTTTATATTGAATTTCAAGTTTCTCGAACTACCCAAATCACAAAAAAATCAAAGAAAACATAAAAATTGAATCTTTACATTGAATTTCAAGTTTCTTAAATTATCCAAATCTCTAAAAATTCCTTATTTACATACTTCTTAAATTTTTTTTTTTTTTTTTTTTCCCTCACTTTTTAATTTTTTCGTAGAGCAAGAAGAATAGAAAGATGAAGAAGAATGAGAATAACATTAAGAAAAAGAAACAAGAAGAAGAAGAAATGGAGAGAAAGAACCAGAAGGAAAGAAAAAGGGGAAGAGAGAGAAAAAGGGGTGGGGGTTGTTTTGTTTGTTTGTTTATTTATTTATTTATTACTTATAAAAATGACGTGACAGATAATGTGGTAACTGACATGGGAGAGTGTAATACACTCACTAAAAAAATATTTAAAATGTTATTTTTTAGTGGATTCAGGGTCCAAATGACAAACATGTAAGTAGAAGTGTCCAATTTAGAAAACCGACATAATACAAGGGTCCAGAAGGTCATTTTGCCATATATATATATATGCATTAAACTGTTCAAACTTATTACAAAGTTAACACTTACATAGCTAAAGTTTAATGATTAGATTAACTGGTAGGCAGTTTAGTTTTTCGTTGTTAGTTTAATTATTAGATTAATGCATGGTTAGTTAGTTTATCTTTGAATTATATGTTTGATTGTTAGTTAGTTAGTAAGTTAATTTCTGTAATATTAGTTTAATTGTTAGTTAGTTTGTTAGTTAATTTGACACCTATTAGCTACTCCATAAATATTAATTGATTGATTGATTTCTCCATTCACCAAATTCTACCACAGCCTTAACTTTGCTAACTCTCCATTGATATGGAATACCCATGATTTCTATATACACAATTACAAACTGAAGAGGGCAGCCAGTTAAGAAGCACCCAAAAATATGTTTATAGGTTTAGTAATGTAGGTCTTTATTTAGTTTATGTGGTGAGGTTTTCCTTTAAAATGATTTTGAATTACTTTTCTACCTTGACCCACCCAAATTCAGTTCAATCCACGGAATTCTTTACTAAGTTTTTTGAGAAAGAAAATTGTTTATATTAGTACGTATTAAAATATTATTTTCTTTATTATGGTTATATACAATAAGCAAGAAAAAGTCTTTTTAAAAATATTTTGACAATTTTTCATGCATCAGTTTGGACTCAATATCAGCCCAAATTTTGAGCTGAAATGGATCAGTTTGGACTAAATATCAGCCCAAATTTTGAGTTGAAATGAGTTGGTTGGGCTAATAAGTCGGCAGGCCAATAATCAATTCAAATTTTAATGATTGAAATGTGTTGAACTAATAAATACGTTGTTAATAATGGCGGGGAACAACGGAAAAATAATAATAACAATATTATTTAACTGTTAACAAAATATTATATTAATAATATTAACAATACAATTACATAACAGTGTATAATATTATTACTACTTCAGTGATAATATTATAATCAATATGACAACTATAACAATAATCTAACTACTTTTAACAAGTTAATATATTAATTATACTCGAGTCGTGCTAGACACTGTCCTAAGAAACTATTTCAACAGTGTGAAATATTTCTCCAGGATTAAACAAGCACTTTCCTGATTAATTAGAGAATATTCTGAGTTAAATAAGTTCTCCTTAATTAACCAGAGGATACAGGAATCAACAAAAGTATCGACACAAATATCAACAAGTTAAAATAATAGCTGAACCATTAAACAAGATTATTTATAAAAAAGAGAAATTCTAAAGAGGAAAATTTTGAATTCTTAAGGAATTCATAAAGATTGCAGTAAGTTTAAAATATTTATGGGTAAGACTTAATTTCTCAAGTATATCTCTTGATGGCTTCTAGAGTAAGCCTTTTCAAGTATATCTTTTGATGGTTTCTAAAATACATTTAAAGACATGACTTATTCAATACACTTCAAATGTAAATTATTTTGAAAAAACTAAATAATTTTCCTACAAATAATTGGGTGAGCTTTAATTCAATCAACTAATTTTTCATTTCTCTATATATTAAGTAGTGCCCTCCAAACAATTGAACTACTCCCTATCATTTTGTAAATGATGAATTATATTAGTAGAATAAATTCTACACTGCTGATACTTGAAAGTTGTTTTGTTTGTTTAGTAATGGAAGCTTCACCATTGTGGTCCGGTGACGACAAGGCACGGTTGCCAAGACAGACCGGAGGCTGGGTCACAAGTCTGATCATTTTTCTCATATACTTTTTTGTTTTAGTTTGTTTGTCTTACCATAATATTTAAAAGTCGTCGTTAGACAAAAAAAAAATGAAATGGAGGGAGTAGCTATATATATTTATGTGTGCCATCCATGCATGATTTGGAATGTGTATTACACTCCTTGACTTCAATTATTTGGATGATTTAAACGTGAAGCAACAATAACAGGGTTGATCCTATCATTTGGAGGTTGGATAAGCAACCTAATTGTGTATCTTTTAAATGAATTTAACGTGGAAAGCATCGATGCTGCTCAAATCTCAAAATTGATTAATGGTGCTGGTAGCTTAATTCACGTCCTTGCTGCAATTATTGCAGATTCTTTTCTTGGTTGCTACTCTATCATCTGGATTTCATCCCTCACCTCTTTACTGGTATAAGCTATTTTTTTTGCTTCACCTAATTAGTTAAATTGGTTAAATACATTGGACTATACTTCATTAAATTCATGTATATCCGGAAATTCCGTTTTGACACTTAGAATTAAGTGATCATATTTCAATTGAACACCTCAGTTCCAATAAAGTATTCCAATTATACACTTGCATATGGTTCAAATTTGGGAACTTTTTTTTGTGTATGTTCGCATTCGTCTGTTAGGTAATTCAATTAATCACATTAAATTTGTCATTTTCTTTTATGCGCATTGCATTGGTCTCATTGCTCAATAAGCAGTAAAACCCGATGAATTTTTCTACTTGTAGGGCACGATCCTTTTAGCGCTAACAGCAACACTTGATTCTCTGAGATCAGAAGCATGTGAAGTTGGTTCAATCTCATGTAGACCTACACTTCAATAGGTAGTACTCTATGCATTGCAGCCATAGTTCTGGCAATTCTGGGGAATGGTGGTACACGATCAACCCTTTCAACAATGGGAGAAAACCAATTTAATAAACCAAAAGCTCAAGGCATTTTCTTCAATTGGTTCTTCTTCTTCGTTTATGGTTCTTCAGTAGTAGCATCCACAACTATTGTCTATGTTGAAGATAACGTGAGTTGGAAAGTTGGATTTTTCATTTGTGTAGCAGCTAATGCTGTTGGTTCAGTTATTTTCCTAATTAATGGGAACCAGATTTTACACCAATTCTAAGCCAGAAGGAAGTCCATTCACCAACTTGGCTAACTCGTGTTGTAGTAGCAAGTATTAGGAAAAGAAAAGTGCTAATCCCATCGACTAGTGAAGATTTCTACCATGGACCTCGTGTTGCAGCACGCAAAGCAATAGGTGTTGCGCCTTCGAGAACCATCAGGTACGTAAAGAGTGTAACTATATTTTACTTGTTAACTATACTAAAAGTAGATCATTTCTTAGGTTAGAAATAATCCTTTTGGAGAACGGGCTGAGGGGGGGCTCTTGGTTCGATGAGCTAAGCTCTTGTCTGGGTTAAAGAGAAGTAGCTGCTATTGATTGAATTTATCTCTTACTCTTAGCAAGAAAAGCGAAAAGCGCAGAGCTGGTGGATGATCAAAAGCTTCCCTATGCCACCAAACTGTGAGACTTTCTTTTATGTTATGCCGGAGAAGAGAACATGACGTTCTAGCAGAGTTGAGTGCGTTTTTTTTACTTATTCATCAATTTGAAAAATCAAGACATAATTTATCATTTTTTACCGATCTACTTGAGTCCGGAGCTAAAAGGAACTTTTCAAACCTAGGAGCCAAAACGGACAACTCTTTTTTTTACGCAACAAAACTGACAGTTCGCCCAGAAATGGGCGAACTGCAATTAACACCATTAACACGTCTGGCAAACGTTTGGTGCAGGGAAAAAATTATTAATTGGGTTTGCCCCTAAACGGGCAAACCACATTTTCATACTTTTTTTAATTGTTTGCCCGTTGGTGGGCAAACTACTTTTATTTAGGCAAACTATGATTCTTTCACTGAGAGATTCGACTGATAATTGATTAAAGATCACAACTGAGAGATTCTTATTTATGTAAACGTTTTGTCACTTCAACTTTATTTTTAGAAATGATACAGTTTTTTCACTTCATTCTACGTCATCCATCATATTGTTCTATTAATACCATCTCTTTTTGCCTTTGAGAATTGTAACTCTGTCTCAACAATTCGAAATGTCTTTATATTCAATTGAAATGTCTTTGAGAATTGATAATTATGTTGAATATCAAATTCATTATCAGATGATTCTTCATCCCGAATAGCGCTTTGAGTTATACATATCAAGTGTCGCTAAATAATTGCGAAAAATCTCATGACTACAAAGAAAGGCTAATAAAGAGTCATCATTCCAAATTCAAGTCTGCTCGAAAATTATGTGACTGCTACCCATAATTGATATGAGATATCGACCAGTGATAAGAATAGAAAGTACTAAATTATGTACCTTTTTTTACTCCAAAAAAGACGTACAAGACGATCGTATTTGAGTGTCATTGAAAACACTTGAGCCATTTTTGCAGGAAGACTATATATAACCAAACCACCTTCGTACAAAATTTCTCCACCCTAAAATAAACTAACTAGCGGTGTCATACTTTTATCATTATAAGAAATTTAAACAAACAACTAGTTGTGAAAAACAAAGTGTTATGTGAATAATGAATGTTGCTCGTGAATAATGAGATAAAATGAAGTGAACAACAATCCATATTTATCGGTGAAGAAATTGTACCACCTCTAAAAAGTTGAAGTGACAAAACGTTTACATAAATAAGAATCTCTCAGAAATATTAACAATGTGATGTTTAATCAATTATCAGTCGAATCACTCAGTGGAAGAATCATAATTTGCCCAAACAAAAGTAATTTGCCATGGGCAAGCTATTAAAAAAGATTTATGAAAATGTGATTTGCCCCTTTTTGGGCAAACCCTATTAATATTTTTTTTTCCTGCACCAATGTTTGTTAGACGATGTTAATGATGTTAGTTGTAGTTCGCCCATTCTTGGAAAATTGTTCATTTTGTTACATTAAAAAAAAAACTGTTCATTTAGACTTCTAGACTTGAAAAAGTCCCTTTTAGCTCTACACTCTACTTATTTCTAGTTCACGAGTTTCTAATGAGTGAAATAACATATAATAATTAGGGCAATATACTAAAATTATCATATTATTTCTTTTTTTTAAGGTGGTACCAAATCAAATATAAACAAATAAACATCAACGGAGGGAGTATTAGGATATAAAAAGAGTCGTTACGTTCTATACACTACAACAAATGTGATATTTAGCCATGAATTTTTTAGCTACGATATAAAATTCGTCACTAATTGTTCACTTTTAGTGACAAAAGTTACCTTTCGTCGTTAAATACATGGGTCACATATTTTTAGTGACAAAATATAAATTTTCGTAGCACAATTTTATCCTCTATGGTTTCCCGCCAAAAAATGAGTTTGCGCCATTTTATTAAGCAACATTAGTCACTAATTATGTGTTATCAGTGACATATTATTTCGTCACTAATAGTCTATCTAGTTTGTGACAAATCAACTTTTTGTCTTAAAACAAATTAATTTTTGGACACAAAAATATTTTATCACAAAAAATATATTGTTGCAATAGTGACGAATTATATTTTATAGTTAAATGTTGTAAACTTTAGCCATAAATTTTATATTTAATTGTGACATTAGTTTTTGTCACTAATAATATATATAATTAGCGACTGTCATTTTATTGTCTCTAATCAATCTATGATTTAGTGACAATAAAAATTTGTCACAAAATTTGCAAGGTATAAATAGCGACGACTTTAAAATTTGTAGTTGAATAATTCAACTATTTGCGACGAAAAAAATCGTAGCAAAATACAAAATTTTCTTTGTCTACTATTGTTAATGATTACAAGTTGAGCAATGTATTATGTGGACAAGAACAAAAATGATATATCAGATGGCCCAAGAAGCTTAGAAAAAGTTTTTAGCCTCTTTAAAATAGTTTTATTCCATATCAAATAATATCATTACTATATAGAAAATCTATAACTACTATATGTGTACGAAAACTGTATTATGTGCAAAAAAAAATTGTATCATTTTTATATCACTAATGTATATAACTATTTTCATCATAGTATAGAAATTGTATCAATATGTATATATCCGAAAAATGTATCGTATATAATGAAACCATATTGTTGTTGTATAAAATATGTATCTCTATGTATATAAAAATGTATTACAATTGTATAATTTATGTATAATAAATGAATAAATTCTCACTAATTATACAAATATATACAATTAGTATACACATATTATACATATTTCGGGATACTAGTTTAACCGCACGTGCCTCACACGTATAATATTTGATTATTTAAAATTAAATAATTTTATCTATTGCAATTACTTTTAGTGACATGTAAATATTCTAACTCATTTTTCGAAGATCCTTCACATTTTAATATAATAATATAAATATAATCATATATTTTAGTATAAGAACATATATATTTTATCACCAGAAGTTTCAAGTGATTGATTGATCATCACTTTTGTATTTGAAATGCAGTACCTCTTTCCCTTTCTTTCAGAGGCTAAGAGAATGCGTCAATTTGAACCATATTTATGGCACGGTTATTTTAATTTTTTTTTTATATTTGAATTTTTTTCTTGTTTTTAAAGTCAAATTTTTACCAAATTATTGATTACATTTTTATCACGTACTTAAAATTTATAAAATTTGGTACTTCTTAAATTTTTTCTAATTCTAACGCTTTTATATTTATTTCTAGATTTTCAAATCTTCTTAAAATCAAATTTAGTTGATTTAGAATTGTTAAACTAATGAAAAAAGTTTTAGTTGTCATTAATTCTGATGATTTCTAATAAGAGAGGATTTTACCATAAATATATTTAATTAATTTTCTACACTTAAATATTAAAAAAATCATTAATTCTGATGACTTCTAATAAGGAAATTTTTTACCATAAATATATTTAATTAATTTTTAATACTTAAATATTAGCAAAAAAATTTAAAAAAGACGATTTTGTTTAAAGCAAAGACTTTAAATGAAGGACAAAAAGTTCAAACTATAATTCTAACGCTATTCACACTTTTAATATATTATAGATTATAGATATTTATAAAAATTATAGATTTCTTAAACACACCAAGTATAACAATAACATCCTAGTCAATTTTACTAATTTACTCATATAATTTTAATTTAGTTATTAATTTTAGTTGATAAGTACTTTGAGGTCAGCTAATATTTTTTTAAAACATTCCATAATTCATGTTAATATTTCCTTTTTATTGAAACATTTTATAGTTAAAAAATTATGTTGGTCATCTGTATCCTAACATAAAGACACTACAATTAACTATACACAATATATAAAATCGTCTTTTTACTATTTTTCTCATATAATTTTAGTTTAATTATTAGTACTTATTTGTAAGATATATAAAAATAAAGACACGAATGTCAGCTACATAATTTAATAGTCATTTAAAACCAAATACTCATTTACTATATTTATATTTAAAAATAACAGGGATGAAGTATTTTAAGAAAACAGCTACTATATAGAAAGCATGTGAATTATATTAATACTTAAAAGTGAAAAGCTGTGTACAATGAAAATTTGGCCGTGGAGCATTTGATGGAGCAATTATAGCTATTTAGTATATACTAGTTTATACGTACGTGTGGTGCACAAATATCCCTGATCGTATTTAAATTTAAGATAACAATAATATGGAACACAATAAACTTCTACAATTATGCATAAGACATACTACAAAAAGTAATCAACATACAAAGTGAGAAAATATGAATAAATGAATGCAAGAACATTACTTGAGTCAAAACTAAATTAAGGGAAAAAAAATAGAAGTAGAAAGGCGAGAATCAAACTCACAATTGATAATAATAAGTTAACAAAATAATAATAGCATTTGGTTCTTCCTATCTATAATTAGAAAGAATAAGTTACCAAAATAATAAATAGAGTATGATTCTTTTTCTTGAACTTGGTAACTTCAATACTAGAGTATGATTCTTCCTACCTATAATTAGAAAACTACCCTAAACGGCTAATAGAAAAATAATAATATAATTATTCCACCTATAAGAAAATCAGAAAACTACCCTAAACGGCTAATAGAAAAATAATAATATGATTATTCCACTTATAAGAAAATTCTAAACGGGAAAAATAATAATTTAATTACATAAACATAGTAATTTTTTGGTAAGTATTAGTTGTCATATATAATATAGGACTTCATACATAAATAATTTTATTAAAATAAGGAAAGATTTTACTAATAAATATTTAATTAATTTTTAAGTTTTAATTCATAAATATTATTAGAAAATAGTAAAAAGACAATCTTGTCTATTATGAAGTCATTTAATGAAGGGTAAAAAGTTTAACAATATTTTAAGACCCATTCGCACTTTTAATATAGTATAGATATAGAAGTATAGATAGAAGATAATTTAATTATTGTCATAATATTTTGAATTTAATATCAACTAAAAGTCGTATTAGTTTTTACCTTATTTAAATTATATAATTTAGGACTTTCAAATCAAGTAATATTTGTATTGATTCTTACCTTATTAAAGGACTCTTACATTATAAAGAAACAGGAAAAAAACACTCTGCTTTTCTAATCTCTCAGTTTTTGCTTTTCTTCATCTTTAGCAGGAATATAAGCAAAGCCATGCCTCCAGGAGGACGTATATATAAACAAAATACACTTACTGGAGAAACTATTTTAGCTACTCAATCTGTGGATGAGTCAAACAAAAGTACTCCTACAACTACTACAGATAATACCATACATGCAAGATTGATTAAACTAAGTTATTCGGTATTTATGTTGATTAACTGTTAGTCACCCAAATAGGAATGCCCTTTACAATGTTGTCTACATTACACTTAACTGTGGTGAATGTTTTATGCACTTGGTTCAGAACTGAGAGAGTAATCTATATTATATGCTATGGTTGCAAACTTTGTAAATTATTAGAGATTTTCAAATAGGGATAATTACGTCCAACACTTTGAGGTAAACTAGTTTATGATAGCCGGCAAATAGATAGTTTGTTTTATTTAAGAATGATAGACATATATTATACATATAATTTACATATTCAGTGTAGAGATTTTTTATATTTCTATCGTATATAAATAAGTTTGATCGAATTGTACGTGTTGGTAAGTTTCCTTTATAAATATCATTAAGCCTTAATGGTAGATGAATACTTTGGACTAAAAAAAAGTGCTAGAAATTCACTTATTTTGGAGTAATAATAAGTAAAATTGACATTTTCCCCTTTTAATTGTATTATTCGTCGCGGTAATCTGTCGTAAATTTGAGAATCTACTAAAGATAATCTCTTAATCCCATAAAAAATAAAAATAAGATTTTCATACACTCTGTTTTCTCGAAACTCCGATTATGAAATAAAATCAATATGTTGTTATTGTAATATTAGTAGTCGTGTTAGTTAGGTGAGTCACTCATTTGGTCAATTGAAAAACTAGGTGTTTGATAGTTATTAATTATATTGAAGATGCATATTTGTTCCCTCAAGATTGGATTAATTATTTAAGCAGGGAAAGAATTAAAAAAGAAAGAAAGAATAATCTTTTCATATGTTTCAGTGATTTTTTATTTTGGAGAGAAATAATTATGGCTTTTCCATGCAATCATTATGAGAACAATGATTGTAATATATAGATTATGGGCAAATTGATTATGATTAATGTGAAATAGTTTGTTATGCTTTCTGCGGACAAATTAAAATAGCTTGGTGGATTCTTGTATTTGTCTAAATTTATAAAGTGAACGTTTCTACTTAATCTTTTGTTGTCTAAACTCTTGAACTTATCAAAAGAAAAAATTTTGATTAATGGTTGTTGAATTATTTTCATTCAGAAAGCTGAGTTCTTTAATTTGGGTTATACTAGTTTTTCCTAAAAGATTGTTTCTTGTTTGGATTCTGATAACTAGGCTGTTAATACCTCAATCTCAAACTAATTAGGATGGACTACATGAATGGAAAATTTGGGGTTATTTGTGAAAGTCAATAATAGTCAAATGAGTATCCTTCAGGAGGAAAAAAAAATTATTTTGTTGAAGTCACACTAAATTAAGAAAGGGAAAATTTGGGTTGATGGTAGTCAAATGATATTCATTTAGAAAGATTAGTTCTTTTGATTTGTGGTTGTAGTATTATCTTGAGACTAGTGGTGCTAGTTTATTTTGCATACTGTACTATTTTATAAGCACTTATGTTTTTGTATTTGTTATACTGTTATCGATCCTAAGCCGGGGGTCTATCGAAAACAACATCTCTACTTCACCTGAGGTAGTGGTATAGTTTGCGTACACTCTACCCTTCCCAAACTTCACTACGTGGAAATATACTGGGTATGTTATTGTTGTGTTAGTGAGTCAAATTTGTAATTACTATGCAATTGTAGTAGTGTATATGTCACTATCCGCAACTGATTTTTTCTACTCAGATGATACAAGTAGAATTAAGAAGCGTCGAGGAAAAACTAGGGGAAAAGGTCTTGAAAAGTTGACGACGACTGTGGGAAAAAAATGATAATAGATATTTCAGTTGGTAAGGGAAGGCCAGTTAAGGCAGTCCAGTCATCAAAACTATCAAATGAGTTGGGGATAATTGCCCGAAATTTTCTTACGCTTTCAAACAAGTGGAAAGAACTAACAAAAGAGGAAAATGATACTGCACTGATTAGATGTCATGTAAGATTTTTTACACTTTTTAATCTTGTAACACTGATGATAGTATCCTTTTAATACGTCAGAGATCTTAATTTTTTTGTTTATCCCTTTAAATATTTTCTCCAGAAGATGTTTGAAATTAATTTGGATGAACATTACGTCAAAGATAGTTGTGAAGATATCCTCAAAAAATAGGAGTCGTTTGTGGTGTTACAAATTAAAAAAAATATTTGAAAGTACACGTTCTGAGGAAGCTACTCGTAAAATTGAAGTATCAGAACTGACACCCAAAAATTGGAATAGGTTTTGTGACATGTGGTCAGATCCGGAGCATAAGGTGACCTATATTCAAATAAATATACACTTTATTTGTTTCAATGTTATTTAACTTAATTATATATGTGTTTTCTTTGTAGAAATGATGTCAAGTAAATAAGATCAATTGATCAAAGCAAAAAGGTAATCATATTATGGGTTCAAAAGCATTTGTAGTTGTTTGTGTGGAAATTGTAAGTTCAAAAGCATTTGTAGTTGCTTGTGCGGAAATTGTAAGTTCAAAAGCATTTGTAGTTGCTTGTGCGGAAATTGTAAGTTATATATTTTTTTGTTAATGATTATTTAGTGATGAAATTATTGTGAATACCATTTTTTTTATCAATGAGTACCTAGGCAATCATTTTTTTCTAACTTTATTGTCATTCTATGCAATCATTTCTTTTATTTGCTTTATAGGGTGAAGAACATGGAGGGGTTGAACCAGACAGAATTGACTTCTACAAAAGCACTCATTACTCGACTGAAAAAGGCTAATCATCTGAATAAGCTAAAGCAAACTATGTAAGAAATTAGATATTTTGATCGCATATGCAAATATGATTTACTTGTTGCTATCATAACATTAATAAATACTTATTTTTTGCAGAATAGCATGAATGATTTGAAAGCTATATATACTTCGGGAGAGTCAACCATGACTATTGATGAAATTGTAGATGATGTACTTGATTAAAAGTCAGGATACATAAAAGGTCTTGGTTATGGTCCAAAACCTGACACTACTAGAGCAACACAAAGAAGAGAGGCAGAGTTACAAGACTCCCTTAAAAAGGTGAAAGAGGAAGCTGCTACTGTCAAAATGATTTACAAAAACGATTAGATGCAGCTGAAGTCGTGGTTGAAAATCAACAATCTCAAATAACATTGTTAAATTCTCAACTGAAAATTGTATTAGCGTGCCAAGATGATATTTTGAAACAAATGCAGCATTTTATGAGCTCGTCCCTGTTAAGGTTAGAATTGGTATAGTTAAATTATAAATTTTATCATAATTCTTTTAATTAAATTAGATAAAAATTTATAGCATTTGGCCCCTAACTATTTTTCTTTTCATGATACAGTGATCATTTACCTTATCAAGTTATACTTTGAGGTACATTGAATAGCTACATAAGAATATCATTGTTGTACTATATCATGATATCATAACAAATTAATTCTTGTCACACCCCTTTTTCGTCCGAGGGTTCGGGTCGACGGATTTTTCCAATTTAAGTGACGTTTTTGAATAGAGATTAATTTAATTTACAAAGTTGTCACTTGAAATTGAGTTATGGTGTTCCAAGTCACATTTTTGAATCCCTAATCTAAAGGAAATGACTTTTTTTATTGGTCTGCGAAAATAGAAGACCAGGTAAGGAATTCTGTTGACCGAGGGGAAGGTGTGAGGCACCCCTCGAGTCCCGTGGTTCAAGCACGATCACTTTATTAACTTATCCTGACTTAAACTATTTTGGATAAATTGTGCTAAGGCCTAAATTATCTCATTTTAATATATTAAAACTATTTAAAACTCTTGTATTAAATTTGTGAAAAATGAAGTTTAGAAAAATATTTGTCAATGTACATTACTGTATCCTTAGATTCTTAAAATGTCTCAGAAAGACGCGTATGCCGCATTCTTAATTGAGACGAACATTAAAACATGCCTGAAAATTGTTTGACATTAAAACTTTGATAAACTTGGAGTGCTTTGAACCTTAAAAATAAACTAAAGCTATTTTATTTAAAATAATTAATTAGTTTAATAAATAATTATTAATTTCTATTAATGACAATGAATAAAACATAACAAAATGATAAAATAAATAAAATATACATATCTATCCATATTATGCTAACTTTATTATGAACCCTTACAAAAATGTACAATAAAATCATGAGTATTAGTTATTTATATATATATATATATGTCAAATAAATAGTTAACAAATATTATTATAATGAAAAATTAGTTAATACTACTTACTTCTTTGTTATTACTTTTATGATTAATAATACGTGTAAACTATATATATATAATAATAATAACAATAATAATAATAATAATAATAATAAAATAATTTAAAAGAAAAGAGCATTAAAAATCTTAACCAACTATAATTAAAATTTTAAAAGGATAGAGTGTATCCTATTTTAACTAATAACAAATCTAGTATTTAACAACTTTGTATTTTCTTTTCCATATTACGGCATGAAAGAAAAACAAAACTAAATAAACAACACACAACAAATCTCAACGATTTCAAAAAGGTGCTCGGAGGACAATGAAACTCCGGCCAGATCTGACTCGTTCGTGAAGTGGCAGCGACCGGAGATATTAGTGGTTGGTCTATCGGCGACGAAAACTGCGGCGACGGTAATGGTTGGTGTCGCGTAGGTTGACGGGAAAAGGAAAAAGGGGTGGCGCAGCGGCGAGACTGGTTTCGCCAGTGGGGTAGCGGTTTCCAGCGGGTTTTGGCATTTTTAATGGTGGTCGTATTTGATCGGATACTTGGAGATGGTGACCGAATTTTATGGCGAAGCTATGCTTTCCGATGAAAACTTCATCAGAGAAATCCGTGTTTTGTCTATTTCGATCATCTTTCCTGTTTCTTCACTTTTTTTACACAATTTATTACTATTTTTTCTCTTTTTATTTTTTGTACAAAAGGTAACTATGTGCCTTCTTTGTTTTCAGTGAAATTATGTGCGTGTGTTACTCTACTGTAACCATAGAAAAATGTGAAGAAGAGGACCATATGTATGATTGTGAAACTCTTAGTATGTGTTGCTACATATTTTTTTTTAATTCAATACAATCAATAAATAACAACATATATTAGATTATGGGATCATTAACATAAATTTAAACATGATTTGGTTCATTAAAAAAAATCATATATTGAATAAAATAATGTAGAATAAGAACCTGATTAAAGCAGAACACTCAAATATTTCACTGGAAGACTCAAACGAAAATTCCAACTTCAACTTCACACTTTTCTCTGTTTTGTTTATCTGATGGTTTTCTCTCTGCTTTTTTTTCTGTCTGATTTCTGATAGTCTATGTTTTCTGTAGGAATGATGTACGTATTTCTGTCTGATTTCTGACTGATTTCTGATAGTCTATGTTTTCTGTAGGAATGATGTACGTAGAATCTCAGGGGTGTGAGAGTCCTATAAATACAGGACTTCTGGAGGGAAAAAAAGAGGGGGAACAGTTATTTTTGTCTGATAAAAAGGGTGAGGTATTTAAATTCAAAAATTAAATTTCTTTCTCTTTTTTTGCGTGTTTTATTTTATATAGAAAATAATAGTAATAATAATAAATAAAATAAATAAATGAAATAATAACAATAATAATAATAATTAATTAATTTAATATTTAACAAAATATAATAACAATTTATAATTTGAAAAATATAAATATAATAAAATAGTATTAAAACTATTAATTTATTTATTAAAAATTTATAAAAATAAAATTATTTATTATTTTTTATATTATTTTAAAATAAAAATAAAATATCTTGAAGTTAAATTTATTTAATTATTTATTTTTATGAAAAATTTATCAAAAATAAAAATAATAATCAAAATAATATATAAATATTTAAAATTGAGGGAAGATCAAAAATCACGTGTCTACATTTTTGCCCCTCTTTGTGTGAAATCTCGAAGAGTTTTCATACAAAGAAGTAGACAAGATATGATTTTTGAACCTCCAATTATTTGAAAGGTAAAGATAAAAATAAAAATAAAAATAAAAGAAAAATGTGACCGAATCCTGTTTTTGGACATCCTACCTATCCCGGGTTATAAGGAAATCAGGTCATGAGTAGTTCAAAGATAATTTGGTGAGAGAAAAAAAAAGTTAAAGTCGAGTGAGATTCCGTCGAGTTTCCGGTTAACAACTTCTGCCTTTTACATTCAAATGATTCATAAAAAATGAAAAATTCCAAATGAAAATTGCAATATCTAGAATCTTGATTTGACTTTTCATGACTTGAACTTGAAAATTCACCCTGTTCTTCAGGCGGGTCCTGACTTGTTATTTCTTCACCCTATTCTTCAGGCGAACTCCTGAACTTACAACTTCTTCACCCTATTCTTCAGGCGGGCTCCTGGACTTCTTTTTTTCTTTATCCTGTTCTTCAGGCGGGCTCCTGGACTTCCTTTTCTTCACCCTGTTCTTCAGGCGGGCTCCTGGACTTACAATTTCTTCACCCTATTCTTCAGGCGGGCTCCTGGATTTACAATTTCTTAACCCTGTTCTTCAAGCGGGCTCCTGGATTTACAATTTCTTTACCCTGTTCTTCAGGCGGGCTCTTGGACTTACAATTTCTTCACCATGTTCTTCAGGTGGGCTCCTGGACTTATAATTTCTTCACCATGTTCTTCAGGCGGGCTCCTAGACTTATAATTTCTTCACTCTGTTCTTCAGGAGGGCTCCTGGACTCAAAGCAAATAGTGAAACAAAAATATAACATCCCATTCTTTAGGAGGGTCCTGGATAAAATAAATTCCCATTCTTCAGGAGGGTCCTGAGCAGAAAAATAAATTTTCATTCTTCAAGAGGGTCCTATCCCATTCTTCAGGAGGTTCTGAGCATAAAATAAATTTTCATTCTTCAGGAGGGTCCTGTCCCATTCTCCAGGAGGATCCTGAACAAAAAATAAATTCTCATACAACACACATAAAATTTTTGCCCCAGTTTGTACTGAAAAATTTATGTGTCACTGGATCTTAATAAATCTCGCAAAAAATAAAGTTTACCATGACCGAGATCCAGTATCGGATGCTGCAACCATGATTCTTGCATTGAGAAAAGTGTGAAATTGCATCCTTTATCTGAAAATAATTATTTCATCTCTGTTCTAAACAAAGAAAATTGTTTGTTTTAAAACATGTGGTGGTTGGTTTGTAACATTTGGCTTTTGAAGTGGCCGCTCTCGCACTTGCCATGCTCAACTCTTTTCTAATCCATGATAATATTCATTGAATTATCTGACTCAGAATTCTGACTACTGAGATCCTCAACTCAAATCATATTTCTGTTGTATAATACTTCTGAGTTCAGCTTCCAATACATCCCTTAGATTTTCACGAATTTAAAATGGTCAAATCACAATCATCTTGAGTACCTTACTTTTACTTTGAAACGTTATCTCTGTGCATCGACCCTTTATCTTGCTTTGTACCCTTAAAGGAGTTGGTAGTGAGTTTGGAGTCTTTTCTCACTCGACCTGACGTGAATTTGACTCTAAAGACAACAAAAAAATTTTGTTTGATGACAAGGACACAAAAAATTAAAAATTAAAATAAAACAAAAAGAAAAGACAATAGGCATCTCTTTTTCAAAACAAAGAGAAAACTTATCTGAATGTGAAAACCGATTCTGGTGATTATGACATGCATTTTGAATCAAACAACCAGATCTACCCACACTAATCACTATAACTTTTGTCTACTTATTGAGCTTGAAATTAAACCAATCTTGAACTTGTTCCTTCTTGATAACAACCTTTCTTCGGCTAGTGGCACCTCAATGGGTTTTTGCCAACGAGCCTATCTCCTTTTCATTTCTGTCTTAGCTCACAGTCGTCTTATGGTGCCTGAAAGGATTTTCACCAACAAGACTCTCTCATTTTCATTTTTTTATTTTTTTTAAAAAATAAATACCCAAAATATGAAATATCATGCACTCATAACATGTTTTGCCTTGACATTCTTAAAGATTGATTTGAAGGTCTTTCTTTGGTTGTAACTTGGCTTTTGGATAGGGTTAGAAAGAAAGGACGGCATGAAGCTCAAAAATTTATATAACATTGGGTGAAACATACAATTTTTGGAATCAATTCTTTTAAGAAAAATAAATTTTTGCTCCAGTTTCATTTCATTCTGGGTAATTTGAATTTTCTTTTGGTTAGATCGAACCTCATAGTAGGGCTGCCTACGTATCTTGTCATAGCACAGGCAATTTCTTTTGCTCGAATTTGGATTTTTGATTAATTTTTTCTCTTCTTCTCTTTTTTTTTTCAACTCTTTTTTTTACTCCATTTTTCTTGATATTTTTTTTTCAACTTTTCAAATTCTATTTTGATTCCAAAAGAGGGTACAAAAGAAAATAACAATAAAGCTCAAAAAGGGGTAACAAAGGTTGATATATTATTCGAATAGTAGAAAAAAATGCCTTCATCATTTCAAATCTTTAAAAATGTAAGTACAAAACATACATAACATAATTGTACATGAATATCATACATAATATTTTTTAACTGCATCAGCATTGACAGACATTCCTTCCATTTTTCCTTCTACATCAGTCAGATATAACACGCCATTAGGTAACACTTTCTTCACCATGAATGGCCCATGCCAATTAGGAGAAAAATTGCCTTTGGCTTCAATCTGATGAGGTAGAATGTGTCTTAGTACCAACTGACCAAATTCAAAATGTCTGTGACGCACCTTTTTGTTATATGCTCGTGCAATTATCTTCTGGTATAGTTTTCCATGACATACTGACGTCAATCTTTTTTCATCAATCAAGTTTAATTGCTCCAAACGAGTCTTGACCCATTAGTCTTTATTAATTTCAGCTTCCACAACTATTAGAAGAGATGGAATCTCAATCTCTACAGGTATAACTGCTTCAGTTCCATACACTAACAAGTAAGGAGTTGCACCAATTGAAGTCCGAACCGTAGTACGATAACCCAAAAAAGCAAAAGGTAACTTTTCATGCCATTTCGGGAACCTTGCACCATCTTCCAAAGTATTTTCTTTAAGTTCTTGTTGGCAGCTTCTACATCTTCATTTGCCTTTGGTCGATAAGGAGTTGTATTTCGATGCATAATCTTAAATTGTTGGCACACTCCTTGCATTAAATGACTGTTGAGATTTGCAGCATTATCGGTGACAATTATCTTTGGAATGCCAAACCAACAAATGATGTTAGAGTGAATAAAATCAACCACCGTTTTCTTGGTTACTGACTTAAAAGTCGTTGCTTCCACCCACTTCGTGAAATAATCAATGGCTACCAAGATGAACCTATGTCCATTCGAGGCCTTCGATTCAATTGGTCCAATTACGTCTATTCCCCAACCCACGAAAGGCCATGGAGCAGTCATTGTATGCAACTCATATGGAGGAGAATGTATCAAGTCTCCGTGTACCTGACATTTCCTAATGAAACTGATGGAATCTCGCTCCATGGTGAGCCAATAATAGCCTGCTCGGATTATTTTCTTTGCCAAAACATACCCACTCATGTGTGGTCCACAAATTCCAGAATGTACTTAGTCATGATTTTTGAAGCTTCTTTAGCATCTATACACCTCAAAAGTCCCACATCAGAATTCCTCTTATACAAGATTCCTTCACTTAGGAAAAATCCACTAGACAAACATCTAATAGTTCTCTTTTGATTACCGTCGGCATGTACAGGATATTTCCTATTCTAAATATATTCTTTGATTTCATGGAACCACGGCTCTCCATCAAGTTCTTCCTCAACAAAATTGCAATATGCATGTTGATCATGAATCTGTATATACAAAGGATCAATATAAGTTTTGTCGGGATATTGAAGCATCGAAGATAAGATCGCTAAATCATCAACAATCTCATTATGAGCTCTGGGAATATGTTTGAACTTCACTGATACAAATTATTGACAAAGATCTTGAAAACAACCTCTATATGGTAGTAGTTTTGAATCACGAGCCTCCTAATCTCCTTGGATTTAGTGGACTAATAAATCTGAATCTCTCGATACCAACAGTTCTTGAATTCCCATGTTAATAGCTAATCTCAATCCCAGAATGCAAGCTTCGTATTCTGCCATATTATTGGTATAATAGAATTGAAGTTGAGCTATTATAGGATAATATCGTTCTGATTCAGAAATAAGAACTGCTCTTATCCCCACTCCTTTTACATTAACAGCTCCATCAAAGAACAACTTCCAGCCTGAATGACAATCATCAGAAATAACTTCATCAACATACAATACCTCTTCATCTGGAAAATAAGTCTTCAATAGCTTATATTCCTCATCAATAGGATTTTCAGCCAAATGATCCGTCAAGACTTGAGCTTTCATTGCAGTTCGTGTCACATAAATAATATCAAACTCTGTGAGCAACATCTACTATTTTGTGAGTCTGTCTGTGGGCATAGGCTTCTGAAAAATATACTTTAAAGGATCCATATGAGATATGAGGTAAGTAGTATAAGATGACAAGTAATGTTTCAGCTTTTGGGCTACCCAAGTTAAGGCACATCTTCTCAAGAAGAGTGTACTTAGCCTTATAAGTGGTAAACTTTTTTCTAAGGTAGTATATGACCTATTCTTTTCTGCCTGTAACATCATGTTGACCCAATACACAGTCGAAAGAATTGTCTAACACAGACATATATAATATCAAGAGGAACCAAAATAGGCGGATTCAACAAGTATCTCTTAATTCTGTCAAATGCCTCTTGACATTCTTCAGTCCATTCAACTTTAGCATTCTTCTTTAATAACATGAATATTGGCCCACAGGTTGTTGTAAGCTGAGCAATGAATCTACTGATATAATTCAACCTTCCAAGTAAGCTCCTCACCTCTGTTTTATTTTTTGGTGGAGGCAGAGCTTAAATAACTTTTATTTTTGAAGGATCTAACTCAATGCCATGTCAACTGACTATAAACCCCAAGAGTTTTCCCGATGGAACTCCAAATACATATTTTGCTGGGTTAAGTTTGAGATCATACCTCCGAATCCTTTCAAAGAACTTTCTCAAATCTTTGACATGCTCAGATTGCTCTCTCGACGTAATGATCACATCGTCCACATAAACTTCAATCTCTTTGTGCATTGTGTCATGAAACATTGTGTCCATTGCCCTCATGTAAGTTGCCCTAGCATTCTTTAGTCCAAAAGGCATGACTCGATAACAATATGTTCCCCATGGCGTAATAAATAATGTCTTTTCTGCATCTTTTAGATCCATAATGATCTGGGGATACCCTGGATAACAATCCACAAAAGACGCAAGATCATGTTTGGAACAATTGTCCAACAAAATATGGATATTGGGAAGTGGAAAATTATCTTTTGGACTCGCCTTATTTAGATAACGATAATCAACACACATCCGAACTTTGCCGTCCTTCTTTGGAATAGGGATAATATTTGCCAACCAAGTAGGATACTGGGCCACTCGAATGACTTTAGCTTCAAGTTGCTTTATGATTTCCTCTTTAATTTTTACACTCATGTCATTTTGAGATTTCTTAGCTTTTGTTTGACAGGAGAAAAAGCAGGATCAATTGGCAACTTGTGAACTACCAAATCAGTGCTCAAACTGGGCATATCATCATAAAACCACACAAATATGTCTTTATACTCATGCAAAGCTTCAATTATAGCTTTTTTTTGTTGTGGTTGAGCATGTACACTTATCTTAGTCTCCCAAATATTTTCATGATCTCCTAAATTGATTGCCTCAGTTTTTTCCAATTTGGGATTTGTCTTATTCTCAAACTATTTGAAATCTTTGCTTATATCCTCAAATGTTTCTCCTTGATCATATTCAACTTTTTTATTTATTATTTCATAATTAGATTGGGTTTTTAAATCTGGTTGATAATTCTTCATGCATTTCATATCATTAGAATCGGCATAGAAAGAACTGTATGATAGAAAATAAATAAATAAAAATCAGACTCAAAATAAAATGAAGGGAAACTACGCTTTATTAAAAACATAGATAGAAAGAGTTTTAACCTAAAATACCAAGTTTAAAGTTCTGAATTACAATACTAGAATGATTCAAATTACAGAAGTAAAAATAAACAAACTACTAAGACTGTAAGAAAAACAAACAAACTACCAAGACTCCTTTATAATAGGGAGAGGAGTGGCCTCCCAATTATTAAGCTAGACATCAGGGCCGACAAACTGCACATCTGCATTGCTGGTACCTTCCCCAATTTCAACCATATCAGCTTCAGTGAACATATTCTGTAAAAGTCCAATCAACTCTGTATCATCATCATTCACTGATTCTGCAGCAGGTAACTTGGAGGATCCAACAACACTGAATTTGATGAAAGACTCGTGAAGTGGCGGTATCGGCTTGTTAAGTGACCCTGACTCATTCTTACGCTTTTTAGCCTTCTTTATATCTTCAGCAGTAGGTCCGTATCCCAAACCAAAAGTACCAAAGTTCTTATAGAGGTTTACCGGATGAACTATGCCTTGCAAAAACATCACTAGACCTTTCCCTGGTTTGAAACCATGCTTCAATATTTCATTCACTACCATAATAGATGCAAAGGATAATTGTGGTCTTGCGATGAGATTTGCCTCGAGGATATGCTCAACAACCACTATTCATAAGTTTGATGAATCAATACTCCATTTGCAGTATCTACTTCGATGGAGGAAATGAAGTAGTCTTTATACATGGATAAATCTCCTTCTCCATGAACAATTATTTCTTGCCTGTCGGGTTCAAATTTGACCATTTGATGCAATGTTGATGCGACTGCTTTAGCCCTATAAATCCATGGCCTTCCCAATAACATAATATATGAAGTTTCAATGTTCGGCAGTTGGAAATCCATAACAAACTCCACAGGTCCAATTGTCAACATGAACTCTATTTCACCAATGGCATTAGTTTTTGATTCGTCAAAACCTTTAACGCATACATTATTAGGTCGGATCCTTTCCACATTAACATTCAACTTTTGAAAAGTTAACATAGGACAAATGTTAGCGCCTGATCCTCCATCAATTAACACTTGAGTGATGATGGAATGCTCACATTTCACAGTAATGTAGAGACCCTTATTATGTCCAGTACCTTCCACAGGCAATTCATCGTCTGAGAAAGTAATCTTATTTGCTTCAAAGATCATTTCAACAACTTTTTCCAGTTGATTCACTTTAATCTCACTGGGAACACATGCTTCATTAAGAATCTTCATTATAGCCTTGCGGTGTTCTTCTGAATTCATCAATAAAGACAATAAAAAAAATCTGTGCTGGTGTCTTCTTCAACTGTTTTACAATAGAATATTCTGGCAATTTCATTTTCTTTAAGAATTCTTCAGCTTCTTCATCAGTAACAGGCTTCTTGATCGTCATTCGTTCTTCATTTTCTTGTTTATTCTTTCTTAACTCTACTGGAGCATAACATCTTCCAGATCGAGTTAAACCCCCTACTTCATCTACATCTTTAGTTGCTTCTTTCCCCTTATGCATCACCACAACGCGATCATAATTCCAAGGGACTGCTTTGGTATTAACCATAGGCAGTTGTGACACTGGTTTAATAACAATAGGAGCTATGGAAGATCCTTTTATAATTAAAAAAGGCTTATTGGATCTTCCAGGAATAATGAGTTTCGGCTTTATTTGACTTGACCCAATATTTTTTGAAATCTCTTTCCCCACCACCAAGGGAACATTCGATGATTTGGGTTTTATTATCACCACTTCCGCTTCTGCAGGCTTTTCTTTTCTCAAATCTACAACATTTGCTGATTTTTCTAAATCAGTTTTAATTTTAATGATCAGCTTAAAGGAAATCGTAGCATCTTCACCACTGAGTATCACTTTGATCAGGTTTGTTTCAGTATGATCTGGCAGCAGATTTTGATTGATATTTGGAGCGTCTGGACTTTCTACCATGATCTGTTGGGTATTAATCAACTCTTGAATGGCTTTTTTCAGATACCAACATTTCTATGTGTCGTGCCCTGGGGCATCAGAACAATATTCACATCTCTTAGAATAGTCCAAGTTCTTCAAAGAAGGATTCGAGATCCTTTTCTTAATTGGGTTTAGAACATTTATTTTTCTCAGTCTATAAAATAAACTGGTGTAAGATATTCCAATAGGAGTAAAATTATCTTTTACCATGTTATACCTTTTGAAGTCTGCTCTAGGCTAAAAATTAGACCTAGGAGGGCCTCTTTGAACTTGTAGGGCCGGTGGATGATTTTGGATTGCTGGTGCACGCCATTGCAGGTAAGAAGGAGCCCGAGCATATAGTTATGCATTGTAAATAGGATATTGGGGGGATGGAACGAAATAAAATGGATTTTGTTCGTATGTTTGACGCGCACCTCTCCAATTTTGTCGTGGACCTATCACGACAGTTGCTACATCCTCTTTTCTTTTCCCCAAAATTCCCTACACCATTTTGAATTGCCTGTGTTGTTGCTTTCAAAGTGGACTGGCTGATGATCTTTCCTGATTTTATTCCGTTCTCTACCATTTCTCCAACTTTAATAACTTCAGCAAATGTGCTTCCAATTGTAGAAAGTAAGTGATGCAAATAATCAGGTTCTTGTGCTTGCAAAAAGATATCAATTATTTCAGATTCCTTTATTGATGGTCTGACTCTTGAAGCCTGCTCTCTCCATCTGATAGCATATTCTCGAAAACTTTTAGTCATTTTTTTCCTCATGTTGGCAAGCTTAGTGCGATCTGGCACTATCTCAATGTTATATTGAAATTGTTGAACGAAATCTCGAGTTATGTCATCCCGTACATGCCAACGGGAAATGTCTTGGTCAATGAACCATTCAGAAGCTATTCCTGTAAGGCTTTCTCCAAAGTAAGCCATCAATAATTCTTCTTTTTCTCCTGCTCCCCTTAATAGATTGTAAAACTTTTTCAAATGAGCTACAGGATCGTCGTGTCCTTCATATTTGTCAAATTTGGCATTTTGAATCCTATCGTCAAATGGACATCACGAAACATACACAAATCCTTGTATGAAACACTTTTTGGTCCACCTAATCCTTGCATGTTTCTCATACTCTGCTCTAAGCCTCTAACTTTTCTAGCCATCTCCTTCTGTTCCTTATTCTTGACAATCTTCTCAATCATGATAGAAGTAACGCATTGATGAACATAATAATGTGGATTTTGAGATTTGAGAGCTATTTCAGGAGGATACAACATATCATGACTTGGTTTCCCTATATTCTTTGATACTGTCGGTTAAGTACCCACGGTGGCTGGTGCTACAAAAGTAAAAAATGGGTTATTTGCGACAGATGAATTCGGTGGGTGCATGGTAGAAGTAGCAGCAACTCCAGACATATTAGCAAATAGGCCAAATCCTAGTGGGTAAAATGGATCACTAGTTTTGAAGTTGAAAGTCCAGGGATTGAAGAAGGCGGGGCTTGTCCATTCAACCAATCTTGGTACATCTCCACCATCTGTTGTTTCAATGACTTTATTCTTCCATTGATGCTACTTCCTGCGAAATCAACGGATTCTGCTCTTCTTCACTGTCAGACCCTATACCTTCTCTGCGGGTCATTCTTCTTTTATCCTTGTATCTGGTGTTATATGGATGTGATGCCAGTTTAAACCATAAACCAACCACCAATTACTTTATCTTTCTGTGACCAAGTAGTAAACGGGTGAGTGTTATATATTTAACACATTATAATATCATGTTATATGTCATTCTTCTATATGTATTTTCCAACCTATCACGGAAGCTTTGTGTTTCATCCCGGCTTTTCTAGGTATATTTTTTCAAAGTTATGATCGAACCCTTTGGAGGGTTGCCTACGTATCATGCCAAGACATGAATCAGATCTTGCGTAGTTCGGGAGGAATTTAACAAAATTGTTTTGTCTTTTTTTATTGAAGAAAATATTTAAAGTAAGTGAAGTAAAACATATGTAATATATATAGAAATAAACAGTCAACTTCATTACATTCTATAATATAAATACGACAAATAACTGATCCAACTCCTAAAATAAAACATACTAACTGACATCTGAAAACTAAAAGACATAATATCTAAACAAGAAGTTTCAAAACTGAAAATGAAAAACTATGACAAAGAAAACAACTATCCATTCAAGGAGACTTCGGCTTAATATGTCCTCCCAAACTCAAATATATGTCCTCCAATGAAGTAGTGAGACGTTGTGTAAAAGATGGTACTTGTGCTAAAAAGTCCTCACGATCCAACTACTGATAATCGAAATCCGATCTGGCAGTATCTTGTGCTACACGGCGGACCTTCCCTCGAAGGGAACTAAAGGCCTGATCCCATTTCTGGGCTTGTCGATCTCAAAAATCAACCATCTCTTTTGCACTCTGTTAACGAGCAGAAGTAACCTCCAACTGTTCTTGTAATATTCCTTTTTCATAGATCCACTTAGATCTCTCTCTATCAAATTCTTCTTGTATGTTCTTTTCAACTTCTTGTAGTTGTTGTCGGCGAGATGCGGGGAGTTCTGCAATGTGTGACCCTCTAGTGGTAGCCAGTTTGATTTTTCCCCGATATGTAACCTCAATATCTGCTGATTTATCTTTCTCTTCAGAAAATTCCCTTTGTTGTTCGTCTATTTTTGCCCTGGCATGCTCTAATTCTGCTCTCAAAGCTTGGTTGGCCTCATGATGTTCTCACATGGCTCTCTCAATTCCTATCCTGATTGTATCTTCCTAATATATAGGTCCCCTAACCGATCTTTCTAGTCTAACTGGCGGACTCGACTGTTCTTCAAACCATTCATGGAAATCTGGGTGTACTTCTCCTTTCTCACGCTCTATAACCATCGTTTCAATCCCCATGATATGGCAAACTTCCCAAATCTACTGGGCCAATTCCTCCGTAAGTGGGATCTCTGGTTTGACCTCAAATACAAACTCGGTCATATTTTCCGTAATAGGAATTATTTGACATCTTCCAAGCTGACGTAAAACTCTCAATGGAACATACGGTTAAACACCCCTAATACCCATTAATAATAAGAACGTCTGAATGATAGAACTGTGTATGACTTGCCTCCAAGGAAACTGTAACACCCCATATTCAAGTACGTGTATAGGCGTATTCAAGTACATGTATTGATCTTATTTATATGGAATTAATTTTATTTTATTTTATTTATACCTGAATTTGCCCGTCAATGGTTCCATACGAAGGTTATTGAATAAGCTTTCCAACGATATAAAAATTTCTAAAAACGAATAAGTTTCGGATATAATCGAGCACGTTCGAAACTATAAAACGGTGGCCGGGATATTGGGAATAGTAAATGTGCAAGAAAATTTCCTGCACACAAACTACTGAGGCCAGCCAATTTTTTGGGTCAAATTTGAACGATCATAACTCCCTTAATATAATGAACTGGGAGAGATGCAACCTATGAAAAGAAAGATCTTTGAGTCTTCTTTCCAATGAAATTGGTTTCATCCAAATCCAACGTCTGAGTAAGGAGTTATACTCATTTTACTTCAGCCTCTTTGGCATGAAAGTGAACAATTGTTCTATTAAGAAAGTTTCCAAAGTTATTCAATAACATGTGATCCATAATGATTTTGTATGATGTCCTACATTACCAATGAACTTGTTCCCACCCTACAAGATGTCAAGACATTCCAATACTTACTTGTTTTCCAAATCTTACATGTTTATTGCACTAATGGATGTCAGAAGGTATCCGGTTACTCAAACAAGATCTATGTGCTATTAATGACTCCAAAACGTTTCATTGATATACCAATAAGTTCCTACTTCATTGTTATGGCATTGATGACTCCAAAACACTTTATTGATGTGCCAATGAGTTCTTACTTCATTGTTATTGCATTGATGGTCTATTTATATGTCTCTTATTGATGTATCATTGTTTCAAAGTATCAAAAATTTGGTGGTGACCGAAATAACAATCTCAAAGATTAATTGAACTAAGTGATGGAAGTTCTCTCTTATCGGGTGGTATCCTAGGGGCATAAGCCTATCATGGGTCGATCCCTAGTTATGTGTTTATGGGTGGTATCCCAGGGGCATAAGCCTAGCATGGGTCGATCCCAGTTGATATGTACTGGAGGCAGCCTAATGGTCACAGTACAGTACAGTAATGATTACAAAGATGATAAGAACGAAGGTAAAGTGATTGAATAAATATAATGTACAGGTTGTCACAAGTTCTAGTAAGTGTGGTCCACTCCTATTACGATTTATTCACTTGTTTCTGATTTCTATTGAGCTCCTATATCATATGTGATTATCTACAACTTTACATACTCAGTACATATTTCGTACTGACGTCCCCCACGGGGGACCTGCATTTTATGCTGCAGGCACAGGTACCTCAGCACATACACCGCACAAGTAGGAGCCAGGATATCTAGCTGCTTTTGGTGAGCTCCAGTTTGCTTCGGGGCTTTCCGTGTCATATCCAGTCACTTTTGGTATTGTATAGAAGTTAGTTATATGGCGGGGTGTGTTCCGACCTTAGTAAAACTCTGTGTATTGTCTAGAGGCTTTGTAGACCTAATGTACAGTCAAGGTGGTGTTATGTTAATAGATGTGATGGCTCCAACGGCGAAGTATTGTATATACATATATATGTGTGCTCGAGCTTATACAGGTGATTATTTTCTTTTATATGCGACATGATGCTGTCCGAATTTCGGGTTGTCATAGAGGTATGCATGGGAAGTATAAGGTTATGAGATGGTTCTCCCGAACCTCCTCGGTTACGGGTGCCAGTCCGCCCCAATAGGATTTGAGGCGTGATAGAAACCAAGGGAGATTTCACATGATTTTATCTGTTGTCAGAGAATGAAAAAGCTTATCCCAATCTCTAACTACTTCTGGGCATTTATATTTCTCTAACCTCTCTTCGTAATCTTTGATATGATTGAATCTTTTTAGATTAAATCTTGCCATTGTAGGACGTCGGTAGAGATGCTCCACAATCCACATCTGTAACAAGATATTACATCCCTCGAAAAAACTCTTTCATTTCTGACAAACAGTCAAAGCACGGTAGATATCTGTCAGGATCATTGGCACCATAGTGAAATCTTTCTTAATCAGTATCTTTACCACTCCTACTAAACGAATGTTAATTTTTTGTTCTCTCATTGGGAAGACCATAGTGCCTAAAAAGGCTACCATGAATGCAAATCGTCTGTGAACCTTCCAGGCCTCAAAATTCCCCTTATTACAGAGCTGCTTACCATACTTTTTGAACCCATCTTGCCTTCCGTATCTATCGTACAAAAACTGCAAGGAAACCCAACCTTTTTTCATCGGTTCTTTTTTTTAATTCCTTATGTTCATGAGTTTGCAGAATTTGTTTATCGAAATGAGTCTCAGGGCTATAAGTTTCTTCCGGTATATATCCCCATATCCAACATATGCCGCTATGTCCTCTACAGTAGGAGTCAACTCAAAATCTAAAAAATGAAACACACTGTTCTTCGGATCCCAGAAAGTTAGTAACGCATCAATCACCTCCCTATTAGGCTTTATTATCATAATACTCGCCAAAAAATCCAAATACTTATGTATCTTGTCATAATCGAATGTATCCATTTCGTTCCACCACAACCAAAGTTGCAAAAGGGTACAATCCATAACCTGAAGCGGTACACTCCCATCTCTCTTTCTCTTTGGACGCTTTCCACGAACAGGGGAAGACATTTTATACCTATTGACAAGGACATGAAATTAATAAATGTCTAGACTTTAGGCTTAAATTAATTCATGAATTTTTTAAAAGAATTTTTAACTTGACTTGAGAACTATGACTGATAATATATTTAGAAAAAACATTTATTTAAGTTGACTCTTATAAAAAAAATTTGCAATAACAGACCTCTAGACAATTTTAACTATATATTTGGAGACAATACCCCCTAAATATCATTAAGAGAACGAAAAATGACTCAAAAATAAAGAAAAATAGAATGATCGTTTTATATATGAAGTTGTATAAAAATTTCAGTCTCACGACCCCTAAAGGTTCAGGACTGTTAAAATATATGTTTACATATTTTATTACTTTACAAAACAAAAAATTCAGCTCATGACCCCTAAAGGTTTAGGCTATTATGATTTTTATGCTAAAATTAATTTTGAAAATAAAAAGGAAAAATAAAACAAATACAATAATATTCATGAAAATAATCATTTTTCTTATCATTATTATTTTTCTAAAAATATCCTTCGATAAATCTGTGAATAAATATATTATTAGTATTTTCCAAATAAATGGTCATATCCTAGGTAGGACTTCCTACGTATCTCACAAAAAGTGAGAATCAGACCCTCGTAGTTCATGAAAACCATAAAACTATGTTACTAAAAATTTTTCTTTTTTTAAAAAATAAAATTTTTCTTTCAAAAAGATTCACTAATTGTGCCGATAATTTAATCTCTTGCATTTTAATGTTGCCTAAAAGCCGGCCAACACACAAATAGCCTTCCAAACAAATGTCAAAGAGCACGTAGGATGCGCATGTTGGTCTTTATAAAGTAGGTTACCTGTCCTAGACAGACCCGTCACCTGTGTCGAATCCCACTAAGTCAAATGCATATGATATAAATAAAGCGGCACCTAATAGGGATAATCAGATTCTGAGTTTTCAGTTCTTCTAAGTATGCGTAATAGAGATGGGTGTCTAGACTGGCTAACTCAAGTGGACACTCGAGCCGGGGAGGGACAACTTGGTCGGTAGCAGGGCAACACCGCCTTCGTTGTCGATCCGAACCCCGCCTAATATGTGTGACTATATCCTTCACCAGGTGCCTTGACACTCCGGCTATCTCAAAAAGAAGGTGGGATGCATATGCTGCATTCCCTCTATCCTATTTCAGAGACTCAGAAGGGGTACGCTAGAGAAGACAACATATAATACAGTTCAAATAATATCAAAGCGGTAAATAAGTAACAAGTAGCACATAAGGCCAACAAACACAATAGCAACAATAATTAAAGCAAGTATAAGTCAATATAAAAAGCTCAAATGCTTATTAGTCCCCAGCAGAGTCGCCAGAGATGTCACACCCCTTTTTAGCCCGAGGGTTCGGGTCGACGGATTTTTCCAATTTAAGTGACGATTTTGAATAGGGATTAATTTAATTTACAGAGTCGCCACTTGAAATTAAGTTATGGTGTTCCAAGTCACCTTTTTGAATCCCTAATCAAAAGAAAATGACTTTTTTTATTGGTCTGCGAAAATAGAAGACCGGGTAAGGAATTCTGTTGACCGAGGGAAAGGTGTCAGGCACCCCTCGAGTCCCGTAGTTTAAGCACGGTCGCTTTATTGACTTATCTTGTCTTAAATTATTTTGGATAAATTGTGCTAAGGCCTAAATTCACTCATTTTAATATATTAAAACTATTTAAAACTCTTGTACTAAATTTGTGAAAAACTAAATTTAGAAAAATATTTGTCAAGGTACATTACCGTATCCTTAGATTCTTAAAATGTCTTAGAAAGACACGTACGCCGCATTATTAATTGAGACGAACGTTAAAACATGCCTGAAAATTGTTTGACATTAAAACTTTAATAAACTTGGAGTGCTTTGAACCTTAAAAATAAACTAAAGCAATTTTATTTAAAACAATTAATTATTTAATAAATAATTATTAATTTCTATTAATGACAATGAATAAAACATAACGAAATGATAAAATAAATAAAATATACATATCTATCCATATTATGCTAACTTTATTATGAACTCTTACAAAAATGTACGATAAAACCATGAGTATTATTTATTTATTCTTAATATATATATATCAAATAAATAGTTAACAAATATTATTATAATGAAAAATTAGTTAATACTACTTACTTCTTTGTTATTACTTTTATGATTAATAATACGTGTAAACTATATATATATATATAATAATTATAACAATAATAATAATAATAAAATAATTTAAAAGAAAAGAGCATTAAAAATCTTAACCAACTATAATTGAAATTTTAAAAGGGTAGCGTGTATCCTATTTTAACTAATAAAAAATCTAGTATTTAACAACTTTGTATTTTCTTTTCCATATTACGGCATGAAAGAAAAACATAGCTAAATAAACAACACACAACAAGTCTCAACGATTTCAAAAAGGTCCTCGGAGGACAATGAAACTCCAGCCAGAGCTGACTCGCTCGTGATGCGGCAGCGACCGGAGATATTAATGATTGGTCTATCGGCGACAGAAACCGCGGCGACAGTAATGGTTGGTGTCGCGTAGGTTGACGGGAAAAAGGAAGAGGGGTGGCGCAGCGGCGAGACTGGTTTCGCCAGCGGGGTGGCGGTTTCCGGCGAGTTTTGGCATTTTTAATGGTGGTCGTATTTGATCGGATACTTGGAGATGGTAATTGAATTTTATGGCGAAGCTATGCTTTCCGACGAAAACTTCTTCAGAGAAATCCGTGTTTTGCCTATTTCGATCATCTTTCCTGTTTCTTCACATTTTTTTTTTACACAATTTATTACTATTTTTCCACTTTTTATTTTTTTGTACAAAAGGTAACTATGTGCCTTCTTTGTTTTCCAGTGAAATTATGTGCGTGTGTTACTCTACTGTAACCATAGAAAAATGTGAAGAAGAGGACTATACGTATGATTGTAAAACTCTTAGTATGTGTTGCTACATATTTTTTTTTAATTCAATACAATCAATAAATAATAATATATATTAGATTATGGGATCATCAACATAAATTTAAACTTGATTTGGTTCATTAAAAAAATCATATATTGAATAAAATAATGTAGAATAAGAACCTGATTAAAGCAGAACACTCAAATATTTCACCGGAAGACTCAAACGAAAATTCCAACTTCAACTTCACACTTTTCTCTGTTTTGTTTATATGATGTTTTTCTCTCTGCTTTTTTTTTTTTCTGTCTGATAGTCTATGTTTTCTATAGGAATGATGTACGTAAAATCCCAGGGGGTGTGAGAGTCCTATAAATACAGGACTTTTGGAGGGGAAACAAAAAGAAGGGGAACAATTATTTTTGTCAGATAAAGAGGGTGAGGTATTTAAAATTCAAAAATTAAATTTCTTTCTCTTTGTAGATACATAATTTTGTCCCTCCCCAAAAACATTCTTATCATTTTACCCTCGTCTTAGTATGTGCCCTCACCCGTGTGATAACCCCTTCACAAAAAGACAAAAATAATAATTCCTAACTAATTTTATCTTATTCTAACAACCCCTCCCTATTAAAAAATGACACATAACCCTCACCACTCCCTCTCCACGTGACCTACCCTTTTTATTTCTTGTCCATAAAGCAAATAAAAGGACCCAGAGGCATATTCCCTGCAGGGGATACTCATTGTCACTCTCAAGACAAAAGAACCAATTGTAATTCTCACAAGAAGGGAGATACAATATTGTACAGATAGGGGTCTTCAACTTTTTTCCTTTTCAACCGAACAAGATACATATACACAGACCAAAAACTTTATCATCAGGGATTTTTCTTTTCCATTTTTGGATACCCATCACCATTCCATTGGCTAAAATAGCAACACATATAGATCGGAGGGAGATTGAGAGAGAAGAGAAAAAAAAGCAAGAGAAAGAGAGAGAGAAGCAGCGAGAGAAAGCGAGAGAGAGCAGAGAACCGCGAGAGAGGGATAGAGATAAGAGAGATCGAACGAGAGACGATTCAGGGCGGTGGAGAGAAGTGCCACCACTGTTAAGCTCACTGGAGCTCCGGTGACACTACAACAGTAACCGGAGCATGCTGGGAAGCCACTGAATCCGACCTCCAATATCGATTCCGGTGACCATTCATTGAAAAGAGACCAAAAACAGTAATGGAGTGTGCTAATTAGGTACGATTGGTCGGGCTTTGTGATCTTTGCTTTGGGTTGCGGGTTTGCTTTCGTGAATTCGTGTTCGGGTCAAATTTTGGGATTCTTGTGGTTGATTTAGTACGGATTTGGTGAGTCCTTTGTTGAGGTTCGATTCGAGGTTCTTCATCATGGTTTTTGTCCTTTTGTTGAAGCACTATTGAATTTCGAAACCTTTGAATCAAGGTCTAATTCTCTTCCTTCTCTTCATTATTTCGTTATTTGTCGTGTTCTATGCTTTAAATTGAATCCGGTGTGTTGGTTGATCCGTGGTGATGTGAATTATTGTTTGTTTTGATTTGGTGTTTGATTTCCTTTGTTTATGGATTAATTATAAGGTGTGTGATGAAATAATATCTCATGGAGGATTAAAATTAATTATTTGGGGAATGAGAATCGAAAATTGATAAAAGTGAATATTATAGTATTTTGATTCATTGTTGATGTTGAACGTGATATGTCATCGAGCGGGTAGGCAAGCACTAGGCTCGGGTAGGCAAAATTTAGAATTGGTGGATTGTTGGAATGTTTGAAATGTGTGTTGGAATTGTTTTGTTTTATCGCATTTAATTCAATTATACTCATTTAGCCGGGGAATGCCCCGAGGTACTTGTATCTATTCACCGGGGAATGCCCCGACGTATCATGTACGCAAAGGAGATTCGTGACGAAGGCCCGAGGCATCGGGTAAAGCACGGGAGCGTAGTTAGGATTAGTGTAGATTAGATAGGGTTTATTCTCGCATTTTTTTTCTATTTTAGACTGTATAACTCGGACTGGACATTATATTTTTTACTCGTTTTGTTTTGTTTGTTGTTTGATTGTTTTACGAGTTTTATGTGGTTTATACATTCGTAGTATCAAATTAGCCGATATGTTCCATCAAGCGACCGTGGTCAAACCACGGGACCGAGGGGTACCTAACACTTTCCCCTCGATCAACAGAATTTCTTAGTCAGAATCTCTGTTCGCAAATCAGTTTAAAAGAGTCAAAATTGTTTTCTAAAAAGGATTTTCAATAGTGACTTGGCACACCAGATTATGCCAAGTGGTAACTCTGAGTTTAAATATAAATAATCCTTTTTGAAACAAAATTTTCTTTTTTTGTCACTTTAATAAAAGCCCTTTCGAAACTTAAAACGAATCTTTTTGGAGTACGAAAAAAAGGGGTGTGACAGCTCTGGCGACTCTGTTGGGGATCGAACCCAGAATCTCTGGTTATTTTGGAGTCGTATCGGCTTTGTTTGGCACTATAGGTGTATAAACATTTTTTTGTGTTGTTTTGTGTTTTTGTTTTATCATTATGGAATGTTTTCGTGCTCTTTGTGTACAGTATTTATCGTATGTGTTACCACTTTTATATCTAGCATCATGTGTCTACCCCCGGCCTTCTTTCTGTAACAAGTTCGTAGTACACGTGTTGTACACGACCTCTAGTTGAGTCACCCTTATTTTAGGGGGAGAGCCGTCGGTGTTATGGAGTAGGTGGAAAGCTGCCGCAGCCACTATCGACCATACGCTACCCCGAACAGCCTTGTTAGTGAACCCCAACATAGGTCAGCCTTTAGGTCATTGTCATGTGCATCATATTGAGACCTAGCGGGGCCCACTTGGTCCTTTGTAGTAGACTCACCTCTAAAGCATCCCTACGTGCTAAATGTTGCATCTTTGAGGATAACATGGTCATTTGACGGACTGATTTGGGAAAAACATCTGTTAGAAGTAAAGTGTGTGGGTAATGAACAAAAAAACAAGAAAAAAAAAAAGAGTTTCATAGTTTTTAGAGTTTTTTATGGCTTTTAATTTTCACAATTTCAAAATTCAAAAGGACTTTGTTACCTTTCGCACTCATTTTCTCAAAAACATCAAAAATATTTTCCTTTGTCTCGTTTAGCATGCATTCACAATTCAAAAACTTCAAAAATATTTTTTCATTCATAGGATGTGTTTATAAAAGAAAAATGCAAAAAAAAAAAATGTTAGATATTTTTTACATTTCGTATAACGAAAATACCAAAAAGATTTTTCTTTCATAGTTGTTGATGTCATTTTTTTGTGAAGTATCAAAATAAAAACTCAAAAGACTTTATTAACATGGTTCATCGTCCGTCTTTGGTCGTATCTCTTAAGTCAGGGTCTAGCCTGTTATTTAATCATTAATTGTCCAATCTGGACGAACTACGCACCCCTGATTCTCCTCTCTCGGAAGTGAGATACATAGGCAACCTATTGTGGGTTCGGGGATCTTATTTCAAAAATCTAAAAAGATTTTCTTCACTCGTTATTAGAGTAGGTGTTTCATATACATCTTTAAGAGAAAACAACAAAAAAGGTTTTTCCTTTAATAGGTTCAAGTTTTGTTTTCATATGAAATTCAAAATCGAAAACCCAAAAAGATTTTCTATGGTAATCATAGGTTTCATTTTGTATAGGGATGTTAAAGCCGAAGAATTCAAAAATATTTTCGTCATTTCTTTTGACAAATTTTTATTTTCTTTCCTTTTTAAAGTTTCAAGAAAAAGAAAATAGAAAGAAGAAGAGTTTAATCGGCCATTTTGGCAAGACTTCATGAACTACGCACACCTGATTCTCCTCTTTCGCGAGTAAGATACGTAGGCGCCCTTCTTGGGTTCGGTGATCTTTTCACAAAAAAAAAAGAGGTTTTGAAAAACTGTTGAACTCTAACCATTTGCTATCTCTTTTCCAGTTAGTTTAAGGTGGTTGGTTTGTGGTATTTTGGTTGGTCCTCCATATTGCTCCAAGTCACAGAGGAAGTTATGGCCAACAAGGATACCGAGTTAGTTGTCACTAATCAGATAGGGAGTTTGGGGAATGAGAATGTAAGAGATAATGAAGAGATTCGGAAATTAAGGCGGCAAATAATAGAAATGCATCGAGCTTGGGCTAATGGGTTGCCGCCTCCTCCAGTTCCCACTGATAATCTGGAATATCTTTCTAGCTTACCTCCCGTGTCACATGCACAATTTTCCATTTTTGTTGATATGCCACAACATGCATCAGGATCGACTCCGGGGCAACAATATCCAACCACTTCCAAGGTTCATTTCCTCACTCCCCAATCCAAGACTACCATATACTCGGCTCCAGCTGCTGTTCATGGTTTTGCGGCACTACCCCCACTTGAAGCTCCTACTTTTGATGTTCATCCAAAAGTTGTGCCTCCCTACTCTACAAGAGAGCCTGCATTGAATATTTTTAGTGATTAGCATTATGCTCTCGAGCCCACATATAAGTCGACTGGTCCTTAAGATTGCCCTCAACCGCCTGAATTCCTCCTAACAGTAAGAAGCCTGTTATGACAGAAGAACAAGAGGAAATAGCCAGAAAATTGAGAAGTTTGGAACTGACTATGAAAAACTTGCAAGAACTTGGGGGTACAAAAGTGTCTCATATAAAGATCTGTGAATGTTTCCTGGTGTACATCTTCCTCTTGGTTTTAAAATGCCGAAGTTTGAGAAGTATGATGGACATGGCGATCCTGTAGCACATTTGAGACGCTATTACAACCAGCTAAGGGGCACTGGAGAGAAGGAAGAATTATTCATGGCATATTTCGGTGAGAGTCTTTCAGGTCTAGCTTCAGAATGGTTTGTTGACCAAGACATCGACAAGTGGAACAACTGGGATGACCTTGCTAACGAATTCGTGCAACAATTTCAATACAATATGGAGTTGATTCCTGACGAGAAATCCCTAACAGGTATAAAAAAAATACTAAGAGTTTCAGGGAGTATGTAATCAGATGGCGCGAACAAGCTGCTAGAGTAAAACCGCCAATGAAAGAAAGCAAGATAGTGAAGGTGTTTATTCAAGCGCAAGATGAAACATATTATCAACACTTGTTACCTGCATTAGGCAAGCCATTTATTAAGGTGCTCAAAATGGGGGAGATGATATAGGATGGAATTAAGACTAGTCGTATTGTGAGTTTTGCAACATTGAAAGCGACTACTCAAGCAATTCAAAAAGGTTCAGGAAGTGTTGGAGGAAAGAAGAATGAGGAAGATGCATCTGTTATTATAGTTGGACAATAGGCACGGGCAAGAGGACCATACCATCATTACCCACGGGCTCAAACCCAAGTTTATGGCCAAGTTCCACAGAATCCTTCCCAAAATCCATTATATTCCATTCCCCCATCTCCATATCAAGTGTATAATGCGCAACCATATGTTTAACCCCCATCTTACCCACACTGGAGAGCACCAACTCTGCCGAGTTATCCTCCAACCCCACATACATACCGAAGCCGTTCTAGGCCTGGTTTTCAATTTAAGCCAAATAATGAAATGAGACAGAATTCGAGGGATAGCTTCACACCCATTGGAGAGTCGTATGCAAGTTTATTCCAGAGATTGGTATAGCAGGGCATAATCACTCCTCTCCTTGGGTATACTCCTGACCCACATTCAAGAAGTTTTGATCCTAATATACGATGTACATATCATTTCGATGTTCAGGGTCACAGTATTGAAGATTGTCGTGATTTGAAAAGAGAAATTGAAAAGATGATTCAAGATAAATCAATCATGGTGCAGAACATTGACATTGAGGAAAGCTCTAGTCATGCTGATGTGCAAACTAGTGGCTAAGATGTCAGGCGGGACAATTGAGAAGTCACCCTTCTCCTTACTATGAAGGGGTTTGGTATTATGTTTTGTCTTATTTTCTATTCTCCAAATTATTTTAGGGTTTTAGTTTGGGATCTGTCTTGTTTTGTCCTTTTGTTGTTTATGTTCAAACTCTTCTATCTTTTGTTTTGACTAAATGAAGTGTCTCATTTTCCTTCGTGTTTTAAATATGTGTTGTTTGTTTGTTTTCTTTATATAGTACATTTTGTGTTGACTCTAGTGATATGACATGCTAGTGAAATTTTCAACCAGATCTTAAAATCTAGTTTAAGCATGAACATTGAATCAGAGGGTTAAAGTTAGAAAAAGAGAGCATATGAGAAAATAGATAGACTGCTGAGATATTTGGTGACAAGTTAAGGCAATTATTTTGAGAATCACAAGAACAACTTGGTCATCGATCGAAAGGCAAGTCCCAATCAGGTCAAATAGTGGACATGTGATCCCTATATCAAGAGAAACAAGAAGATAAGCAGCTTCACGAAAGCATGAGTCATTCGATGTGAGGAATATACAACAAAGGCAAAGTTTGCAGAAGAAGTAGTGACGCACAGACTCAATCTGCTTAAAAAGATGTCGCAAATGATCTTCATCTCTCACTTTCATATCACATGATATGTACTTGCATTTTCAAGGATTGATATGACGAAGACATTTCATTCTGCTATCCAAACATCGTGTCATCCTTTATTTACCCCATTTGAGCTTCAGTCCTATTTTATTTCATACCCCTCTTATGGAATCAATATAGTCAACAAAGCTCAAAAGAAAAGTGTCGAGCAAAACAATAGATTCAGAAAAAGTTCAAAAAAAAAGAGAAGAAAAAGAAAATATGTACAAAAAGAAAAAAAGTGTCAAGACAAATTGAGTCAGAAAAATCCAAAGAGAAAAGAGTCAACAAAAGAAAAATTAGAATCAAGTGAAAGAACAAGCTGCCAGAACTACGCATGATCTGATTCTCCTCTTTCGGGGGTGAGATACGTAGGTTGCCTTACTAAGGGCTCGGTCCAACCAAATAAACAATTTAGAATCACCCAGTCAAAAAAAACTGGGGCATGAGTTAATCCTCATTTTTTTGAGTCGATTCCAAAAGTTGTAAGTCCTAACCCACTTCAAGTGTCATTTGGGCCTCATGTCATCCTTTTTTTCTAACCTTATCCAAAAGCCAAGTTACAACCAAAGAAAGACCTTCAGATCAATCTTTGAGAATGTTAAGGCTAAGCATGCAATGGATATGATGACGTATTTTGGGAACTACTTGTCTTCCTCAGCATAAGGAATCAAGAGAGAAATAAAAAATAAGAGAGTCTTATTGAAGAAAACCCTCACAGGCACCGTAAGGTGATAGTAAGTTGAGAGAGATAAAAATGAGAGAGTCTTATTGGTAAAAACCCTCACGGGTACCATGAGATGATTGTGAGTTGGGAGAAATGAGAATAAGAGAGTCTCATTAGTAAAAACCCTCACAGACACCATAAGACAATGATGAGCTGAGCAAAAGAAAATGAGAGAATCTTGTTGGCGAAAACCCTTCAATGTGCCACTAGCTGAATGAGCTCTTCGAATGCAATGGGTTCAAGCAAGTAACTTATTTTGGGAGTCATTCACTCAACAACAATTGGTAGAAAGTTTGATGGAAAGATCAGGCAGCTTGATCCAAAATGCATGGCATAATCATTAGAGTTGACTGTCATTTCTAGATAAATTTTTCATTTCTTTATTTCAAATGGGGACATTCATTGTCTTTTCTTTCTTCTCTTTATTTTTATTTTTATTTCTTTAGTCAGTTGTCCAAATAAAATTATTGTTATTTTTTTCTCTCTTGTCTTTGAGTCAAGTTCGTGTCAAAACAAGTAAGAAAAGATCTCAAAACTGGCTACTAGCTTCTTCAATTGCACAAAGCAAGACAAAAGGGCCAGCATATGCAAAAGACATGATTGTGAGCCGAAATAACGCATGCAAAAATTTTGTCAACAGACAAGTCTGGAAACTCATGGAAATACTAAGGTTCAAAGGGTGTATTTGAGGAGCTTGGTAAAGCTGAGATACTGTGTTTATCTCAGAGTTACTCTTAATAATCTGCGTTCGGGTCAATGATGCAGCAAGTCAGTGACACATTCTAATGGTTGAAAGCAATACTAAATGTGACAGGGGCAAAAGCGATTTCCACAAAAGCCAAAGCCACAAACCAACCACCATGTTTTTAAACTAACAAGTTTTCTTTGTATGAAATAGGAACACATGCTACCTTCGAATCAAGGATTTCAAAGCCTAAACTTCAAGGGTTGTAATATTCTTACTTCTACAAATGCAAGAGGCAACGTTGCTGCACATATTTGGTATTCAAACCCATGGTAATTCAAGCGGTATTTGTAAGGAGACGCACTTCCTTGTTTTGGTAATTCTAGAAATATTTGTAAAGAGATGCACTTCCTTGTATGGGTAATTCCAGCAATATTTGTAAGAAAATGCACTTCCTTATTTGGTAAATCCAGCAACATTTGTGAGAAAACACACTTTCTTGTTTGGTAATTCAAGCGGTATTTGTAAAGAGATGCACTTCCTTGTGTGGGAAATTCAAGCAACATTTGTAAGGAGATGCACTTCCTTGTTTGATAATTCAAGCAACATTTGTAAGGAGACGCACTTTCTTGTTTGGTAATTTGATTGGCATTTGTAAGGAGACGCACTTCCTTGTTCGGGTAATTCCAGCAACATTTGTAAGGAAACGCACTTCCTTGTTTGAGTAATTCCAGCAACATTTGTAAGGGAGCGCACTTCCTTGTTTGGACAATTCAAGCAACATTTGTAAGGAGACACACTTCCTTATTTTGGTAATTCAAGCAATATCATAAGGAGATGCACTTCCAAAGGAGACACACTTCCTTGCTTGGTAATTCGATCGGCATTTGTAAGGAGACGCATTTCCTTGTTTGGGTAATTCCAGTAACATTTGTAAGGAGATGCACTTCCTTGTTTGGGTAATTATAGCAACATTTGTAAGGGGGTGCACTTCCTTGTTTGGACACTACAAGCAACATTTGTAAGGAGACACACTTCCTTATTTTGGTAATTCAAGCACTATCATAAGGAGACGCACTTCCAAAGGAGACACACTTCCTTGTTTGGTAATTCGATCAATATTTATAAGGAAACGCACTTCCTTGTTTGGGTAATTCCAGCAACATTTGTAAGGAGACGCACTTCCTTATTTGGGTAATTCCATCAACATTTGTAAGGGGACGCACTTCCTTGTTTGGACAATTCAAGCAACATTTGTAAGGAGACACACTTCCTTATTTTGGTAATACAAGAGCTATCATAAGGAGGCGCACTTCCAAAGGAGACGCACTTTCTTGTTTTGGTAATTCAAGTAACATTGGAGACGCACTTCCTTGCTTGGGCAATTCGAGCAACATTTGTAAGGATATGCACTTTCTTGTTTGGTTAATTCAAGAAATATTTGTGAGAAGACTCACTTCCTTGTTTGAGTAATTCAAGCGGCATTGGTAAGGAGACGCACTTCCTTGTTTTGGTAATTCAAGCAGTATTGGTAAGGAGATGCACTTCCTTGTTTTGATAATTCAAGCAACATTGGTAAGGATATGCATTTCTTTTATTGGGTAATTCGAACTTTGCTTTTGGGTAATGCACTTACTAGCAGTCCCCTTGATTTCTAAAAAATGCACTTTCTAGTCGAGTTATTGCACTTAATCCTTTGGAGACGCACTTTCTTACTAGTTTTCATTTGTTAGGTGACACACTTTTTTAACTTAAACTTGTATCTCTAGAAGACGCACTTTCTAGTTAGAATCCCTCACTTTAATTCTTAGGAGACGCACTTCCTAGGCTTGGTTATTCAATTTTACTCTCAAGAGATGCATTTCTTGGTCAGAGTCTTGATTTATCATTACAACATGCAAGTAGGTATGATGTGACTTTCCCAAAAGTCTTCTGATAATAAACTGGGGCAAAACTTTAATTCTTTTTTTTTAACTTTACTTTTCTGGCAAACGAAATTTCTCTTTATAATAATTCTTGTTTGGGATAATTTTCTTTTAATTTTGATGTGATTTCAGGAGCCCGCCTAAAAAAGCGGGCGAATAAATGAAAAGTCAAGCAACAAGCTGAAGATGTTGAAAACAAAACAACAAGGTGAAAAGATGAAAGTTAACGGATTAAAAAATAGCAAGTCAGGAGCCCACCTAAAGAAAAGGGTGAAGAAATTGAAAGTTAAGCAATGATGCGAAACATTGGAAAACCAAGCAACAAGTTGAAAAAATTGCAAGTCAGGAGCCTGCCTGAAGAATAGGGTGATGAAACTTAAGTCAGGAGTCCAACAGAAGCTGTATAGATAGGATTTTTATAATTTCATTTATTTTTTAACTTGTAATTTTCATTTTTGATGTAATGACAGAGCCGCGGACCAGAGCCTCGACGGGACCTCACTCGACTCTCCAACTCGGTCGTCCTTCTTCCTTTTATTTCTTCCCTGTGAATAATGGTTGGGTTAAAATTATGTCTAGTTGTCTACTTCTTTGTATGAAAACACTTTGTGTTTACCTGCAAAGAGGGGCATGATGTAGACACATAATTTTGTCCCTCTCAGAAAGCATTCTTACCATTTTACCCTCGTCTTAGTGTGTGCCCTCACCCGTGTGATAAACCCTTCACAAAAAGATAAAAATAACAATTCCTAACTAATTTTATCTTATTCTAACAACCCCTCCCTATTAAAAAATAACACATCACCCTCACCACTCCCTCTCCACGTGACCTACCCTTTTTATTTCTTGTCCACAAAGCAAATAAAAAGACCCAGAAGCATATTCCCTGCAGTATCGTCACTCTCAAGACAAAATAACCGACTGCAATTATCACAAGAAGGGAGATACAATATTATACAGATAGGGGTCTTCAACTTTTTTCCTTTTCGACCGAACAAGATACATATACACAGACCAAAAACTTCATCATCAGGGTTTTTTATTTTCCATTTTTGGATACCCATTACCATTCCATTGGCTGAAATAGCAACACACACAGATCGGAGGGAGATTGAGAGAGAAGAGAAAAAGAGCAAGAGAAAGAGAGAGAGAAGCAGTGACAGAAAGAGCAGAGAACCGCGAGAGAGGGATAGAGAGGAAAGAGATCGAACGAGAGATGATTCAGGGCAGAGGAGAGAAGCGCCACCACTGTTAAGCTCGCCGGAGCTCCGGCGACACTACAACAGTGACCGGAGCATGCTGGGAAGCCACTGAATCCGACCTCCAGTGTCGATTCCGGCGACCATCCACCAGAAAGCGACCAAAAACAGTAATGGAGTGTGCTAATTAGGTACGATTGGTCGGGCTTTGTTATCTTTGCTTTGGATTACGAGTTTGCTTTCATGAATTTGTGTTTGGGTCAAATTTTGGGATTCTTGTGGTTGATTTAGTACGGAGTTGGTGAGTCCTTTGTTGAGGTTCGATTCGAAGTTCTTCGGCATGGTTTCTGTCCTTTCGTTAAAGCATTATTGAATTTCGAAACCTTCAAATCGAGGTCTAATTCTCTTTCTTCTCTTCTTTATTTCGTTATTTATCGTGTTCTATGCTTTAAATTGAATCTGGTGTGCTAGTTGATCCGTGGTGATGTGAATTATTGTTTGTTTTGATTTGGTGTTTGATTTCCTTGATTATGGATTAATTATAAGGTGTGTGTTGAAATAATATCTCATGGAGGATTAAAATTGATTATTTGGGGAATGGGAATCGAAAATTGATAAAAGTGAATATTATAGTATTTTGATTCATTGTTGATGTTGAACGTGATATGTCATCGAGCGGGTAGGCAAGCACTAGGCTCGGGTAGGCAAAATTTAGAATTGGTAAATTGTTGGAATGTTTGAAATATGTGTTGGAATTGTTTTGTTTTATCGCATTTAATTCAATTATACTCATTTGGCCGGGAAATGCCCCGAGGTACTTGTATCTATTCACCGGGGAATGCCCCAACGTATCATGTACGCAAAGGAGGTTTGTGACGAGGGCCTGAGGCATCGGGTAAAGCACGGGAGCGTAGTTAGGATTAGTGTAGGTTAGATAGGGTTTATTCTCACTTTTTTTTTTCTATTTTGGACTGTATAAATCGGACTGGACATTATATTTTTTACACGTTTTGTTTTGTTTGTTGTTTGATTGTTTTACACGTTTTATGTGGTTTATACATTCATAGTATCAAATTAGCCGATATGTTCCACCAAGAGACAGTGATCAAACCACGGGACCGAGGGGTGCCTAACACCTTCCCCTCGGTCAACCGAATTCCTTAGTCGAAATCTCTGTTCGCAGATCAGTTTAAAAGAGTCAAAAATATTTTCAAAAAAGAATTTTCAACGGTGACTTGGCACACCAGATTATGCCAACTGGCGATTCTAAGTTTAAATATAAATAACCTTTTCGAAAAAAAAAATTCTTTTTTTTGTCACTTTAATAAAAGCCCTTTCGAAACTTAAAACGAATCTTTTTGGAGTACGAAAAAAAGGGGTGTGACACTCCTTTTTTTTGTGTTTTATTTTATATAGAAAATAATAGTAATAATAATAAATAAAATAAATAAATGAAATAATAATAATAATTAATTAATTTTATATTTAACAAAATATAAACAATTTATAAATTGAAAAATATAAATATAATAAAATAGTATTAAAACTATTAATTTATTTATTAAAATTTATAAAAAGAAAATTATTTATTATTTTTATATTATTTTAAAATAAAAATAAAAATAAAATATCTTGAAGTTAAATTTATTTAATTATTTATTTTTATTAAAAATAATAATAATAATAATAATAATAATAATAATATATAAATATTTAAAATTGAGTGAAGATCAAAAATCACGTGTCTACAATTCTAATCTTGAAATATTTTTTCACACAGGTTGTGAAAGGTAGAAATCAAGACTAGTTGATACAAAAAATATTTTTGCAATGATCTTTTGAGAAGACACCTACTTTTTATTATCTTCGTTTTGTTAATGTTTAGTATATCTCAATTAGACTTTCAAGTTGGATGAATTTTGGTCAATGTTGATTTTTATTTAAACATATCTAGTGAGATGTCATCTCATGAATGTCATTTTGGTTGTTCTTGATTAATATATGATAGTGTTTTTAATTTTTTTGCTATTATCTTACTTCTTCTAGTATGTTTTTTTAAAAAAAAATTGTATAACACTCTTTATAATGAAGTTTAAGATATTTATATATGATTTCAGTTTCAAATTATGAAAACCTAGCCAGCTAAATACAAATGGTTGTGATTAGTGACGAAATATTTTGTACTTAAAAGCTTTACTTTTACCTTCTAAAACCATCACATATTCGCCATCAAATTACAACATTTGGTGACTAGTAATTTTTTTCCCTAAATAGCCCACTTATTACCTACAAATTAACTTTGTATTTTGTGACAATTGCTATCGTCATTAATTATGACATATTCTAGTGACAAAATTATTTTATAGGTAAAAAAAGTATTTTTAGTGACGACGTGATCGCTTTCAGCTACAAAATGATAAGAAAGTAATGTTGTCACTAATTTATACATTTAGAGACAAATATAAAAGATAGTATTTAGTGACGAAATAATTTTTGTTCCGCGTCGAAATACATATAAGATTAGAGACAACTTAATTCATCACTAATTCAAATAAACAATTAGCGACACATCAATCTCATCGGCATTATAACTCCTTTAGTGACAAAAAAAAATACTATTACCTACAAAAAATATAAGTTCTGCGACGAACAAGATCGTCATAAATTTTACGCATTTGGGGACAACAAATATTTTCTTCGTTAATACAAGGCTATTTAGTGACGAAGCACTAAGTCATCTCAATATACATTTAACGACCCATGGTTTAGGGACAAACGGATGGCGATTATATTTTCGTCACGAAAGATATTTTGTGACGAAATATAATTTTTTATGACAAAATATTTTGTCATTGATAATGAATTGTTGTAGTGCTAGGAATGTTATGATTGACTATTTCAACAATTATCAAGGGTGGCTCAAGGGCTAGTCTAGTAAAGCCTTTGTTTTAGGCCCTCAAAATCTCAAGGCCTCAAAAAAAAATTTAATTGTTAATTTTATAATTTTCTTTTCTTTCTGACAATATTGAATATAGTAAAAAAAAAAAAATATCATCATTCAATAGAAATATTTTGAAACTTTGAATTAAACTACTCAAATCTTCATAATAATAAACAATATATTTACAATAACATCCAAGGTAATATATTAAAAACGTATGGCTAACGTATTATTAACTTGAATCAATCCTTACTATTATAAATAATAATATAACTATGTGAAATATAATACTTCACTAATCAACAATTTTGAAAAACAAGAAAAAGCAACATTAATTTTTTATTTATTATGTATATATCTATTTTGAAAGCCTTAGATTAAATTTTGACTTTAGGCCACTAATTTTATTGATATATTTCGGGGAGTACGAGAGATTATACCTAATTAGTGTGATTTTTTTTGTCAAGTTCAAACTAATTGATCAAGTTCAAACTGATCCTTGTTTTGGTTTATGCAATAAAGATACTTTGTTGATGGATGCAATAAAGATATTTTGTAATTTTATTGAGATATCCTTGACGATTATCTATGTTATTTCGGAGAGTATCAGATATTACACCTTGTCAAGTTCAAACTGATTGGTCTCTCATCTCCCCTTGAATAGATTCTTTTTTTTTGTTTCCAAAGAAATGTTGTTATGTCTTTTTTTTGTTTTCAAAGGAATGTTGTTATGTTGTTTTGAAGGGTGTACTAATCCCTTGAATCTGGTACCAACAGTTATCACCCCCAAACAACGTTCGTCTTTCAACCAATCGATACGATCCGGAGAGCCGCTTTTGCTAAAACTCAAGCAGTTTCTTGAAAACTCGCTTCAGATATGAAACTTTGAGTATTAACGACTCGATAACAGATCGCCTCTTCCAAAGCGCGACCCATTCGTTCTACTCGCAACAATCCAATCAAACTGATCCTTGTTTTGGTTTATGCAATAAAGATATTTTGTTGGTGGATGCAATAAACATATTTTGTTGGTGGAAGGTGATTACACTCAAATTTGGTACACTTTTAAAGTTATTTTATGTTTTACTTTAATATGCTCGATTACGTTGGATTAGGGATGGAGAATGGACAATTAAGGTTGTGCTTGAGCTGGTCAAAATTGATTGAACTAATAAATATGTATTTAATTGTACGTTTTGCTCTTTAAATATGTTGGTTTTTATAAATTTTGTCTGCTTGTCTTAATTTTTATCTTTTGAAATCGAATTTATGTCTATGCGGGCAATGTTCTGTAAGAGTGTGTATAACTTGTATCATATTGTATACAACTATATAAATTTATACTCCAAAAAATATTATTTATCTTGAAAGGTAAAAATTAAACATCTAGACAAAAGAGGGCAAAAGTGCAAATGACCAATAAATATGTCATGGGACAATAAAAGTTATTTGATCTAAAATGGACAGGGTCAAGATATGATAGACAATGAGCCATAATATATCAAAATCTTACCAAGTTTTAATTAATTGTTTGTTTCCTTATGATGCAGGTTTTTGACCATGCAGCCATTATAAGTGAAGGTGATATTAAACCAGATGGCTCAACAGCTAAGCATAGGAGGCTTTGTTAGTACAAGAAGTAGAAGATTTCAAATCCTTAATTAAAATCTTACCATTATGGTCAAGTAGTTTTTTTTCTTTGCACAACAATTGGCGTACAAGCAAGTTTGTCAATCCTTCAAGCCTTAGCAATGGACCGTCACATAGGACCCAATTTCCAAATCCCAGCTGGTTCCATGGTTGTTTTTGTCACGATATCTATTGCTCTATTTCTCGCCCTGTTCAACAAAATTCTATTTCCTACATGGAAGAAATTGACAGGCAAATCTATTACACATCTCCAGAGAATTGGGGTTGAGTATGTGCTCAATTTCATGTGCATGGGTGTGTCAGCCTTAGTCAATTCAAATTAAAGAGACTAAATGTAGCAAAATCCAATCAAGGTTCCAACATCGTGCCCATGTCAGTGTTATGGCTTGTGCCACGATTAGTCATTGTTGGTATTTCAGAGGCATTTCATTTTCCTGGACAAGTCGCGTTCTATTGCTTGGAATTTCCACCAACCTTAAAGAACATGGTGACCGCGATGATTTCAGTGATTGTAGGGTGGTCGCATTATATTGTACTTGACCACTGCTTTAATTGATGTGTTAGAAGGACGACTACATGGTTTACCAGGTAACATCAATAATGGAAGGCTGGACAATGTGTACTGGGTATTAGTTGTAGAGGGAGTTGTAAATTTTGGTTACTATGTAACATGTGCTTGGTTTTACTAGTATCAAAACATGAAGGAAGTGGACCACAATGGTTCTACTAATTCTGATTAGTGATTAACGAGTCAAAAAGAATGGGAAAACATTATTATTTATACATTCAAAGTAAGTCCATAGCTAAATCATTTGTATATGATCCGTGATTAAAAACGTAAACCACTCGTTTTACACCTATTTGAATGTTTACAAGTAAACGTGAAGATAAGTTTAAGTTTGAGTTTTGCTGTTCTTTTCTACTTGCATTTTGATATTGTTTAATCAGTTCATCCAAGAATGTCCATTATAAATTGAATCCATAATCATCTCACCACCTGAATTGGGCTGGGCCATTGGTCGATTTCATTTTTAAAATAAAAGCCCAACCAACTCGGGTCGGCCCAAACAAGGGGAAAATAAAGATAGAACAGAAAAAGGTAAGCTATTTCTATATATGTTTCTCTCCATATCAAGATGTCATGTAAAATGTGAGCTTCTGCATCTTCCTCTTCACCGCCATTGATATGGACTACCCAGCTCATATGATATGATCATATATGATTATATCTAATGGGAACTCTGTGGTCAGTTCCCTACCGTTTAGTGCGCTGACAGAGGAACGGAAGATTAGTCTCACGGCTGCCGGCTGTGAGGATACCTTGGGAACAACTCAAACAATCCAACTTTCGAATGTGTTAAATTGACGGATCATGATGAACTTAGTTAATAAATGTACTTGTTAATCATGGATGGATTAAACATGTCAATGATGCCATATTTTTGTGAGCTGATTTCACCGTCATTTAAAAAAAAACAGACAAAGGTCTGATATAGGCTCATAACTTTGATATTTTAGAGAAAACCATTCCTCAAATAAGTTAGGACACTCACTCCTGCCTATTTGGAAAATAGTCATGATTTGTTCAAACTATGGTGCAATATACCAATAAAAAGCCCAAACGATATATATACAATATGAATCCATAAGTTTTTGCACCTCAAGGCCATGTGAATTTCAGATACAAAACATGATTTTTCGAGACGTGCAAGGATTAAACATGTCATATTCTTGTGGTGTGTAAGCCCATAGAGCTGTATTTTTCCTATATATAGAAGATAACGTCAGTGTGTGTTGCCTCATTATGTGCAGCAACAAACATTGTTGGTTTTGTCATTTTCCTAGAGTAAAAAATTTGGTGCTTCCGGCACCCGTAAAGCTCCATGCAAAATAGATAGTATTATATAAATAATATATTAAAATTAGTATAAGATGAGAAAAAAGTACCTATGAAATCAAGAAAATAATTAAGTGCTTTGATTTTCAGAAAAATCTTAAAACTTTGAATGTTAATATGTGTGTTTAAACTTTTTAGACATTCACTATCCTTAAATCCTGAGTCCATCAAATGATAATAGGTCAGAAAGTCTACAACAACCAAATTAGCTACATGCTGATGTAGCTCGTATAATAATTGCCATCTGGTTAAAGGACGACGTACGCCATCTGTTGAATGGCTGATTTAGCTCATATCATAAATCTCTTAGTAGCTATTTTACAAATTTAATTAAATTTAAAATAAGGAGCAAAGGTAACAAAATGATTTTTTTAGCATTAAATTAAGATGAATTTCTTTTCTTTTCTTTTCTATATAATAGAAGCACTAGTTTCGAGCAGTGCTTCATCAATTTTATACTACCCCTAATTATTTCGTAATTTACTATATTATCTCTAATTAATTATTATAAGTTATTTATATATTAGAATTAATAATATTTAATTAAAAAATAGATATTTATGACGTTTGTTTCAGCTGCTTTAACCGTAATTTTACTATATCATTCCTAATTAATTATTATAAGTCATTTATGTATTAAAAATTAATAATATTCAATTAAAAAAATCAGTTACTTCGTCATTTACTACATTACCCTAATTGTTCAGTGATTTATAATATTACTCCCAATTAATTATTACAAGTCATTTATATATTAGAATTAATAATATTTTTTATTATATTACCTCTAATTGATTATTATAAATTATTTATATATTAGAATTAATAATATTTAATTAAAAAATAGATACTTATGACATTTATTTCAGCTGCTTTAACCATGATTTTACTATATCATCCCTAATTAATTATTATAAGTTATTTATGTATTAAAAAATTAATAATATTTAATTAAAAAATAGATGGCATGTCTGCCTATATTATCCCTAATTGCTCCGTGATTTACTATATTACCCTAAATTAATTATTATAAGTCATTTATATATTAGAATTAATAAATTTTTTTACTATATTACCCCTAATTAATTATTATAAGTCATTTATATATTAGAATTAATAATATTTAATTTAAAAATAGATATTTATGACGTTTGTTTCAGCTGCTTTAATCGTGATTTTACTATATCATCCCTAATTAATCATTATAAGTCATTTATGTATTAAAAAATTAATAATATTTAATTAAAAAAAATAGATGACATGTCAGCTACAGCTGCTTCAACCATAATTTTGCTAAATATCGCTTATAATTAATTATTATGAGTCATCTAAGTGTTAAAAATTTAATCATATTTTAAAAAAAAAATAGACATAAAATGATAAATTAACTCTTGATGTATTAAATTAAGTTGACCTCCTTCAACCTTGGTTTTACTGTATCACCCCTAATTAATTATTATAAGTCATTTATGTATTAAAAAATTCATAATATTTAATTAAAATATTGGTTTCAACATGGTTGCTTCAAGAGCTGCGCCGTGATTTTACTATATCACCCCTAATTAATTATTATAAGTCATTTATGTATTAGAAAATTAATAGTATTTAATTAAAATAAGAAAAAAATATGCGTTTATGACATGTTTGTTGCAGCTGCTTCAACCATAATCTTCTTTGAGAAGATGATCCAAGACTTTATTGTTAATTGAAGTATCTTTTGTTCCAGTTTTTATACAAAATAATCCTATGAATATTAGTTTTTCATCTTTTCTATATTTTGTAACAGGTCTCAATCTTATTATCAAACAATTAAAATAACCCGACTACATGACACATCACACTTTTTTATCATGTGGAAAAGAAGTATCTTATAAAACTTCACTCCTTAGCGAGTACCATCAAATAGTTATTATTTAAGAAATTATCATTTTAAATCAATGTACATTTGTGTTTGTATCTCATTAATATATATGTCTGTAGTATTGGGCCCGTGCTAACACTGGTTATGCAACGCTGGTAATAACATATATAGCTTAATAAGTTACGATTGTCTAGTAAAAGTAGATTGATTGTTTTCTCTTAATACGATGCATTATTCTTTAATACTAAAGGTATAATCGAAAATAACTGTCAATTTTTGTCGGACTACTCTATAACGTCGCTTCATTATAATGGCATTTCACTATAGGTGCATTTGGTATGATGGAAAATATTTTCTGAAAAATATTTTTCTATTTTCCGTTGTTTGGTTGTAATATAACTTTGGAAAAATATTTTTCAAGGGAACTCATTTTCCTCCATTTGAAAGAAAATGACTTTCCTCATGGGCCAACAGAAGTCATTTTCTAGAAAATATTGACATGTAACTTAAGGGAACTTGAAACCTAAATAAATCAAAATATGAATAAAGTAACCAAAATAGGTCACCTATTTAGAGCCCGTTTGGATAAGATTAAAAAAATATTTTTTTAGCTTAAGTGATTAAAAGCTTAAAATAAGTGCTTATAAATTAAGCAAATAAGTGTTTGGATAGAAGTGTTGAAACTAGAAAAAAGTTGTTGATGTGTTTGGTAAACAAGTTATGTTAAACACTTTTTTGTTGTCAAGTGACTTAAATGTCCTTAAAGTTGTTAACACCTTAAATAAGGTGAATTATTTATAATTTTTAATTTTAAAATAAAATTTTTGAACAAACCTTCGATTAATGATGGATTCGATGAAAACAAAGAAGAAAGATGAAGAGGAAATTGGAGGGAAGAGATAATTAAAGCGAAGCGACAAAGAGAAAAAGAAGAAAACTATATATTTAAGGGCTACAAGTTTAGGATATTGTTGGAATTAGAGAAAAATACAAGGAATAAAAAGGTAAATGTTTTGGTCAAATTTAAAAGAATTTTAATCTAAAAAACAAAAAGTTGGGGATACCCAGTTTCTCACTTTTTGATTCTTTTAATCGGTTTTTAGCTTTTTTAAAACACTTTTTAGTTTTAACAAACACCTTAAAAAGTTAAAAAAGAGATTAAAAGCTAATTTGACCAGATTTTAATCTTATCCAAACAATCACTTAATAAGTTATCAAAATAGACTAAACGTAATAATTTATTAAGTTTTATACTTTTTTAACGGTTTGATAGCAGATGTGTACAGTAAAAAGGTTTTAGTAAAACATAGTAATAATTTATTACGTTTTACAATTATTTTTTATAAAACATAATAAATTATTACGTTTTATAATTTTTTTTGTAATACGTAATAATTTATTACGTTTACAATATTTGACATAAAGAGGTGATGTGATAGTACACCGAGTTTTTAAAAAAATATATAAATTAAAACTTTATAACTTTTTAAACTTTTATAAATTAAAACTTTTTATTAAAATTTATAAATTATAATTTTTTTATTATGTTTCTTACCAATTTTATTTTTAAAAAAAAAGTTATTGCTTCGTTTTGTTAAATCAAGTACCACCTAGCTCACTCTTTTTGACGTTTTCTTTCATAAATTGTATTAAGAAGTTACTTTTTAATAATAAAAAAAACGTAAATATAAATTTATTTTATTAATACGTAATAAAAAATTACATTGTTTTCTAAATTTGGTCAGATGAATGTATAATTGTTGATGTCACATCTCATATAAACTGACCGAATGATTAAAAATGTGTGTTAAATATTATGTTTTAGAAAATATATTATATTTTTAATTAGAGGGCCACATGCTCATGTAAAGTTACAATTTACGTAAAAAAATATATATTTTCTATTCACCAACCAAGCACCATAAAATATTTTTCACGCAGCAACCAAACATAAAAAAATAAGTGAAACACCAACTTATTTTCTATGAAAACATTTTCCATGAAAAATATTTTCCATCATACCAAACACACCCTATATCGATTTGATTTTTTATATTTTATTTCTCTATAACGACATTCTTCCTATAATAACAATAACGTTTATTGTGGAGTCTTTGTAAAATTACATCTCTATAACATCACACTCAAAAATTATTTATAATATTTTGGAAGATATATATTATGTACAACATAAATATCAAAATATTTATGATAATCATCATTAATGTTATGCACACAGTAAATTTCAAATGCAAATATCTAATTTAAGGGGAAAAATCTATCTAAACGATGCACGTTAATTATTTCATAACATAACGAGAAAAAAGCTACTAATGTTTGTCTTTTTCATATTCACTTTCTTTCTAATTTTTCATACTTTTATTTATAATAGCTAAATGAAATCTGAGCGACAAATATCATTATACATATATAACAATACCTCTCTATAGAAGTTCGTGAAATTTTTGAATAAACAATGTTTTCAAAGGTGATTGCTAATTTAGGACAGAGCAAGTAACATTTTTAGCATTTGAAGACTTTAATTGAACTATATATACAGTACCCTAGGGCTAGCATAGCTAACCATTTTTTTCCACACTGAATATACACCAACAACGATTACAAAATACCAAAAGGATCATTGCAATATACATCAAATTCAATACAAGGATCATTGCTTTGGGCCGAACAGAAAAGAATAGTGCAAGTGTCAGATCAGATATGTCTGCACTAATATATACACACACATACCGCAATAGGATATTAGTGACTGGTGAGTTTATCCCATATATGAGAACGACAAAACATAAAATACAAAAATTATTAAATATCAATAAACATTTAGTTATGAATTATGCTAGTATAGTATATTGAGATGACTATAAAAATTCATGAGATTCACTATTTTTGAATTTGTCCTTAAACTAGGTTCGTTGGTTGCACGGTGGAGCTAGGTAGGAGTAAGGGTATTCCACGAAAAATTAGAAGTAATATAATATATGATAAAAAATAGTTTTTTTTTATGTACATCATATATATTTTGAATCCTCTCAGCTTCTTTGTTGATTCATTTTTTTTTTTTTTTATCTATCTGAACTTCTTTCGATAAAAATTTTAACTCCGATACTGATTGGTGGTTGACTCTGTTGGACCATCTTGTCAGTGAGCATGCAAATGCTATATCAAGCTGTGTCCATTGGATAAAATGTCCCATTATGTTGTGTATCCTCTTAATTTGCAAATGGTGGAAGAAAAAAATAATTTGCAAATGTGTCAATAGGCCACTGGTGATTTTATGCCATTTTTACGGAACGACAAAACGTTTCAACAAAAGTATGGCTGACTTTATGAAGCAATGAAGGTACCTATATAGCTGGATGATACGTGTTAATGATAAAATGTTTTTTGAGTGGTAAAGTTAATTTGTAAGTAAATTATTATTTTTTTCCCTAAAAATAAATTATTGTGTGTTTAGATATAAGTTCTTAAAATTGAAAATACGCAGCTGATTATAAAAAAAATTGATATACAATTTTTTTTTGTTAAAATAAATTAAAGATTGTTCACCAAAAATAGAAATTAAAAATTACCTTTATTAGAGAAAGGACGAACAAGGAATTTTGTCTTGGGAAGCGTATCCTCATAATTATAAACGGTTGAGATAAAATAATAAAAGTAAATTAGAAAATCATGAGTTAGATAAGAAAATCATAATTATGTTTATCGTAAATTTAAGTTTCTTAATTCATTACAAAAGTTGGGTGTTTCATTTCATTGTTTGTAATTTAAGTTTTATTTTACCCCGTAAAAAATTAATAATTAAATTACTTTTTGTAATATTAAATGGCTCGGCTTTGCTCAAATATCTCGAAAGTATTTTGTGTATAAATATCATTCACAATATTGGTGATTTTTTTAAAAAAACCAAAGTCCTTCAACTTTGTCCAAATTTAAGTATTTTCTCTAATGATTAACTTTATGTGATACTTATTAACAAATTTAAGTATCTTTTTTACTAAAACAACTAATTTAGTGACCACCTTGATACTTAGATCCCGTTTCATTAAAGATTTTGAAGTTAAAATTTAAAAATTTAAGTTTTTAAAATTATGCTTTTTGAAATTTGAAGTTGTGTTTGAATATGTATCTATTTGAAAAAAAAAATATTTTATGAGTAGAACTCTTAAAAATTAGCCTGAATCAATTTTTGGAGTATTTGAAAATATTTAAAAATTAAATTCTTAAAAGCAAATTAATTTCACGATTGAATAGATATATGAAGGTATATTTTAAAATTTTATCTAAAATATATTGGTCAAATGCTAGCTTAGATAAAATTGAAACTTTGACTAATTTCATAGTTAAGTAGATAAATAAAAATAAATTTTCAAAATTTAATTCAAAATATAAGATCAAATGCCGACTGAAGTAAAGTTAAATATTCTTTTCCTTCAAAATAAAGTGTAAGGAATTTGATGCAATATAGTGAACAATTGAGTGATCATAAAATAAATCCTTTTTATAAGAAGTCACAAAAAAATTACATAAGAAAATTTAAATAAATATAAAAATTATTTATACAATTATTTTTAATTCAAACTTAAAAAATAAGTAACATAGTTGCTTCTTTTGTCGTATGCATCCAAAAAAATACTGATAAGATAGTGTACTCAACTTATAAGTTTAATTTACCCCAAACATTGGGAACAGAATACAGTATTAATAGTTTTGCAACTTATACATATCCGAACATAACAAGCAAAATCCAAATACTCTCCAATCTCATATTACTTCATCATATTTTGTTTTATACACACATATTAAAAATAAAAAAATAATTTTATTAATTTAGTTCTTTAAATTATCTTTGAAAACTTTATAAATAAATATAAATACTTTAAGAAAATAAATTACAAAAATAATGTGAAAATTTTAATTATATTTTATTATTTTAATAAAATAATTAATTAATATGAGATAATTATTTTTAATAAGATAAATTAATATATTTTTTAATTTTAAAAAATAATCAAAAAATAATATAATATAATTATTTTTACTAACATGACCAACTAATATGAAATAGAGTTAAAAAGAAGGTATGAGTTAGTAGTATATATCCAAAGTTGTCCTAGAGAAACTAAAAGAGAGGATAAATAGGTAGGTATCTGAGTTAATAATTAATGCATCAATGGAGAAATCAGCCCAGTTTGTTGATGAAGCAGCACCAAATCATCATGTTCAATCTTCTTCCACCATTAACAATGGCGGTTGGATTTCATTCCCCTTCATTATAGGTGACTAGTCCTCTTTCTATTCCCTCCTCTCTTCTTCTTCAAAGCAATAGATTTTTTCTAAGGCCAACAAGAACTTTCTGAACTTGACGCTAGAAAATTATACTGTATATATAAGATTAAAATGACGAATATAAATATATATATATAATATATGTTGATTTCTCTCAATTTGATACGTTTCGGCGTTTCTTCTTTTTTTATAATATTTTAAATTTTCTTAGTGAAATTTCTGACTCTGATGACAATCAAAGTGGAGCTATTCGATCCATTGATAAAATAAGTTTTACCTATACATGATAGATGTTGATTCATGTTAGCTTTTTTCTGTATTTACTGTTATTTTTTTATTTTTTTAAAGTGAAAATCCTGACCAGAGATGGAGCCAAGTAGAGTTTATATATACATGATCAAAATTACATAGATGTTGTACCTAAATTCTTTCATAAATTTACTTCTTCATATTTTTCAACTCCTCGATGAAAATTATAACTTTGCCAGTACTGTCCTGATTCTGCTAAACAATTTTGAAATTTGATTAGGGAGCATGGCAGGATTATCACTAGCAGCAGCAGGATGGAATAACAACTTGATTGTGTACTTGATACAAGAATTCAACATGAATAGTGTAAGTGCTGCTAAAGTGTACAACATGGCTAATGGGTGCAGCACTATTTTCCCTATTTTGAGTGCAGTTGTTGCTGATTCTTTTCTGGGCTGCTTCTCCGTCATCTGGATTTCTTCTTTCATCTCTTTACTGGTAATTACTTTCTCCTATTTTTCTTTTTTTGTCAAATTCATGAAAAAAATATAATTTTCATTTCATTTCCTAATAATAAGAAAGCTTCTATCTTAAAATGTCATTGTTTTGTTTCGATCGTTTATTTAGATAATGGCAGTACGATTTTATTTCGATTGAGCACGCGATAAAGTATTTTTATTTTATTATATATTTTTTCACTTAAAATTTTGAAGGAAAAAAAATTGCCCGTATTTTCAATGAGCCGTAATACCTCGTACATGGCACAATGGATGTTGATGTATATAGTTAATAGGAGATGTATACTTACGTGATTAACTTATTTGTGTAATGAGTATTTTGTAAAAGTGCATTGGAAATTTTTTCACAACGATATTTAATTAAAACACACTATAATTTGTTCGCCAAATAAGATATACTAACAAGTTTTAGAAGTTACTGAAGTATTTTCTTATTTATATATGTAGAAGTTGGCTTAATTCATTTTATCTGGGAATCTTGGTTTTAGTTTTACAACCATTCTTCATGGACCCAAAAGACTTGAGAGAAGAATTTCTTTCTCTCGTGCATATTTGTGCACCTCTTTATCTTTAATATTTTTGTCAGTCCTTCTAGAATGATTTTATTTTTATTATTGCATATATTATTGAATTGGCTCTTGTTAGTCTTAAATACCTTATAGGCTCTAACATCAATTTGAAGAAAAATATTTTATTCAAAATTTCATAATCTTTCTGAATATTGTGCTCTACGATTTTCCAGTACTACTCTATTACACTGTCTACTATGTGAAAATAGTCAATAACATGTCTTTTTTTATAGTAGTTCAAAACTTAATAAAGAGACTAGAAAATTTATTACAAATATAAATTGAATAAATATTCACATCCAAAATAAACTTAATTTCCTACGCCAGTTTCAAGTTATTTTTCCACCACTTATTCATAAGTGGGAACTTTATAAAATTCTTAGTAGTATAGTAGTAATATCTTTAATAATGCCTCCAAAGACGCATTAAAAATTGGATAAGATAAGCCTGAATAGTTTTTTTCTTTGTTTCGAAGGAAAAAAAGTGGAATAGTAGAGCAATTATCTTAGGTTGAAAATATTTCCCAAAAAAAAATAATATAATAAAAAGATCAACTCAATGCTGCAATGGCAGTTGTAGAAAGAGACGCGAGCATGGCTTCAGCGTGCGCCACGTCATCATATTTCTCTGATTCATACTTCATCTTTTTGCTGTTTTGTAGGCCATTTGCCTCAGTAACTTAGCGGTCAAAGAATAATGTATTGTGTTTTAGTAAATAATGTGTTATTATATATTGTTTGATACATTTTTTCATCCCAAGTATTGCTATTGTTTGCCATAGTTATGTATTCTATTTGGTAGTATTAAAAAGTGTATTATTAATATATTGAAATTCATGATATTGGTAATGCAATGAAATACAATGCATGTATTTGCATGGTTAAAATCATAATTATTTCTCATAATCTTTCCACCATATTTATAGAGGACATTTTTGTAAACAAATATTTTTTATTAAAAATTATGTATTTTGTATTATTTTTAATACACCTAATCAACCACAAATGCAAGTATAACTAATGCAAATATTACTAATTTCGCATATTTTACGCTAGTGGTATATAAACACTCTCCCAAACTACCCTTATTAGAGTATTTCTTTGTTAATGCTTTCCAACAGAGTTATCCATCTTTGCTTAGGGGGGTCAGGGGACCTACATGACCCTATTTAGCTAGGCACAATATCCATGTTGATGTGTATATATACGGAGGAGAGCAATTTGTTACAACTAAAACTGACACAAAATTCAACAGAAAAATGATTCAACGACCAATATTCAGCTAGCCCTACGTACCCTTAGTTGACAAATTTGTACTACCACAATTATTTTTCTTGTATACGTAACACTTTACAGAAGATGCACTAAGAGTTGAACTTGTGTGGTCTTAGTCTCGAAATGGGTGTTAAATGAGCGTATTGAGACCGAGTTAAAATAGGCCTGTTAATAAATTAACGAATGATCATAAATTTGTTCAAATGTTAGTTGTGTTGAGATGAGTTAAAACAGATTGAATTAAATAAATGTGTTGATCCATACTTTATTCCGTCAAATTTTGTAGATGTAGTTCCTTCAATAAGTGTGTCGTCATAGCTTCTACTCAGACATGTTACTCCACGTAGATATGATAGCTTACGATATTGAAAGAAAAATAATTCAGCCTAGTGCATCGGGCTGCCTAAACTTTAATGGAACAAACTGAACTAAATAGTGGCTCATAGTTTAGCCCGTCAAATTATTTTCTGCCCAAATTTTGTAAACGTAGCTCCTTCTATAGGTGCCAAGGAACATTAGCTTTATTTCAGACCTGTTACTATTAATTCGTAGATATGGCTTACAATATTTTTTAGAAATACTATAATGGACATGGTTTCTATGAATTGTTGTCTTTAGATTAGCTGGTTGTGCATAGAAAAAAAACTAATCTAATGTATACCATATATTGTTTTATTTTTTCAAATTGGCTTGTAGGGGGTGTTGCTTCTCACATTCACAGCAGCTATTGATACATTGAGACCTCCAAAATGCCTTGATGGTTCCAATGAATGCAAAAATGCATCAACGTTCCATCTTACAATCTTATATGCAGCTCTAGCCCTAGCATATCTGGGAAACGGAGGAACGCGTTTCACTATCGGATCAATGGGAGCAAATCAATTCTATAAGCCAAACCATCAAGCAATTTTCTTCAATTGGTATACTTTCGCGCTCTACACGTCCAATGTCATTGGTAGCACAGTCCTTTTGTATATCGAGGACAACGTTAGTTGGGTACTGGGGTTCGCTATATGTGCCGCCTTCAACATCCTTGGGTTGGCTATTTTCTTGTCTGGACGCCGCTTCTATCGACATATTGAGACACAACAAGAAAGCCCTTTCATGAGTTTGGCTCGGGTTGTTGCTGCTGCTATAAGGAAGTACAAAGAACCATTGTCATTAGAAGATGAAGATTATTGCCATGGCATGATTAAACAGGACAATGATGTAACAAGAACTGACCTTACAAATCCTAGCAAATTCTTAAGGTACAACAACACTCTTTCCTACACTAAATAATGGTTCAAAGCATATGTATATCTAGCTATTTGTAGCAGGGGAGGAGCTACAAAGCTCCCAAAGGAGTCCAATTGAAATTCTTCGCCGAAAAATCATACTATATGCAAATCGGTCTTTAAATATAATGTTGCTGAAAAATCATCATATTCAACAACATATTCACTTGAATTTCCTCGACTTTAGGGATACTTGTGTAGCAACAACATTTTGCTTTAGGTCATTGGTTTGAGTCCTAATTTTAGCCTTTTTGCATTTTCTTGAATTCCTGTATTAGGATTTTTGAACTCACAAACCAAAATTCACTACAAAACATGGGGATTAGCTAAGAAATTTGTTGCTAATCCGTCGCTAAAGATGATTTCTAGTTATTTCAGGTGATTTTTAGTCCTGGATCTTAAGATTCCAAGTGGAATCACTTCAAGACAGCTCGAAAATGAATGTGTTATCTGTTTTAATAGGTTCCTGAACCGAGCAGCTTTGATGACTGAAGAAGATAAGCAACCGGACAGAGTCGCTGCTGAGCCTTGGAGACTATGTACAGTGCAACAAGTAGAAGATCTCAAAATTTTGATAAAGCTAATTCCAATATGGACTACTGGTTTGCTTCTATGCACACCACTAGTCATACAAGCCAGTTTAGCAATCCTCCAGGCCCTGAAAATGGACCGACAATTAGGATCGAATTTCAAAATCCCAGCTGGTTCTGTTATGGTCTTTACATTGATCTCCACATGCATAACAATTACCTTCACGGACCGAGTCCTATCCCCCTTGTTGAATAGATGCATCCGTACTTCTCTGACTCCACTCCAACGCGTTGGGATAGGGCACGTGCTGACGGTTCTCAGCATGGCGCTATCTGCCCTGGTCGAGTCAAAGAGGATAAAATTGGACAAATCCTTCCACCAAAATAGTGTTGCGGTGCCAATGTCAGTCTTCTGGCTGGCACCACAACTAGCTATTTCAGGCATCGGGCTAGCTTTTCATTCACCAGGGTACGTTGGATTTTACTACCAAGAATTTCCAGGATCGTTGAAAAGTACATCTACGGCTATGGTGGCGGTGTTTATGGGCGCAGCGTTTTATCTAGGGAACGGGGTGATGGATTTGGTACAAAGAGTAACAGGATGGTTGCCGGAGAATATAGATAATGGTAGGTTGGATAATGTTTTTTGGGTAATTTGTGTTTTAGGAGCTTTAAACTTTGTGTATTACCTTGTATGTGCTTCATTGTACAAGTATAAAAATGTTGACCAGGAACTAAATGATTCTATCGACAAAATAGATAGAAATTAGCACAAATGAAATAGTCCTGGATTCATCATGTAAAAATTGAAGAAGCAATGATTCTCAACTCATGGCTATTTAAGATAAAAAGATAAAATTGCTGACTGTTGTACCTCTATAATTCAAAATTTGACTAATTTTCTCTCTTTTTCTCTTCTTTTTCTATTTGTTGACGACTTTGTTGACTTTTAGCAACAGCCAAACATATTTACTTTCCCATTTGTTAATGAACTGGCCATGCATTTAGGCTAACAGTCCATTTTGTTCCCCAAAAGAGACGCAAACAAATCAAGATAAGCTTTGGTTGGCTCAACAATATCCATTTCCTCTGGTCTAAGGTACTGCACGCAAGCTTTACATGTTAAAACAGGCCAAAGTACACTGATGGAACAAAAATTCTTTACCCCATCAATGCATATAAGTTAAAAGTCTAAATAAAGGAATTTAACTTCATATCTCCAAAGATTTATACATTACTGGATTACTAACCGTTAATAAAATGTGGGATTGGTAACACTGAAAATAAGTCATATTAGCGGCTACAATGGGCTAAAATTTATCTTTAGTGTAAAATTTCTTTGCGGTTGCAAGGATACTGTTTCTAATATTCACAGCAGCCATTGACACACTAAGACGTTTGGCATGTGATGATGGCTCCAACGTATTCGCAAATCCATCCCACTATGCCAGTCTTGTATATGGCTCTTGGACTGATTTATACGTTTTGCAATTGGATCCATGGGAGAATATCAGTTTGACAATTCAAAACATCAAGGAATTTTTCTTAACGGATACACATTCACTTTATACACATCCATTGTTGTAAGCTCCACGGCTATTGTCAACATTGAGGACATATTATTTGGACCTGGGGGTTATCGATCCCTTTAGCTCTTAACATCCTCGTCCTAGAGATTTTTCTATTTGGGAAACATTTATATCGCCATTGTTTCAATGTCAGCCCCCTTGGCTAGAGCCACAGCTCGCTTATATGATATTGGAAAAGGATTTCATATTCCAAAACATTTGGGGTTTTTACCACCACGAATTTCCTGCATCCTTGAAAACACCTCTGCAGTAGTTGCAGTGTTCATTGGTATAGGACACTACATGTGGAAACGCGCTGATTGACAACATGGTTGCCAGACAATATCCATGATGGAAAGAATGGATGACGCCTTCTGGCTCTGTTGTTTCTTGGGATCAGCAAATTTCATTTATTACCTTTCGTATAAGAACATGGAGAAGAAAAACAACTGATGCATCCAGTGGATGACAAATACTACTTACTAGTCAATTCAAGAAGCATGGATACGATAAGTTCTGCACGATATTTCCAGGCTTTGCTTAGGTTTGGAATAAAGATAAAAGTTTCAATGAATGAGATATTGCTCTTTACAGGAAAGGAAAATAAAAGGAATCCTCTAAAGTGGATGTAAAAGAATTAGCTATAAAAGGTAAAAGAATCGTGTGTCTTTGGAGAATAAAACTATCAGTTAGGAGCTTTTCTTGCAAAGCAGTGTCAATCTACATCAGGAACATGTTAAGTGGTGAATAAACGCATTTGAATGAGACCAAGTTTAGTCAATAAGAATCAGGACTCAGGGGGGGCATTGTGGTGGAACTTTGTGCAGTCATAAGGTCCAAGTTGATTGTTTTTCTTCTTCACCTGTAAGTCAAAGAAAGATAACAGCTTAAGAAATTAATATGAAATTGGCAGAACCAGTAAAGATAAATATATGCGACAGCAGCTATTTTTCCATTTTTACAGGTCAATGATCCCAATGAATATCCCAAGCAATAACTGTTATAATTAAAATATAAACATAGTTGAAAAAGTCCTAGTAAAAGCTACCCTCTTTTGCCAATGTTACTTCAAGTGATGAATTTAGGACATAATTATGATAGTTTCTAGTGTACGCTATACCTACTGAGAGCTTTACTCTTGAAACATATAGAAAGTATTGATTTTGTTCATGATAGTTTTGCCAATTATTTAATGGCTGAAATGTAGTTCTTTCTTTTTATTTGCTTTGTCATCGTCTGCCAAAAGATGTGTGGAATTGTACAGAAACTTGTATATGAATTATGATACATTACATCAACATTTTGTTGGTAACCCAACGTGCTTTTATTATTTTGTCATTACTTATCAAAATTTCCCGTTAGAGGACTACTACACCATGTCGAGGCTTGGTTTATAGTATTACATTCAGCTATTAGTCTATCAGACAATATTTTTAGCTAATGAAGAATCACAGTGTCATAACTGTTGTGAAAGGTTAATCATTGTTTTCAAGAGCCTACAATCCTATGATCAAGTCCAAATAGGTTAAGGAGCTGGGAAATGATTTTGTCATTAAGAAGGTATGCTTCTATTATGTAGGAAAAAAGACAAAAAAGTGTTTGCATAATAACACTTCACTTCCACTTACATGAAAATACAACGAAAGAAATACTATATAATCTACCAATTGGAATAAAGATGCATTTCCGTTAAAAACTTTCTAACAACTTCATTATTCATCACTTTTCAATCAAGAATTCTAGTTAAAGAGACAAGTGAGGTAAAAAATCCTGCAAGAAAGTACCAAAATGTATCTACGTGGAACAATATGGTGGTGCACTAAACTCCTGTTAAGTGTGAGGTTCATGGAAGGGCCGAACCACATAGGGCATATTCTAAGTAGCCTTCAAAAGCCATTTCTAATTGATTATCAGTGTCAAAATCTAAAATAAATGAAAATGAATCAAGTCTCAGGTAATTGGTAACATATACCATCGAACCTGTTTAACTATAATAAGACAGAATAAAGTTGAATGCATTCTATTCTAGCTTGTGGCACACAAGTTAGATATGGCATAGACTACCTCAAACAACAAAAGAAATAGTGACATACCGGAGACCATGGGCTTGGCTCAGGCAAGGATTTCTCTTGGGGTGAGTTTTGTACAGCACCACCTTTCATGGCTAATATGTCCTGTAGAATCAGAACAGAAGAGTCAGTTACACAAACCTGCACATTTTATCACCATCAAACATTACTCAATTATTTTTCTGATAAATGGTGCTACGACAATAGATCTAGAGCAGTAGAGCTTGACACTCAAGCCAAATTTGTCTTACTGCCTAACCTAATGTTCAGAACACAACTTTTAAGGATGTCAAATCTGCTAATCGTTCTGGACCTATGACTGGATGATAGCTTCTTTCATTTATGCATGGAGAGATATGCTCACTAAAGGAAATATGATGAACAGCTAATATCTCATCGGCCGTTCCCTCCGGTAATAGCTTCTTTCATTTACGCATGGAGAGATATGCTCACTAAAGGAAATATGATGAACAGATAATATCTCATCAGCTGTTCCTTTAATACCTCCTGCTATAAGTGAAGGGTTGGGATAGGTGTGGAAGCAAACTGCTCTTGTGGAAACTGAAGATGAGTGGAACTAAAAGAAAATGCTTCAAAACTGATTATATTTTGCATCAGTCTGACATATCACAGTAGACAGCTCATATTCCAAAGATAAATTACCTCGCCTGCAGCTTCCATTGCTGCCAACCATTCATCAGAAAATGGAACTGCATCCCGAGGGGGTAATATCAAAAGATTGCCTTTCTCCAGACAGCTCTCTGTATTCTTGCTGCCATCAACAAAATGCATTTTAGCAATTCGCCAAAAGATTGTAATTTGTGAAAGTCTTAAGTCCACAAAAACCAAGGAGTTCTTTGGGATGAGAAAAGATTTATGCAATGCTTACACTGGCAAAATGATGTTGTCATTTGTGCATTGCTCGGTATCTTCCAGCCCGTGGCAAAGTTCATTTTGAGAACTCTCACTTCCACTATGTTTTCCAGTTTCAGATTCCTTCACCACAATATCTTGATTCAACATGTCAACCACCTTCCTTCTAATTCTTGATGAGGTCTGATCCCCTTCAACAAGTTCTGTACAATCAGTTGTCGCACTTGCTGTATGTTTTCTACTTTTCCCCTCAGACAAATCAGCTTCCAAAGATAAAGATTCAATTTCCTGTGGATATGATATTCTATCCGCAACACAGTGGATAACATCCAGTTCATCAGCATCATTGCCACTCCCATGAATCAAAGATGACTCCTGGTTCAGAAAACTTGGGCTTTCTAATCCACCTGCATCAGTACTCTGTCGTGCTGGAAAAGCATCTCGAAAATTCTCAAAGGCATTGCTGCTTTCACATTCTTTCACCACAGTGTCAGGGCCTTTTCCAGGCAACAACTGAGCATCATTGTCATGTGTCTCCGTGTGTGCATCTTCCATCTGTGAGATACTTGTTAGGGCATTTGTTGTCTTTCCAACTTCATTTGCTTGTCTTATATCTCTGAGTTTTGGAGTATGAAGACTCTCCAATACAACCTTATGATTCCCCAGTTCCGTTGGACTGGAAGGGATGAAATCTGCATGGCTGCACATGTGTGACTCTTCAACTTTCAAGCTTTCCGGAGACAGCATACCAAGCTTCAACTTGATTATCTGATTACCATCATTAAGCTTATTTGGTGAATCTTGAATTTCAAATTCATCCATTCCTTTGAAGGTTAGTTTGTTAACTTCATCCAGTGGACAAAGTACACCAGATCCAATTATATTTTGTGTTCCCCTGGAAGATGAACCAACTTTCATAGAGGAAGTTAAATTGCCCTCACTGTGACAGTTAAATGAATTGTGGGTTTCAGTTTCATCCACCAATTCCAGGATGGACCCTTGAATTGGTTTTCCACATTCACCAATTGAATCAGGTACATCTGATATCATTTTGTCTCTTGTTCTACTAGATGACGAACCAAATTCCAGACAAGTAGTTGAATTTGCAAGAATCTTATTACAATTGAACTCTTCATCTGATGAATGATTGCAATTTTCAGGAAGAGTTATTTTGACAGGGCTAAAACACATGATATCCGCAGGATCTTCTCCTACCACTGTAATTCTGTTACCCTCTAATTCTGTCTGTCCACTTGTTACATCAAATGTATCGTAACTACTTTCATCTGGTTGACATGGCAAAGTGGATAAGCCAGTTTCACCAATCTGTTCATCGTGGCTTTGGTCTATGCAAACATGATTACTAAGGGATCGACCACTTGAATGCAATACGTTACCACCCTGGGACTTGTGTTCTAAGTAAATTGAAAGCCCGCCAAGATTAGTCTCGCAATTTTCATCAGATAAAGTTTCACTTGAGACATCTGCAACTGAATCTCCTGTTTGTGCTTTATCTGTGATCTGCTTGCTAGTAAAAGCTTCTTTCAGATTATGAGAATCTTCATGCTGATATGCAACTTCTGACTTTTCCGTCTTTTCTTTACTAAAGTCTGAATCTGCAAGATTAAAGGACTCACAATTCCCACCTCCATTATTCCTTAAATCTCTTTGGGTTTTGCTCAAATTACTCTTAATCTTCATAATGTACTTATCATTATCAAAGATCCCATCATCTTCAACTGCAAAGGACTTAACCTTCTCAAATACTCGACCAGGTAAATTATTGCAGCCACCTATGTAACCTTCCTTCATCACCTCTCCACTAAAATTAATCATATTCCCGTACTGTGCATTACAAATCAAGCCATCAGTTATTGAAGACATGACAGATTCTTCTGCTTCATTTGAATTGCCACCTTCCAGACTACGTAGCCCTAGAGGTTGTGTATTGTAGTTGTAGTTAGCTTGTGGAAACTGAGCATCTCTAAAATCTTTGTCTATATGTTCATGTTTTCCAGTTTGTGGTGGATGTTGCTTCATCAGGAGTTCTGCTTCCTGAAGCTTCTTTTCTTCGCGCTTGATGTGATCTGGTACTTTTTCATCAAAATTACCAACATGATCTTTGAACTTATCTCTGACTGGATCAAGCTTCTTAATAACACTTGGAGTAATCACTCTTTCTACCTCTTCTCCCTCCAAGCCTGTTTTGATTACTTTGGAGGATGCTGTTGAGCTTTCTGATTCAAATCCTGGTTTCTTACAGTTCAGATTTGCTAAGTTTTCCTTGCCTTCTTTCCTTGCTACTGTCTCTGGTGGCTTCAGATCACCAGACCTTTGCAATGGGCACATACTAGACTGGGCTTTCAACAAGTGATGTGTATCTGAAGCTTTTGTCTGCAATCGCCATATTGGTTATCATGTCGTTAAAATAAAATGCTAGAGCATGAGCATCATGCAGCCTATGCACCTAAAATAAAAGAACTTAATTGCCAAAATAGTGCTGGACTTCTGGTAATACCTGACGAAAAAATCCTAAAGACGGTGAAGGCCTCCGCAAACCCGATGGTTTCATGGCTTGTGCAGGCAGGCAAGGCATACTGCTAACAGCAGTACGAGTGGTGTGGGGAAGACGAAGTGCAAATGGTGTGCATCCATCACGACCTTCAGATGAATGTGCTCGGCTAGATGGAAGTGTGGCATCTGGATTCATCTCCACAATAGTATTGCTAGCTTTATTAACCGAAGAAGATTCAGTTGATGCTTGTAATTTTGATGGTGATTTCTCCTGCACAAATTATAATTCCAAAAAAAAGGAGGGGCTTTTACTTTTTTGGTTAACTACCAAAATATATTGAATGTAAGCTAAATTCTTTAGTGTTGTGTTCTTGAAATTTGAATAGTTCTCGATCAGACCAAATTTTTCTAAAGTATTTTCAAAACTTGAACTAACTCTTTCGTCAATTTCTCCTTAAAGGACATGATAAAAATTTATCATAAAAATTTAAAGTTCTTTTAAGTTCTTGACCACACAGAACTTTTCTAGAATATAGAGCTTAAATTTGAACTGAAGCTTACATCATTTCCTCTCAAAATGCATGACGAAGATTTACCCTTTAAAGGTTCAACATCAGCTTTTGCTTTCTCTTGGCTATTTCTCAATTTTTTGGAGGAGCTCATTAATACCAAATTCTTCTGGATACTAACAGCTGCATGAGAAAGGAAATGAGAATATAAATGACGTACTCCCTTAATCTAAGATGCAAATACGGAAGTTACTTAAGCAAAATATATTATTACAACACATTTTGAGTGCATCCATTTCCATGATAGAAATGGGAACAATCACACTCAACAGGAGACAGAGGAGTAGATAATAAATGATAAAGAGATTACCAGAATCAGTTACTTGATGTTTTAAATGACTTGCTCTTGGTATACAACTCTTAGAGCTTGTAGGCAACGAACAACTTGGCTTTGAAACTTGACATTTTGGTAACTTGGAATCCTTGATTGCAGATTTTCCATGATTCATGTTTGCAGGCCTTTTCAGTCTAAAATGATATTAAGGCTCATTATCTGTAGAACCTCCAAATATAACAAAACTAAAAAACTAACAACTTTTGGAAATAGTTGAATCTCAAATATATCTAAAATATGCAAGGATATGAAGCTGAGGACAAAGGACGAGAACAGCCACTAGATTTGGAGATAGTTCTACCATTGTGAGTCGCTAGCAGTTTACTTGAGGCCTGAAACCATGCAAAAGACTAAGTAAACAACAAACTAGAATAAGATGAGTATCATCAGAAGTCGTGGCCATACTTTATGAGCTGAAAAGGCACTGCTAGTCTTAAGCTGAGATCTGACCTTCCGATTTTCTTCTTTTAAAGCTACAGCTCGAATTCCTTTATACGTACTTTTTTTGTTTGAGTTCAAATAAACTGAACTAGCATCATGAAGAGAGTCATTCGAATTTGGCTTTCGCTCTTCTTCATTGATGGTGAACAAGGCCTCTCCGCAAGTGTTAACAGATGAACCACTAAGCAGAGAAAGTTCTATTGGATCCAAAACACCTAAACAGAAAGAATAAAGCAGGTTTTTCTTGATATCAATCTCCTGATGTATCGAACAAATTTTTCTGCTTGCTACATAGAGATATTGTTTTGTAAAAAACGAATTACCTTCTTCAGTGGAAAAGGCTCTATCCCATGCTAAACTTTTGCGCAAATTGCAACCACCACCCCGCTTCTTTCTCTTCATGTGCAGCGGCTCTACACTCAGTTTAGGCATTTCTGCTTTGTCTGTATTGATATTTTCTTTATTGCTAAAACCTCTACGAGAGGAACATCCTGATTTTACTGGATCTATACGAACCTCCAGCCCTCCTGCAACATGATGATTCTGTAAATAAATTACCGATTATATAAATATAACTATAAGCTTCCATTGAAAACTGTTCCCTCTATTTCAAGGCACCAAGCATCTCAAATTTCAAACATAAAATTTAACAGCTTCAAGCTGGAACATAGGCATATGAGAACCAGCAATAAAGAACATAATGCATATCATCCCCAACAGAAAAAGCAGAAGTTTTGAATACAAGTGTATGCTAGAACCGACAAAAATGAAGAACAGCAGAACACCAAATGTAACGAACAAAACATCAAAATTTCTATAGACAGAAATGATATAATACAAATCAATTAATCGGAACACTATAAACGTGCTTAAAATATATTTTAGCTTAAAAACCCCTGAAATAAGTCAATCCAAACAGGTTCTTAGTCCTGTTTCGTAGTATTCATCAAAGAAAGACTACAGACACTAGCTATCAACCTCCTAGCTAATATCCTACAGACACTATCTATCAACCTCCTAGCTAATATCCTCCTTTATCAGGAACCTATTATACTTGATTGAAGTAACAACGACAAAGTTATAGAATAACTGCTGAAAGTTTTTAATAAGGCAAAAACGCTGCAGAATCTAATTAACCCTACAAACTCATTACAAACTGTTTCCAAATAAAACGAAAAACCTAGATATATCTAAAAGAGATGAAACCTCCGAAACTTCTAGAAAAAAAAACATTCTAACACTCCCTTGACTGCTTACTGCAACGAATTCCTCAAATTAATGAACGAGGGATTTGAAAGAAACAAAAAATGCAAGAGAACGAAAATAAAATATAAGGAACTGACTGAATGGGGAAATGAAATTTGAAATTGAAGTGAAATCGTTGCTATTGTTGTCCATATCAGGGAGTGGAGTGAGTAGAGAATCTTCTTCCCCGGAGATTTCAAGGAGGCGTAAATCCGAATCCATTTGCTTGAAATTGTTAAAGAAATCATGAAACAAGTAGGAGTAATTTGTTTGTTTGGTTGTTAAGAGGGATTTTTGTTTGTTGGTTTTGAAATGAGGGTAAGCGGGAAGGGTTCCCTAATGTAGGACAAAATGAGACAAGAGTCACGTGACAAATCTCCATTATTTATTTTTTTTGGCCCGTTCTTTTCGTCGTTGATTCAAAAATTGATGATGAGTATTTACGCTAAACTAATGACGACATTATATGTGCCTTTTTGCATGGTCTTCTGCTCCCCATATATTGTTGCCAACATGCATTTTCACCTCATTTATTACTATGGAAGTTATTGCCTACAAACGCCATCTGTTTTTGAACACTTCTCTATTGCGACATGCACATTTAATCCTACAACGCACTGGTATGTTTCCTTTTCCCTTTTCTACTGGACCAGAGACAGGACTTCTACTACGCAGCCTCTAGTTTGTTTATTTATTTCAAAAATTTGAAACACCATCTGGAAAATTTCTTTTGTTTTCCGTTTTTATTTTATGTTGCATTTTGTGTAAGGAGCGGGAGAGCCTTCTGACTTATTGATTAGGTTTGGTTTCATTATGCAGTCAGAAGCTTAATCCAGCTCGATCGTTATGCCATAATGTTTGAGACCAATTTAAAGATCTGTTGAGCTCCACTTGTTAACTATAAATGTCTTGACCGTTCATTTCTGAAAAGTAATTTCGAACTATTTCAGTAAGGAACATCCATGGAGATGAATCATCACGAGTCAAGTCTGAAGGATGACATATAAGTGAGGCTGCATTTATTATTACAAAGCTGGAACGAAAACTCCGCCTTCAATTTGAATACGAGTTTTCCACCACAAAAAGATGTGAAACTCGGAAGATACAGTGGTATAAAAGTTTCTTCACAAATTAGTAATATGACTGAGTCCTTGTTTGGGAGAATGGGGCAAGGATATAAGAATGAGAAAACTTTACAAATCTCTTCCTCAACAGCTAACTACGACCGTCAGAGCCCTTTTCATACTGCTATACCAAAAGATTATGTGCTGCAACTTTACAATTCTATCCTACATAATCCAGCTGCTTTCATCCAGATAAAAGAGTGTACAATATACCAGTCAGTCAAAATTGTGTCTTCCGAAATTCTTGTCAGGCTTCTTCTCCAGATGGAAACTCTTCTCCGCAGAATTCCCCCAAAGGAAAAAGAGAGAAAGAATGGGTATGTACTAATCGTCATCATCTGATAACAAGGCAAAGGAGAATGGCTTGAACTTATAACCATCTCCATGATAAAACTTGTTTTGGTATTCCACCCAATGAAGACGCAATGCATGAAGGAATGCACTAAGAGTCTCCATCATGAGTAGTATAAAAGCTGTCGCAAAGGCAAAAACTGCCAGCCCCACTAGTCGTATGATGATGTTATTATACCTGAACTTAGAATGATAATACTCAGATAAATTCAACGGCGAGAATACCAAGAGTAAGTTATGAGGAAAATCAACTTCTACAGCAAATCATAGATATATTTTAAAAGGAAAACCATAGCTATAAACTGGAGAAACTTGAACAACCAGTGAGAAGAAAAAGAAATAGCTAGATGTCACATGAAAACTTACCCCCAAGCAAGGAGGAGAACTTTCTCATAGAACACAGTAGATAATTCAGAGTGCGCCAAACTGCACCAATATAAACGTGTGTTTATATAGAGGAAATTTTAAAGAAAAATACAAACCCAATAAAAATAAGTAATTGATGGATTTACCTCAAAGCCCAAAGCCGAAGGTATGATGCAGTGTTAGAAACAGCACCAAGTACAAATTCAATAGAGTGTATCATTTGGTGCACAAAAACCTCACTAAAGTTAAACTCCTCGGAGTGTTCCCTGGCAGAGTCTGGTTGATCATCAGTACCCATCTCAGATGTTCCAAGTATTCCATATGTCTGACCTTGAAACCTCTGGGGATCACCAAAGGTACAAGAGAAATTAAGCCTTCAAGCAACTAAGCCTAGCTATTCATAGGCAGTACATGAAAAAATAAGTATATAAGTAAATAAAGAGTGATTTTGTCCATAGGTCCCCACCCCCCACCCCCACCCCACACACACAAAAAAAAAAAAGGAGACAACCCTCTCAGATCCTGTCAAAATAAAAAACCATGCTAATTCAAGTAGCATCAGTAGACACCTAAACAACTTCTACAAGGGAACAGATGACAAATATTTGGTGTACAGAGTTAATTCCTTTGCTTCCTTTGCTGTTCATTTAAGGTGGGACCTTGACTGAATAAAAACTTTGTTAGATTCTGATACTTGGCTAAAACATGGAAAATAAAAGCAAAAATGCAGTCTTACTGGAAGGGAATTGCTAGAGTGAGAACGGGGAAGGAGGATACTAAAAGGTACGCTAGAAAAGGGTTTTCTATATAACATTAGGTATCCCACCTTTTCTCACAATTCCGAACGGAGGCAGAGTAAAAAAAATTTGGAATAGGATTGCAATCTCAGCAATCACCTAGTGGCACAAGTAGCTCTAATAATGCAATCACTCTACCCACACAGTATATGTTCCATGCTAAATTTTTCCATTAAGTAGCTTCATCTTAGGACATGAGAAACTCAATGACGCAAACCTCCATTTCAGAAAGCCTAATATCTCTTTGCAGATATTACTTGACAACTTAAAGAATTAATACCTTAAGTATATCAAACTTACATCTTTGGTTATTCCTTTATAACACTACTTTTAGATGAAAACTGTACTCCCAAAACTTGAAGGCTAATCGGGTTATCGACAATCATGGAAAGATAGATATAGTTCATTCTAGCACTTATCAAGAGGATAAGTATTTCCTCAATAAAGTAAGATATTCAATAGGAGTCTGCTTGACTTACTAGATTTTATGGCACATCCCAACAGGACCCCTCCCTCTCCAAGCAAAAAAAAAAAAGAAGAATTAGAAATTAGGAGGTTTCTCCATTCTATGCCATCAAAATGTCTCGTAAGGAGAAACCAAACTTATTTTTGGAAAGGTTCTGGGGTTCCACTACTTTCATCCTTTCTCTGAATCGGAAAAGTCAATGCAGTGTTGAATCATCATTAAGAAAGATGAGAAAACAAAAGGAAATGGATATGGTACCTCCGTGTGAAGTCTCTTCAAAATAAAAGGCTTTGGAAAGAGCATCCATGGAACAGCAACAAGTGCCAAAAGCAGCAATATTACCTGCAACAATAATTGTTAACAAAGGTACAATGAAGCAGATATATTCTTAGGGGTTGTTTGGTGTCGAACTGTGTGTTGGACAAAGGAGAAACAAAACTTCATTAACGCTTTTGTTTTTCATATTTCTCTACTTGTTACTTATTATGTTTTTGAAACTGGTAATTTTGATCTCTATTAACAATATTAGAAGAAAGGAATCCCAAACTTGGGATGCAAGTGTTAGAAGGGTAGTCACAACATAATTTTGTGGTAGCACATTTCTACCTTACCCCATTGAAGAACCAAACAACCTCTAAGAGCAAATGTTCCAGAAATAGAAGGGTACCTCATACCTGAAGCACACTCTGGCCCCAGAACAACCTATTTTCACCAAGAGCCTCAAAAGGACTTAAGAACATATAAATCATAACATGATATAGATCTGCTTGAGAACCAGTGCACCATTTGACAACAATGAGAAGAGAAAGGTATCCAAAGAGGCTGTTGAGAAAGATTATTTGTGGAATAAACTGATACCTGACAACAATCAATCGCAGAATAAATAACAACATACAGGATAACCACGAAAAATAAAGAAGAGAAAATGAGTACGCACTTAATATCAAGAGAGCTGCTGAAGAAACGTGCATTGAAATAACTTATAATAATTCCAAGATTCATCTGGGCCACACCCAACAAAATAGACATCTTCATCTTCAGAGAATTCAAGAAAGGAAGCTCTGAACGGCTGCCTCTCCAGCTTGGGTCCACACCAAATGGATACGGATCCTTGTATTTTATTAAACCAACTGTTTGTGCATTACTGTAATGTACACAGAGTAATGTCAAGATAGTTGTAAAAAACTACAAGAGAGTAGAATAGGTACCTAGAAAGTTGCAATAGTGCTCATTCATGATCAACATGCACTCAGAGATGGGAGGCAAGAGTAAAAGCGCAAATGCAAAAAGAATTAACAGAAACCCAGACTGACATAAACACTATTCCGAAAGTATCTTACATTGTTCACGAAAGAGAGAAGATAATGATTACCTACTAATTAGCTCGCTACACTATCTAGTGTTTGACAGCATACAAACAGATAGCATACAAACAGATGCTACTTAAGTAAACATATAAAATATAAGAGGAACTTAAGTCAACTTCGCCAGAAGTTCTCCATAATTATAAAAACAACCAGACAAGGGCTTTAAGATAACCTGTGACATGATACGATACTGCAACCGTAACAACCAACACAGATAAAAATCTGTGCAGAAAAGGAAAAAAAAAATCCAACCCTAAATTTCTACTAAAAGAGAATCAGCAATTTCTATCCAAGAAGGATAACATGAATCGTCATCCAATAAAACGGACATATTTTCACTCTTACAATCAGCATTTAATTCTATTCCAAAACTGAAAAACAATAGAAATACATTCTTTCCTCATAATTAGAAATTGTAGCATGGTAATTACTCTATACCTGCATGTAACATCTCGACATTTGTATGCTGAGTGACCAAATATGTGAAAGGGAACTGAGAAGAATTCATTATATATCAAGCCACAGTAAATTGAAAATATTGACATCAACAGGAGTACATAGCGACCACCAAAGAGCATCTCCATGAAGCTGCCTAGTTTCTGTCAGGCAAAAGTTATTTGATTCAGAAAAGAAACATTCATATATATCTATATATAAAATTAGTTCTATTTCAAACCTCCAAAGAAGCAGCTTAAATTAACAGAGGACAGACCTGAGAGCTGAGTTTGCTTTCCCTTGCGATAAGAACTAATGCTCCCAAGAGCAAGCAGATTCCATGACCCCAGTCCCCAAACATCACAGCAAAGAGGAAAGGAAATGTAACAATGGTATAAACAGCTGGATTTGCCTCCTGGTATTTGGCAACACTGCCAAGAAAAACAGCACTATAAGTGCTTTCTGTTTGAACCAGCATAAGTGCAGAACATATGGATATTCATATTCAGATAGTCTTTTGGGAAACAAATGGAATTGAAGTTTGTTGAACCATTGCTAATTTAAAGTCTTATTCAAGGAAGATCAAAAACCATTGCATCCCTTATGTTGAAAAGTACTCTCTTTTGATTAGGTTTTATTTTGCCTATAGAGGCTTCAGGCATATGAAAAACAGAAAATTAAAATAAAGTTACTGTACCATCTATTTGAAACTTCAACAAACATGCCTATTTCTTATCATGACACCAACAAAATAAATCCCCGTAGGAGACACAACTAGGATTGTGTTGAATTAATTTCAAATGGACATGTTGCTATTAGAAGAATCAGCGAAAATGATGAAAAAGAACGAAGGCTGTCACAAAATCTCCATGACCTAACTGCATCAACTAAATCAAGACAAGACTATATTGTGTCTACATCATTTTCTTCACATAATGAATTGCAACTACATATTTAACTTACCCATATGCATCAACAATTTCTTGAAATGCATTTGTAAAACGGTTTGTCCTAAAGTATGTTGGAGGTGACTCCACGGCATCCATCACATGAAATATAATGCCCACTTGTGAATTGCTATCAAATGATGCACGTTGCAACGCCTCTTGTATCTAAAATTTTCATGAGTAATTACTTGGTATTATTATCATAAAACAGTGCATGTTGAAGCTCCGTATATTTAACTGCTAGAGAAAGAAGCAAATGAGAAATTTACCTTTGTCTTTGCAAATATTGGACACCAGCCCTCACCCACTAGACACTTCTTTGTAACATCGAAATTCAGCATATTTAATGTGTCATACACGGCCTTTTGTGTTTTAACCTAGAAAATGGAGTTGGAGAAATTAACTCATTTGCGAAGACCCCAAGGTGCAGTTGATCCCACCAGACAATAATAAACTGAAGTACATAGCAATCACTCCAAGTATTCTGTTCACTCTTGGTCTCTTACCATGTTTATCCATTTTGTAAGGTGATATCCAATGGAGGTTAAAGCCTTATCTCTATGGTGCAGTCCAGCATCCAGAGTGGTCTCTAATTCAGATAGCCGAGACAAAACCTACAATCAAGAAGTTTATCTCAACCAGATATCTTACTTCGGTGCACTCGAGAATGAATGATCACAAACAAAATATTATATGTACATCACAGAATGCCTAAACAGATTTGGGATAAGGATTCATTGAAGTGGCAAATGCAGCACATCAGGCTAAGGTGATTGCGGAATAAATGTGAAGGCAACCAGACATAGCCAGAGTGCTATTAACGAAAAAAAGAATAATGACCCTTTTCTATGAATATTATGATGTTGAATGTCACTCAACACATAAAATGAGGGCAACTAAAAGTTAGCTTGCTTACTAGGAAGAAATGCCATAAAGTTACAGATTTCCTGCTAGCAATATTTCAACTGATTGTACGTTGATAATTAATACACACACACAAAAAAAAAATCAATTTTAATGCCGATGAAACTCCTCTTATTAGAGACATACTTCTTGAGTTATCTGCCTCCTCTTTGTCGTTTCTTCAGAAACAGGATAGCAATTTGCACCAAATGCCTCACAAATTTTCAGTATTTTAGTTCTCGCCTGCTCACCTGAAAAGAATACTACAAAGACTATTTTCTCAACCTGCACAAGGGAAACTATGTTAACCATATGATGAACTTTATAATCAGGCGTTGCCTTTCAGCAAGGAGCCAACAAAGAAATATAATACAACAACATAAAATCCCAACAAAGAAATATAATAATAACAATGATAAATAATAATAAAAATAGTAATAATAACAATAATAATAAATAAAAACATATAGATCATCCAAGAAATCACATTGCATACACGGACAAAAATAGAGCTTGGTCATTCCAAATGGGGATAAATGCTTCTACTGTTTCCTTATTTATTAATGACTCGTGCGTAAATCTTACACATTTAGCATTTTCCTTTATTTGGAAATGCTTAGTCAGCTAGTTGTTTTTGTGCTTACCCATGTTAGAAAGATGGCAGTGGAAATGTCCAATCAAAATAGCATAGTGTAGGTTCAATTATATGAGAAGTTTTAAGAGAAAATTACAGCCCAATACCTTTGGGTCATCTAGTTTACAAAATATGTAAACAGTGTATATAGGCAGTGTATTATACTAATATATATATACACATATAATACACACACTTATACATAATAATATACACATCTATACATACCGATACATATAATATAAATACATATAGACATATGAGACAAGCAAGTGTATATGTAGTGTATACTTCGGCCATTTTTGGTAAACTAGATGGGTGAATGGTATATATTGGTAACTATCTCAAGTTTTAAAGAAAGAGGATGACCATTTCATTTGACGAAGGATCCAGTATTTCATCATCAGCAACTGCCTGATTGAAAAGCATATTACCCCTTGTAGCACGAAACAGCATTCTTTCAAATTGAAGAGCCTTGGACTTGCAGATAATTCCACTAATAAATCTTACTCCAGACTGATTTGACAGTTCAGAATGCATCTCCTGAAGATTGAAAATAACTTTGCTAAGAAAATTTTAAGGAACTTAATTGTATAATTAATGATATATTTTTTTTGATAACCGTGCCGGGCCAGCTTGCGTGCACCTCGACTAGTTCCACGGGATACCTGTCATCTCCCACTAGCAACAAGTATCAGTGTCCCCCAAGGCTCGAACAGATGGGAAGAAATCACCTAGTGTTTGTGTCTCTGCTGGGAATTTTGAACCTCAGACCTCATGGTGCTTCACCCATACATCATTGACCACTAGGCCACACCCTTGGGTCCATAATTAATCATATCATATATATACAGCTAATATAGAAAAATAACTTTCATATTTTCAGTTACCTGCTCAAGTAATGATGCTGTATCTGCATGGTCGTCACTTGAGTACACATTTTCATCCAATTCTATTTCGCGATCAGTTGTATGGCTACTACTTGAAACAAGGAACCCACTAGCCTGGAATTGAACAGTGATAGTGACCCAAGAAATAAGTAACTTTGAAAGGAACGATTACATCTTAAGCCGAAGAAAAGAAAAACTTTGGTCCTTCAGGTAATTCTGCTAAAAAGTGATCTAAGAGGCTTCGAATTTCAGTTCACAAGTTCAAACATGGAAGAGAATATGATAGGTAAGCATACATGTAAGCAATTCAGTGAGAATTTTTCCTTTTTTGGGAATCGGTAACTTCAAATTCAGTGATAATAAAACCAAAGAAAGTACTCAGAAATTCATTTCGTATCTGGAACGCTTGCACATTAATAAAATGGCCAAATATCAAGGTAGATATGTACCTTCTCCAATACCATCTTAAACTCTAGCAGCTCATTATATGATTGCCGCAATTTCTCACTATTAGCATTCATTTCAATCAACTCATGTTCATGCTCAGCGAGATGTATCTGAAATTCAGAAGAACCACATTGTCCACATGAGCTTTGGTTGAATTGGAAAAGCTTTTGAATAAATGCATGACTGAAGAAGAAAACAGAGAGGCGTCCACTTCTCAACAAGTAAATCAAAACAACCTGAAAGAGACCTCCAACAACTACAACATCCCCAATATAATCCCACAAGTGGGGTTTGAGGAGGGTAGTGTATGCAGACCCTACTCCTAACCCGTGGAGGTAGAGAGGTTGTTTACGCAAGAACCTCGGCTAAAGTGAGGCATAATAAAGCAATAAAAGAAGAAAATACAAAAGTAAAGAGGACATAGCAACTAGTAGAGAAAGCATTACAAATATTCAGAGATCAAGGAACATTAACAGAAATTAAAACAATAGGTAGTAGAGAGAGACCTCCATTTCTTCTAATTCCATATCAGGTTGAGAAGCAGGAAGCGGAGGAGGCAATAGACCAGCTTTGTGCATCTGATCTTTGAAATATCTTAGTTTTCTTGACATCTCCACGCATCTTTTTACCTACAAAACAATCACCCAAAAATTGTAATTATTCAAATACAGATATTAGTCCAACTTAAAAGATGCACACACAGAAAGTCCTGCCCTCTTCTCCATTTCAAAGAAGTTTCAGCAGATCAGAAATTTCACTCATTTGACATTTACGTTAAAGTGTGATTGAAGATATCACCAAATGTGCACATCTATTTTATTTATAAGGAACTGGGAGGGCATTTATTAAAAATCAACACCCATCTGATGGTGAAAGCACAGCAGGAACTTGTAACTGTTTAGTCCTAAGCGTTCCAATAACAATTCTATACAAAATCTTACAATTCTATTAGACAATAAACTTGGATGAGAGTACTTATGTTGACTATGCAACTAGATTCCAGCCTTTCGTTTTTCTTTCTTCTTCATAGGGTAACACACCCACCCCAAACATAGGAGTCAACAGTGGTCATTTTCCCACTTGACACCCTTGGTGAAAATTAGATTACAACCTCTTGGTTGGAAGTAGAATGCTCTTTCACCAGAACAACCTCAATTGTCTAGAGCAATAGTTTTCATTTACTATCAGAGAGCACATTTCCAGCAAAAGTTGGCAGTGATCATGGTTTGCCAAAAATACAATGCACAATTGCACATTAAAATTTGTCAACAGTTCAAGCTAATTATAGTGACAATTCCACCGAATAACAACAACATACCCAGTGCATCCACATTAATTCTTAGATACCTGGTTTACAAATGTTCTCTGAAAAGGACTTTTTTCGGCATTGAGCTGCACAAAAGAAGTCAGGTAGTCAGTATATTTGCTGGATGATGAAAATAAAGAAGGTTAAATGGAGATAAAAGTCAGGATAGCGAGATCATAAAAAGATAATAATACTTAAAAGTTTGCCACATCCCCTTGAAGATGACAACTAGTTACAAATAACATTCAAAGTATTGAAAGAGGCAACAGCATGATAATCATGAAAAAATTGACTGCATCTCGTCTTCAAGAACGTGAATAGTTTACTCCGGCCTTACCCCAACCCAAAAGAAAGAAGCAGCATGGTAAATGATGCCTTTGAAACCTCACCTCAATTTGCACATATTGTAGTACATCGAACTATTACAACAACAATATTAGGAGAATAAAATTAAGGGTCCCTCAATTTATTACACTTTGACACTTGGAGAACATGCACTTATAATGTCCTTCCTTGAAAAGTGACTTCTCAACAACAAAGCAACTAAACAACTAGATTAAGAAAAGGAGTCTGGTTCAAATTTATGGTTTCTAGATTAAGAAAATCATCAACTAACTTCCAAAACCTTCACAACATTAACTAATAAAACTAGAGAATTGTTACTTAGTACAAAAAAAAACAAGACTTTCCTGTTATATTGCATCTTTCATAACGGAAATCACTTCTACGAACAACACTTTCCTATTAAGTTGCCTCCACCAAAACCGAAATCACTCTGGAAGAATAAGTATTCAAGTGAAATTAACGCCAATTAATCGCGTACATATAGTGATACCTCAAAATCATAAAACCACAATATCAATCATGAATCAACAATCCCTAAATCACTCTAAACATCAACACTTTTTTGTTAAATTACCTCTACCATAACCGAAATCACTCCAAAAACAATACTTTCCTGTTACATTGCCTCTGCCATAACCAAAATCACTCCAAAAACAACACTTTCCTGTTACATCGCCTCTTCCATAACCGAAATCACTCCAAAAACAACACTTTCCTGTTACATTGCCTCTGCCATAACTGAAATCACTCGAAAAACAACACTTTCCTGTTACGTTGCCTATTCCTAACAGAAATCACTCTTGAAGACTAAGTAATCGAGTCAAAATTGTGCCAATTAACCACATACATATACGTAAAGAACCACAACATCAATCATGAATCAACAATCCCGATATCACTCTAAAATTCAACACTTTACTGTTACATTGCCTCTACCATAACCGAAACCACTCTCAAACACTAAGCATTACAGTCAAGATCACGTCAATTAATCACGTTTATACCGCGACATCTCAAAATCATATAACCACAATATCAATCGTAAATCAAAAATCAAACTTCAAAGAAAAAAATCAAATTGTCAGAGAGAGATGAGTACATCACGGAATTGGATAAGTCCGAGTTGGCCAAGGTAAGTAACGGCACGATGAGCGGACTCAACGGGAATAATGAGCTGAATGAAAGTCATCTTCTCCGAGCGCATCAGATCCATTGACGGCATGTTATTTAAGTACTCCATTTTCCAGACTTCTCGAATTCGAGCGCGAATTCAAATTAGTCCACTCGAATACTATAAACAATAGACAGAGAGAGATCTATATTCAGATCTGCTCTCTGATAAAAGGGAAACCACGCTCTTCTTTCTCACTTTGATTTTTAGTTTAATTGCGTTTTGGTTAACAGTGGGCAAAGGTAACTAACTACCGTGGCAATGAAATTCGCTCGGCATCTCGCATATTTCGCTGTTTTTTCTACTTTACTTTTCAATTTGGGATAAAGATGAAAAGGTATACGCATAAAATTCTAGTGCACGCTGACTTTGATATAGACGCTGACTATGATTTAAATAGCTTTGAAAAGAGAAAACTATGATTGTGGAAAAAGAACGAGGCACCCATACAATTAAGAATTGCCAACTAGCAGCCTGTTTGGACGGTGGTTTGCCCCGGTTTCATAATGTATGATATGGTATAATATGGTTTGATATGGTATAGTATCATGTTTGGATGGACTGTATCATTCACAGTGATTTAATAATAGATTTTTTTATTTGGTTTGATGGTATGCTACGGTATGGTAACAGATAAATTTATTAAAATGTCCCTAATTATAATACATTTAAAATATCAATTCTTTTATTCATATCAGTGCTAGCGTAACCAGTTATCTTTTCTTCCTTGATACTTCTCATAGCTACCCGACGATCCTATTAAGATGTCAAATTCACAAGGGTATTTGCTAAACAAAGGTTTGACGAACGCAAACTAATGCAATCGGAAAGTACTTCCCAATTAATAAAACAATTGGTATATATGTATGTATCTTAGAGTTCAAAAATCACTTCCCATGTATATGCTTTTTGTGCATTCACTCTGTTTCCCTCCATTTCAATTTTCAATTTTTTTTTATCGAAGTTAATTTTTATTGGCATTAAAAACTACTGCTACTAAATAACTGTGATCATTTTTCTCACTCTTTGAATTTTTATATTGCTAACAGGAAGTCTTGTAATCTTCAATCTTGTTAATAAATACGTAGTCTTAGCATGTATTTTGTTGATAAAGATAAAATAAGATTAAAGAAAATTATATAAGGGTATAGTTGGAAAAAAAAAAACATAGCACACCATCAATTTGGTGGTTCAATAAATTGTTTCATTCCATGGTTATCAAATCATGAAATAGTAACATACCATACTACCATTTTTAGAAAATCATGGAAAGAAACATGGTTCTCATGATAACCATACCATGGGAAACCACCATTCAAACAGACTGTAAGTTTTTTTATGTGCAATATAAATCATTATAAAAAGAAAATTTGATAAAAAAAATTATCATGAAAATAATTTTATGTATTACAAAGTTCAAATTGACTTAAGAACACTAGAGAGAGTAGCGGATTCAAGTGAACTCACTAAGGTTGACAAAAGATATTATAAATTGTTACTTTCTCCATTTAAAAAAGAATGACTTACTTTGACTTGACACAAAATTTAAGAAAATAAATAAACTTTTGAATCTTGTGGCCTTAAATTAAAGTTGTGTCAAATGTTGTAGACATCTAAAATTTGTGGACTCTTTAAGAAGAATCTAAATTCTGTTAGAGTTCTGCGAAGCTACTTTACCATAAATCCCGCCTATTTAAAGGGTAACATATTCTCTAAAAGAGGCATCTTGAATATCTCATAAGCTGATGGTATTCGTAAAAAGATTGGGATCTCCAATATCCCACAAAATCATGAGATATTCATAAAGAGATCATCCTATGTTTGAGAATAAGTCACGCCCTCGAATTATAAGGAAAATCAAGAGAGAACACAAAATAAGTCACGCCCTCGAATTATAAGGAAAATCAAGAGAGAACACAAAATCATGAGATATTCATAAAGAGATCATCCTATGTTTGAGAATAAGTCACGCCCGAAGAATTATAAGGAAAATCAAGAGACGCCCTCGAATTATAAGTCATGAGATATTCATAAAGAGATCATCCTATGTTTGAGAATAAGTCACGCCCGAAGAATTATAAGGAAAATCAAGAGACGCCCTCGAATTATAAGGAAAATCAAGAGAGAACACAAAATCATGAGATATTCATAAAGAGATCATCCTATGTTTGAGAATAAGTCACGCCCTCAAATTATGGAGAAGAATTTGAGAATAAGTCACGCCCTCAAATTATGGAAAAGAATTATAAGGAAAATCAAGAGAGAACACAAAATAAGTCACGCCCTCGAATTATAAGGAAAATCAAGAGAGAACACAAAATCATGAGATATTCATAAAGAGATCATCCTATGTTTGAGAATAAGTCACGCCCTCAAATTATGGAGAAAATTAAGAGAGAACACAAAATCAGTCATGCCCTCGAATAACGGAGAAAATCAAGAGAGAATACAAAATCATGAGATATTCATAAAGAGATCATCCTATGTTTGAGAATAAGCCACTAACGGCCCTCAAATTACAGAAAAAATCAAGAGATGAATTACGGAGAAAATCAAGAGAGAAGAATCAAGGGAACAATAGATTTGTAACCACAATCGTTTATCAATGAAAATTTTTTTGTTTCTTCATATTTTTGTTTGTGGTTAAAATTTATTTTCTTGTGGTCCTAAACATGTCATGTAGAAAGTTGAAATTAAAATATTGCAAAAAAAGAAAAAAAATCATTCTTTTTTAAACGGACTAAAAAAAAGTAGGTCATTCTTTTTAAAACGGAAGGAGTATTTATTTTATTAAGGGAGGAAATAATGATTATTCTAGATTTTTTTTTTTGTTTTGGTTAAACTAAATTGTCAATTTTTTTATTTTTTTTTTAATATAACACATGTTGATAGTATCATACTGTCTCAATTCTAGTACAATTGCTTGACCAAAAAGATATTATTCTCTTATAACTTCATTATTTTCATCTATTATTTTCAGCAAAGTGTAACAATCACAATAATAAATTCATAAACTGATTCTGAATCTTTATCTCGAAATTATAATTTTATTAACTAGAATCAAACAAGCCTAAGTAATAAAGGGTTAAATGTTCAGTTGATAAAGTGTAAGGATCAAAATGACAATTAGAAACAAATTTAAGTGTCTCGCATGCAATTACCTCCTGAATTTATAACACCGGGCAGTCCCTTTTTTTCTTTCCCATTTTTCCTCTTCTTCCTCCCCGTTTAAAACTTCATTCGCTTTCACTCCGCCAGCAACACTGCCGTTTGTTCAGCCCCAAATTTTAGTAAGTTTCTCCAGTTCCGACTATAATTAGTTCTTACATTCGTTGATTCTCTAGGAGAAATAAAAGTACCGGTGAAAATTACTTTCTTGCTTGCAAAAATCTAACTTACTGTCTGTGGCCATTTGCATAGTAAAGGTTTTGTAAGTACCCTCTGGATTCAGATAGCGGAGCTGCTGAAATTGACATAGTAAATTAAATTATAAGATAACTTTTGGCTATGGAATTTCATTAATTCATTAGCTTCATTGTTGGCTATGAAATTTCATTAATTCATTAGCTTCATTGTTTTTTTTTTTCTTTTTGAGCATTTTTCATAAAATGTGGTGCTAATAGATGCTCTCCATGTCATGTAGTTATTATCTGAATTGCCATCCATTGCTTGATTTGTTGTTTCATTTTTTGTGCACCGGGCTGCCTTTCCTTTTTTTAAAAATAAAAATAAAAATTGGACTTCAGAAGTAAATTATGCTTGTGTATTTGCTGAAATTTTCAGACTTTATGTTGAAAAATATTTTCTTTTTACCTTATGCATTTGACACTGTCTTTCAGAGAACTTGTTGGAAACACTTATTCCTTGTGTCAAACTCTGTTAATTAGTCAATCAACTAGGCCTCATTTCTAAATTAGTTGTGGTTGGAAGGGTGGAACCAAGATTTTCATTAAGGTGGTTCAAAAATATGAAGAAGTCATGGGGATTCAACATCTACTATATATACCTAAAAATAATATTAACCCTTTATATATAGTGTGATTTTCTACTGACCATACCTAGCTCCACCCGAACACATCAATCTTTATGTACTTATACCATTTTGTGGAAAGACTCCTCTTTTATCCGGATGTTGATTAGCTACACATATTAGGTCCCTATAAGGCTGCCATATTGTTACTGGGTGATGTGAGAACCTCCTTACAACTCTGTCTGAACTGATATGTGTGTGTGATCGCAGCAGTTGGAAAATATATTTTTTTATGTTTCTTATGCAGTTGTCTAGATTCATCTGCATATAAGCATGTACTATAAACTGCATGTATCTTAGCCTAGCAACTGAGAGATGAATCTGGACACGTATCTTAGGTTGGGAACTTGAAAGGTTGATATTCTGAATTAAGAAGACCAAAAGGGAATACTGTGATTACTGATGACGACCCGAATGTATAATGAGAAAATATTCCATGTTACTGATGTTTTAGGATAACTTGGTTATATGAATATTTAGCAGGTTCAATTATATCGCTTTCATTACTGAGATTGTATTAATCAATTCTTTTCTTTGTATCAGGATAATAATCTAATTATTCTTGTCATTGGCCTGATAAACCTCCTTTATTATTTTGCCATTAATAGTCTGTTATAACTCGTAAGTCCATATATTTCAGACTTCAAATTTGTCAAGTAGATGAACATTATTATTGTGCTAATAAATGTGTGATGACTGTGTGACGTGGCCTGTCTAAGTTTTTGAAGATTAACTTCTGAATCTGATAACTGGATAACAGATAGCCCCAAACGAATAATTTTCCACCGAGTTATAGAAAGAACTGCTACATTCTGTAACTTTTTTTCCTTATGATTTTCCTATGGGAAAGACGAACAAATCAAAAATCAACTATAAGCAAAATAACAAACAACAAGAACAACATACCCAGTATACTCCAACAAAGTGGGGTCTGGGGAACTATAAGCAAAATAAGAATTAAGATAGCTTCACTTGGTTGGGTTGAGGTTTTGGCAATACTTCCCCTTTCCCATTTTTTTAATTTATTGACCAATCATTTCTGCATGGCTTGCTTGTTTTACTATAATTTTTAGATTCAAAACCTTCATCCTCACTGAACAGCAGGATACTAGGGTCATGCATTTTATTTGAATATGAGATTTTCTTGCATTCCTATGGTTGGATAATCACTGGTTGGCAAAGCTATTTCTAAAACATCTGATTTCTGTAGAATGGCTGCTGCCAATGGCTCAAGTGAATTGTATTCAGAGATGGAGGTGGATGCATTTAGACGTCTTTTCCCTCTGCGCTATCATGAGCAGCATCTTCTTAAATCTGTCCGAACTGATGCCCGAAAGCTTGGAAGTGCTAGAGATACAACACTTGCACTTGGTTTGTCTAATCATTATTTCAACTTAATAAGTTATTATATTTTCTTTTCTCGGGAGTTGTCCAAACTTGCATCTGTATTTCGCTGCAGGTGCCGTTGCCTCTGCTGATGGATCAGCATTGGCAAAGATTGGCTCCACTGTAAGTGTGTCCGTGGTATCCATTGTTTCTTTTATGTGTAGGAGCTTCTATTTTTCACTTGAATTGCTTCTAAGTTGATTGGTTATCTTGTATCAATTGCAGACGATGTTGGCTGCCATCAAAATGGAAGTCATGACACCAACTGTGGAATGTCCAGATGAGGGATCCATAGGTCAAATTCAAAAAACCTCTCATTTCTCAGTTCCTATTATCTTATTACCCATATAATTTCTGATGATTTATATGATTATATTATGATTACAGCGATCGAATTTCACATGCCTCCCATCTGTTCCCCCCTGGTTCGGCCTGGTAGGCCTGCAGAGGCAGCATCAGTAATTTCAAAGCAGCTGTCAGACACTATCTTGAGGTATGTAATAATAGCTTGCAGATGCCCAAAGTTGGAGTCTAAATTTTCTTTTCTTTTTTAATCTGAACTTGGAATCTAAATCCTCATCATCTAATTCGTTTGTTAGGTATTTTTATACTGTCCATGCCGTATCTTAATTACTGTTTCGTTTTGTAATTTTCCGAGCCTCTCGTAATCTAATATAACGAGTTAACAACACAAATATAAGATTCAACTACACCCACTTATGATCTCACAGCAAAAATAATAATCTGATCCGGAAAATACTCCTGCTTTAAGCATCTTGGCCATGTTTCCATTCTTCGTGGGGGTTATTACCTGTTGGTGAATAAATTGTGACAATATTAATAACTGAAGAAGTTTCTGAAAGAACTTTATGTCACAAGAGTGAATGTTTCTTCTCTGTGGCTGCTCTATTCTGATGGTAATGATGGAACAACTCTGTGCATAGGAACAAAGAGAAGCAGATTTATTTTCTATACACGACAAGTACCAACATGCAATGGGGGACCGCGACTTCAATCTTATTCAACAAAATCATCACCCAATAAATCAACAAAGCCCAAGTTATGTCTCTTTCACCTTAAAGGGAATCACGTGTCGAAACATCTCGAAGGATACCTCCCTCTACTAAGTAACCCTTTCTAAAATACTAAAAAGAAAATCCCTTTTCTTCTAATTCTTTTGAACCTTACCTTTTTCTTATTATTCCATGTGGATAAATCTAAATGGACAATCAAATTTGCTGGGTAGCTGAACCTCTTAGTCATTCTTGCCCAATTGGAAGCCGACCTAATCTGTATGTTTTATGCATTTTAAATAAGATTCCTCTCCTCGGTCCACAAAGACAAAATGTAGGACTGGTGCCAACAATTCATCATGAAAGAAAGGACTCACCAAGTCAGGATTGCACACCTAAAGAAGCTATAGCAAGACCCAATTGAAAATGAATTGATTGTGTCATAAGACCCTTATGTCCACGACCCAATTGTCCCCCCGGGAGGAATATGTGCATCCATAAGATCTTTCATACTTTGCCCAATCAGTATTACCAGATAAGCAGAAGCAGCAGCTTCTGGAAGAACTTCACATTACAAGGGAGAGTATTCTGCTTCTTCTTTTCCCATGTGAATAACTTTGCATGGATCCCTGTTCTCCCAGAAATTTTTGGAACTTAATCATCATTCAATCAATCTTCCCCAGAGCCCACTTTGTGGGATTACACTGGGTATGTTGTTCTTGTTGTTGTTACTCATCATTCGATTAAACATACCTCAATCCCTCACTAGTTGGAGGTCGACCATGTGAATGATCTGACTCCAATTTGCTCTATTTGGAACTTAATCATATCTGTTAATACTGCTCCAACGAAAAGCTTTCAACCAAGAAGTTTCTCTGGTTGTGGAACAAATCTAACTTTTCCTCTGTTTTCCTAAAGGTAGAAGTAAGAGAGAGATACTATGATTGTTAGCTTCATACCTTTGTTTTCCCTTCCCTTTGTAGGTCCTTCCTGTTGGTGTATCTTCTTAATATTTGTTTTTTCTTCACTTTTGATAAGTGTGCCTGTACAACCTTCTTAATAAGCAATTGAAATGTTTGCAGTTCTGGCATGATTGACTTGAAAGAGTTGTGCTTGGTTGGAGGAAAAGCAGCATGGATGGCCTACCTGGTAAGTGGTAAGGAATGTGAAGATCTTGTTTTCTTGCTTTTTTCCTATGGGAGGTAGAAGAAGGAAAAGTCTTGTTCCTTAATTGTACGTTAATTGAAGAGTTAAGTCATCAGAATATGAAACAATGGAAATCCTTGGTGTGTCTAGGCTACCGTTTTCAAATATGTTACTCCGCAAAGGCATCCTCAACATGTAAATTTGGACTATATGTTTTTCAGTTCTTCATCTTTGGTCTTTGAATCTTCCCCTTCTTTATTTTTTCATTTTATGCTAATACAAACGCTTTTAGATCGTAGGCCAAGTTGTTGGTAAGAATTCATATGTCGTATTATTAATACAGGACATATACTGTTTGGATGCTGACGGTTCCCTGTTTGACGCTGCATTACTATCTGCAGTAGCTGCCTTTTCACATTGTAAGTTTGCTATTGCTTGGATTTTCTTAACTATTTCTGTAATCGTTATTCGTCCCATGAGAGAACAACAATATTGTCATTTATATCCTGTTTCTGGTTTTGAGATTGGAATGGACTACATGTTGAAACAAAATTTGAGAAGTAAGATTTTCAATATCAAAGTTGAAAAAGAATAAGAAAGAAGATGATTTTTTTATTACAGAAAATATTTGTATTATCAACAGGCGACGGCAAAAAGAGGACCACCTGTACAAGTTCTTAGAACAACTAGGAATATGGTCAAGAAGCAAGTATGTTGCAACAATCTGGCTTCTATATGTCATGTAATAAACCTTAGAGGAATGCCAGTCTTGAAGAGAATAAAAAGAAAGGGGATGAGCTGTTCTTAGTTTAAGCAATAAATCAAAAGAGAAATCTCTGCCACTTGGTTTTGGTTTGTTAAGGGAATATCATGCAATAAATTTATTTAGCCATTATTGAAAAAGAGATGAAGGAATGAAGAAGAGTGCACATGTTAGGTGCAGTCATGTGATTTTCTTTGTAATTTTTAATTTTCTCAAGGTCGCAACCATTCCAGGAGGTCAATAGCACTTTCTTGGGGGGTAGATGAGGGAACAGTGATTTCCTCTGAAGTGTTCAATACTATCTGTGCTGAGTTGTTTATAACTGTACATATTGGTTTGGAAAAGTTGATTATTGCACGGAATTTTACCTAGAATTGTTTTTTTTTGCAGTGAACATTCCAGTAGTGTCTTTGAATGAAGATGGGCGAATAGTTCTTGTTTCTGAGGACAATGTCCAATTGAAATTGGAAAAGCAGCCTGTCAATACTGAGAAAAGAAAACTGAAATTGAAGTCTCCACCATTCTCCCTAACATGCTTACTTCACAAGAACTACATCCTAGCAGATCCTACAGCAGAGGAAGAATCCATAATGGAAACGGTTGTAACTGTGGTATTGGATTCGTCTTACCAGCTTGTTTCACTTTATAAACCAGGGGGACCAGTTCTTGCCCATACATCAGTCATCCAGGTTAGTTTGCATCATAATCCTAATGCTTGACTAATGGACAATAAGGTTTGTTTTTCTTTTCTTTTCTTTGTAAGGCACATTTGATATTAATCACAGTTCATAGCTAAAAGAGGTCACTAGTTATTGGAAAACTTTTGTGGACATTAGCATTTCCATTTGTTTTGGGCGTGTTCATAACTGTCTCCCCTCCCCCTGCTTTTGAGAAAAGAACAACATGGAAATACCCAGGATTGTTTAATATTGTTTAACCAATTTTTCATAAGAAATGCTCATTACGTCTTCAGGATTGCGTCGCACTGGCAAGACGCAGAATGAAAGAGCTACATAGTGTTTTGAATGAAGCTATTTCTGATATGGAGGTAGACTGAAGGAGATTTTCCTTGCACGATATGCAGCATTCAACAGACAGCTGGTTGTCTTTAGGATTGGGTACCTGAAGTAGTGAACTTTTTGAAAAATTTCATTAGAAAGGTAGCTGTGGTAGCCACGGCTTGCAAATTCAATTTTGGTCGGCCATTTCTCAGTGGGAAATGCATGTTATTTGTTACTAGTAAACTTCTTTTTTTTTTTTCAGGTAATTAATTCAACATATTATTTGTTAGTTTTCTCGGTTGTTTCATTTCTACCATTGGCCTCGAGCGCCATCAACTATTGTGTAGTTGTTTCCTGCCGAGTACTAGTGGTGGCAAATAAGTGGAGTGGATCGGATTTGAGCGGACTGAAAATGGATTGGATTGTACTCCATCTATATGAATATGAGTAAAATGTGAATTGTGTAAAACGATTTGATCAGTCAGATTTTTATCGTCATGTATATTAAAAACTATGCTCTGATTTAATATCCGTTAAAATTTCATAAGCGCTCACATATAAATTTATGTCACATTAAAGATACTGTTTAAATGGTAGTTTATAACCTCTTTACCCCACAAGGCAGAAATAAAATTTACTTATATTTTATTTTCTTGATCATATTTATGAAATTATTTATTATATTAAAAATATTAAATTCAAATGAATCCATTATTAATGCATTATCCGTGGGACATAGTGTGACCAAACAAACCCCACCCCCCAGAAAAAAAACAAATCAAATCTAATATTATAAACTTTGTCCAACGTACGTATATTATATTGTCTATATTCTTTACTTGAAGAGGGAGAAGTAGGAGTGGGGCCGTGGATCCACTAAGGTTGCAGCTGATGATGATGGATTATGAAGTGTCTGAAATGACAGTATCCTTCAGACTGAAATATTCCTCACATAACAATAGCCATTGCCATTGCCATTGCATAGCCGCGTGTTTATACTCCAAAATTATCAGCTGGGGCCGCTTTTCCACCGACCAAAGCCCACTCGCCCTTGGCCCCCTTCCCGCTATTCACATTTCACACCTATAATATTCTAGGAAAAAAGACATGGAATGACTATTTTGAAAAGAAATGATCGGTTCATGTAAAAATTGGACAATTGAAGTTAGTCGGTTTAGTTTAATTTTGATTTTTAGCTATTTAATCCTCGGTCGCATGCAGTCTCTATACCCAATTGATACATTTTTATATCATATTGATATACTTTTATACTACATTGATACACTTTAATACTGTATTGATGCACTTTTATACAATTATTGTATAAAATGTATATTTGTATTTGGTATCAAAGATTCATGTATTTGATATCAAATATTGTATTTGATTGATAAAAAAGAAGAGCAACAATTATAATGTTATAAAATCGAATTTGATTGTTACAAAAAATTACACCAATTAGAAGAATAGCTTTTTTTTTAAAGCTTAAAACTGTATTACTTATTTTGAAGCTAGCAAACTTTAAAATCTTTATGATTCAAATCAACCATTAAGTAATGACGTTATAGATAAACAAGAGTATAGTTTAAATGGAATTACTGGATTGTGATATTTGCAGCAAAAAATAAAACATGAAGATAGTAGCAAAAAAAAAGGCCTAAATGGCTATATTTTGAAATTTAAAAATCGATAGCCACTCGGCGGCAATTGTTTTAGCCGAGTGGCTATTCTTGTCCTTTCCCCAATATTCTACTATTCTTGTTTTTTTGAGATTCGCATTTGAACTGTTGGGTATGTGCTTTTTCTGCTTAAACTATCACCACTTAATTTGTAAAATGCATTTAAATTATCAATTGTTTGTGTTTCATACCTAGATTTTTGGGTAGGAAATTCAACCATTAATAGTTTTGGTGTGGTTTATTAACTAGTTGGTGATAGTTTGGGTAGGAAATTCACACACTTAATAGTTTAGATATGAAACTCAAAAACAGTATAATTTATGTGTTTTAAACCATTTAATTCTTTTTATTTTAGTAGTACTAGTATTAATTAATTTAAACTTAATTGAGAATTTTTCAACTTACGTGAAAAAATAGTGTTTAGAACTTGCGTCTTATTTGAACATATATTTTTGAGAAAAATAAAATTTTGGGAGTGGAAGTAAAGTTATAGCCTCTAGTAAAAATGCAGGATAAGACTGTAAACAATATATTCTAACGATTTAGTCCTTTATCGAATCACACACATTGAAAGCTTCAGTGGATTGTCCTTTTTTTGAGTGGAAGTAAAACGATTCACTAAAGAAAACTAGTATGAGTTAGTTTTTGTTATAGATAATGGATGATCGAAGTTTTTAACTGTAAACTATTAGTTTAGTGACATCTAATTATTTAAAATTGTAAAAGTTGTATAAAAATCAAATGACAAACATTTCGGATGTAGTTAACAGTTTAAATAGAATTACTAGTTGCAATGATTTGTTTGACTATTTGTTTTAAATTTAACAGTTTTAGTTGTAAAATGATAAAGTTATTCAAGAAAGCAAAATCTAAATTAAATGAAACCAGAGCTGGACAACTTACTAACCTCTAGTTATTAGTCAAACAAATGTCAAGGAAATGGCCAACAATGACATTTTCTATTCCAAAGTATGTTGTGGCTTGTTTAACGAAGAAGAATGGCATGTGACAAAAAAGTAACCATACAACCAATTAATTTTAAGAGATAATTATGGCTCTACACATTACGATTAATTAGTTTACAAAATATATATGAGATGCAGTATACGTTATGTATATTTATACTAAACATATAGTATATGCATAGAATAAATATTTCTATGCATAATATGTTGTGTATATTTAGATCATGCCAGTAAATTAGTTGATTGAACAATATATATCCGTAAATTTCTCTAATTTTAATTATTTCACTGGACAGGAAAAAGTCATAATAGACCTAGCTGGACACTTGATTTGTCCTATGATTATACTAAATGGTTGGTAAAACTTAACTTCCGTGTGAACTACTATAATTGCACTTGTCCTTGATATGTTTGGTTATTTTGGCATATGTGAAATCATACAGTATTATTTTATCATATACTTACTTCGGATTAGGATGGTTTCACTATAATATAATAAAATTAATTATTTTAATTAAGTAATCAATCAATTAAAGTTGATATGATTGTGTAGTTAGAAGAAGAGGGGACACTTGTAAAATTCTTGGAATCCAATTGGCTTTGTCTTTGCTTAATCAAGTTCAAGTCAATCTTTGTAGCTAAGGTTGGGATAAATTAGAATACTTCGAGTTGAAGGAATCCACCGAATAATGCTCCTTCCTTCAACTAACTTCACCACAAAAATTTTATGTTAATTGGAAAAAAAAAATGTATGATATGCATTTATTTATATATAATTTTTATTATTTAATTATGATGAATTAATTTGGTATACATATTATGTGTGTGAGTAATGTCTTTTTACATAGTGAGATAGAGGAAATATATATTTATGAAGCTATTCGATGAACCTAATCTATTATTGGGAGAATTTGAACTAATTTTGTTTTATTCTATTTATGCATGGATTATATATTAAAGTAATCAAACAGGCCAAGAGCTGCATAGATATAGGACCGCATAGTAGTTAAAATATATAGGATACCTAGCTAGTAGCCGCAGCACAAGCACTGAATTATTTCATGAACTTATTAGTGTTGTTAAGCTAATCTAATTAGTCTAAAAGCAACTCATTGCAATATGAAGGGTGTTTTAAAAGATTCGATCGAGACAATCATAGAGACTTGATTTTGTAAGATTAATCAATTAATTCTCTGTGCGTCTTAAAGAGCGCACTGCGAATGTTTTATTAGTATGTATCATATATACTACGTACATGCATTGTTATGGCTACGCCCGGAGGTCGAATTTTAGATTTAAACTTTATGGGTTCAATATTTATACTTTTTAACAATGAATTCATGATATTTTTGAAAGTTATGAGTTCAATTCTATTATTTGCTGATATTTTAATGAATTTTAAACATAAATCTGTGTTAAACGTTGAAAGTTGATATAGGTATGATGCCTCTACCTTTGCTTATACCATAAAAAATTATCGGATTTGTCCAACCTTAACTAAAGTTTCCGACTGAATTTGAGTGCCGAATATAAGATCGTCTTAAATAGATAGCACTTTATCTCCAACATGAGATTTTCCAACACAATTTTGATTAGTTGAGCCCCAAAATGAATATCATCGCATTGGGCAGAAAACTAAAAAAGAATTGTTAAGGTTACATTTTAGATTAATTTTTGGACATCTTTTCTAATTTTATACATTTTATATTCGAATGGTGTTATACTTTCTTCATTCTTATTTCTTGTCACTTTTTAAATTTGAACAGCTTGTAAGTAAAACATTAACTAGCTTAGAAGGTAATTTAATTAAATTGCTCTTATTTATTATTTATCTTTTTTTCATTATATTAATATCTTTTCATATTTATTATAAATAGAAAAGTGGAAATAAACAACTACTTCTTATGTATTGATTTTGTGAAATGACAAGAAAAATCTACTTTTAGTAGGAATGATAACTAATAAGGAACGAATTGAGCGTAACATTAATCTTTATAGGTGTGTCAAATTCTTACTGGACAAATAACATGAATTGAGGGATACTACTCCCTCCATTTCGTTTTAGCTGACCCTTATTGACTTGACATTCCCCTTAAGAAAATATTTAGTAGAGGTTTATTTTACTAATGTAATCCTATTAATTATGCATTAAAAATATAAATTTAAATACTATATTACACTTTACAAATAATCATTTTATGATAGGAGTGGTATTGAGAAAACACAATAAATTTCTCTTAATTTTAAAACTTGAACAATTAAACGAAAAAAAAAAAAATCAACATTAACACCTAAAGTAATTGGATGGACACAATATTCGGAAATAGGTAGGAGGACGCATATTTATGTAAACTGAGAAAGTGAACACTACGTTTCCCAATGAGCACGAAACACAAGGCAAATCTTATGTTTGATTTCCTCATCTGATTAGAACGTTCTCTTCAATTATAATTTCTCTCACTATTTCTTCCATTAGTATTTGAAGAATCCCAGCCGCATGCAGATTCTTTTCTTCACAGGGAATGCTAAAGTGGAACTATACTACTGCTATACTATTTGCTAGCAGTACCTACATTATACTAATGCAAATGGAGGCTCAGTTTTCTATACATTCCACAACAGTACTAACCCTAGCTAGCTACTTTCACTTTTTTTCAGTCAGTTGTGTTTTATTTGAATGAATGAAGCCAAAAATTTGACCAGTCAACTAACTTGACTGATCCCCATGTCTTGTTCAACTCTTCATCATCAATCCCCTGACCTACATTCCTCCATGTGCCCACCACTACAAGGAAATTAACGGTTTAATTCCTTAAAAAAAAAAATAAAAAAAATTATTATATCGAGGCCGATAAATATTGGTCTAAATTGAGATGATTACAAAAACTTTTAACATGTTTTAAAATTATTTTACTAACCTCCGTTCATCTTTACCTTTTTACTCAACTAAAAATAGATGCCTAATTATAGTTGTCCAGTACTCCGATTTAAAAAAAATCTTGGATAATTAAACATTAAATTCATCATAATCAAAGAATGATATCTTAAAATTAATACTAGTATTTATTGTTTCAACGTATGCCAAAGTTAATAGTGAACAAATAAAGATGGATGGAGATCGGTAGCTTCACTAGTAGTACTTGTTTCACTTTAGTTTCACAGCTATGTATGTTTCTAATTAATACGAATGTGGAACTTAAAATTTATGAATATAATTGTTACAAGTTACTAACAATTAATTAGATTCAAGGTCAATATACATAAAAATTACCGGGCTCCTATGAAACTGTAGATTATGGTCTAGCTTCGCCATTGATATCTTCATAGTCAAAACAAATTTGGTTCAAATTTAATTGCTTTTTCCGACTAACTTTTACAACTCCAAGAAGACATATTTACAGAAATTAATTAGTTATTTATGAAAAAAGGATTTCTTTTTTCAGTCAAATAGTATGTTTCACTGTTCGTGAATATGCATTTTGAAAAAGTGAAGGAGGCAAAATATATAGGAGTACATATATTCTGGAGGGAGTACGAAAATTTTGAAATGTAGCAAGGAAGCAAAAAAGCCATTTTCTTCATAGGATCCAAAAATAATCAATGAGTGGTAGGATCAATGATTGATTGATGGTGTTTTTCCATGAAATCATTATTTATTGTAAATGCTAGCTACTACTGCCAGATGAAGACATGTTAGAAATTAGAATATTTGTTGTTGGTGTTGGGTTACTTTGATGTCAAATATTATTGCTACAACTAATATATTAAAGGATTAAGTTCTTACTCTTTTCCTTTTATATTACTTGACTTTTGTTGTTTTGTCATATTCTATAAGAAGATTTTAATTAAAGACATATTCTACTAAATTAATTTTATTTAATATTAAATGATTAATAAGGAAAAAGTATAAGAATTTTTTTAAATTTTATAAATTAAACAAGAAAATAAGAAATTATGTATAGTGTGGAGGATAATAAATAGTATGAAATACAGGGAGCAATGTGGAGATTTTGGGAAAGAGAACCTATATATGTTCTTAGCCTCTTAATCTTCTTTTGATTGGTTACTTATCAATTATCATCCCCTCAGTGGTTTGCATGTGCTCCCCATTAATTAGCTAACTTGGTAATTAAGGATGTTACTCGTCCTAAGAACTCCCATCACATATTGATCATCAAATTAAATTATGTTTTGTAGACTGTTAAATCTCATGAGTGCTATTTAATCTTTCTAGATAAAATCTTACTGCTATTTATGTATCTCTACTAGAATTTAGCTAACTTGGTAATTAAGGACGTTACTCTTCCTAAGAGCTCCTATCACATATTGATCATCAAATTAATTTATGTACTGTTAAATCTCAGTACTATTTAATCTCTCTGTAAAAAACCTCACAATTTAAGTATCTCTAGTAGAATTAGGCTAACTTGGTAATTAAGGATGTTACCCATCCTAAGAACTTCCATCACATATTGATCATCAAATTAATTTATGTTTTGTAGACCGTTAAATCTCAGTACTAGCTATTTAATCTTTCTATATAAAATCTTACTATTTATGTATCTCTAGTAGAAGTTAACTAGTCAAAGAATTAATTAAAAAAAAAAACAAGCTTGAAGAAAAAGAATCGTCTTGTTGTCACTTGTCAGTACTATATGATGAACGAAGAACTGCTTAAGGCAGAAGATGAAGAATAGTATTTGTCAGACAGTGGTGATTTTAGGTGGAATGCTAACTACTTGTCCTGGTTAGATTCGTCATGGTTGTTTTCACATGAATAAATTGGCGTATATTTGTGTCAACACATTTCTTCAATCACAATCTATGTAGCTAGTTACTAGCACTGACTGTCTCACAACTTATCACAGGAAGAGACGTGGCAGTCATATAATGCAAACTTTGTCTTTAAAGAAACAACTAAAGGCAGGAGAATACGTAGCTACATTTGATATGAGGTGGTCAAAAAATTATATTCATGTACATATAGAAAATAATAATGTGTATATAGATTAAAAGTAATTTTTATTTTTAGAGATATAGACAAAAATTTTGAACACCCTTTATATTATAAAATTGCTAGCTTCGGGTCACTGAGGGAACCATTAAAGAATGAAATTGATGGATATATGGGGTAACTACCTAGCTTATCAGGATATATGAAAGCATTATATAGAGATAATACTACCTTGAACTCCAAGCCTAATTAGTGTTGCACTCATAGGCAGATTCAAGATACATAACAAATCCTAAGGCTCAAAAAGATCATGGAGAAGTAACTAATGAGAGCTAGCTAGTTCCTAATTGTTTTAGCTGGTGTCATGATTTGGATTGAATATCAAGTTGCATAGGCAAATGGAAGATTAATATAATTGTATTATTTGAATAATCCTTTTTTAATATTTGTTTGTTTGCAAAGAAGTATACACTAGTAATTTAAAGATTAATCCAACCCTGCATGTGATCCTATATATATATATATGTTGTATTTGTATTAAGAAATTTATTAAATATACATAATTATTTACTCGCAAACACAATGACTAAAATAAACAATGAATTCGATAACATTCAGAACACATGAGCGTCAAATGCTAATTTAATTTCGTCTCGATCACTCACATGGTCATCAAACCAATTAGGGTGACAAAGACAAGACAGATGCAACCTGCATAGTACTTTGTGGTTGTGTTGGAGTTGGGGACTGATGTTTGGTGGTAAGTGGTTCCCAGTCAAGCATGCAAAATAAAGGTGCAATACAGTACTCTACCTGATCCAAGTGACCACTTTTGCCTCTTCATATCATCAATTGTCCATTTCAATTATAATCCCTTTAACTTGTAGCCACTACACATATGCATAGCCACGGTTTCTGTTGCTGTACGTTGGATTGGGTCCATAAACATTATGCAGCCAACATTCTATTCATCTACAAGTTGCCAACTTCCATCAAAATATTCTGATTGCTTCTCATTTTTCTTTAAATTAACATATTCACAAAGGTGTACGCAAGATTTAAAAGTAAGCTCTGAATTCTAATCTTTTAAAATTATTGGATTTCAATTTAATATTATATACATATACAATAAATTTTTCATAAAAAAAACTACGAACCCAATATATTTCATATGATTATGAACTTTAAACCAAAGCTACTTGATTCGATTAAACACGTAGCTCACACTCTCTACTCTAGCTCAGCACCTAAATATTCCCTTAACTTATTCAGTTTTGGTGGGGATATTGACGGGAGCCAAGTTTTAGGTTGATCATTCAAACATATTTGTACATGAAAATGATCAAAATTATTAGAATTTTTTAATAGAACTAATTTGCCTTTAAAACAAAGTGCAACCCAATTATTATTAACAAAGTTCCAAGTATATATAACCGAAATGATATGAGTAGGTTCAGGACAAGGTGAGCTTGCATAATGGGACAAAGAATGAGATCGATCTGCATAAACCATGCCCATCATCTTCTTTTATTTTTTTTTTAAAAAGAACTCTTAACGACATCTATAAAAAAATCTACTATATATATACTAGCCAGCAATTGAAGACTGACAATTGCCAGGAGGGAGGAAACATAATTCTTATTTTCTATACATACATTTTGTTTAAATAATCTTAGTTAAATCAGTGACATACATTATCATTTTAATTTAAAAGTAGAAGCTTATAAATTTTTAAATTTTGAATCCGCCTGCGAAAACGTTAACCTTGTTTTTTCAACTTCAACATTATTAGATTGTTTGTTTGAAAGAAAAAAAAATCAATTAAATAACGTCCAGCGCCTTAGGCTAAGATTGGAGACCCTAGGACCTAGGTATATTAAAAAAAAAAAAAAAGGAAAAAAATATAAATATAGAATGATAGAATTAGGAAACTTGAAGCAAGAAGGGACCCATGTAGGGTATGTACAGTTAGATTTTCCACTCCATTGTGTCCAAAATATAACAGACCTAAGCCTTACACGTATTTCCTTATCTATTTCTCAAAATTCTTCTTTATCTTTTTCTCACACACAAAATAGGACATGTACTGAAGCAACAACTGACCCCCACCCCACTCCCACTCCACTCCACCCCACCCCACCCCACCCCTTCCTTCTCTACATTTGTATATATATATTTTGAGTTTGAGAAAGAGGCACTCACAAGTTGTTCTCTCTTGGCTTTTATTGTCTCATTTCCTCTTAATTCTCTTTGCTATTCAAGAGTTTCTTAGATCAGTTTGCCTCTTGTCTTTAATTTCCAAGAACCAACAAACATTAAACCATCTTGGAGGATTAGTCTCTAACTAAGATTTATATTTTTTTTTCTAGCTGTACTCAGTAATGGATCCCTCTAGTGCACAACATCATCATCAGGTAAATTAATGAAGTTTGTATTAGTAATAGTAGTAAAGATGGTTTAATTTCTTTCTTTGTTATGTCAATTAATTTTCTTGGAGAGGGATTTTTTTGGCCTTTTTCTCTCTCTTCTTCCTCTGTGTATGTTTGTGTTTTAATTTCCTATTTCCTTTATCTAAAATGATTTTAAAATTTATTTTGTTTCTTGCTATAGTAAAACTAGAACAACCAATCTTGATATGAAATGAGTCATTTTAAGTTCTTTGGTTCACATTAATTAGGAATAGTCGTGTCATTCTCCTAGCTATAGTTCTTATTCATTTAGACTAGGATGAGTTTGGAGGTGTTATTTAATTTAGAGGGGCAATGGCTTTTTTTTTCAGCCATCACCTAAATTGTACAGAAATTTATGAGAAGACATTTTTTACTGACCCTCCAGAATAATTATATAACATTATATAAATCTCACTTTCCAAATCTTCATTCCTCTAGCTATATTTCTTCTAACAATTTATCTTACCAGCTTTAGCAAATCAATTTTGTACTATGCATACGGTATCTATTTAACCCCCCAAAAAGTTTACTCTATGAATTAAAATACCCCCCAAAAAAGACCTACTCTATGTGCTAATTACCTTCTAAAGAGAGTAGTGTATACTCTTATACTTTTGCTAATTTTTGTAAATTTCTTTTCTTTCACGACTGTATAGTAGCTATATTGCCTAAGAACAAGTTGATGCTAGCTGGCCGTTTATAAATTTAAAATCCCTCGTCTGTTTCAAGTTAAAGATTTGTTTCTTCAATGTGAAAGTAAGACATTCACACATCAATTGTAACAATAAAGAGGCCTTCTTTTTTCCTACTTACAACAACAACATATAACCAGCACAATTCACAAGTGGAGTCGAGGAGGATACACAGCTAGACCTTACCCCTACCTTTGTGAAGAGTAAAGAAGTTGTTCTTATGGATCCTCGCCCCTCGGTTCAAAAGAAGTGTCTTCTAAACAGCAAAGTTAAAAAATACGATAGCAAAATGTTGAGATATATTATTATAGTTCTTTACAATTTTTCTTTGTGCATGTATGTAATATGAAGTCCTGATCTTTATAGTCAATTGTGTTGTATAGGAATTGTCTTCTCAAACCCTAGAAAGCATGTTGGTGAGCACAAAGCCACAACAAGATCAAAAGAAGCCAAAGCCACCAGAGCAAGCAATAAAATGTCCAAGATGTGACTCCTCCAACACAAAATTTTGCTACTACAACAACTACAGTCTCTCTCAACCTAGATACTTTTGCAAATCATGTAGAAGGTATTGGACTAAAGGAGGAACATTAAGAAATGTTCCAGTAGGAGGAGGCTGTAGGAAGAACAAAAGGTCTTCATCATCATCAAGAAGTAGTAGCCAAGAACAACATTCCATCAACATTCCCAATTGCCCTACTAATCCATTTTCTTATGATTCTAGTGATTTGAGTCTAGCTTTTGCTAGGCTTCAAAGACAAGAAAGTGGGCCATTGGGATTTGAAAACCATAGTAATATTTCAATGATCATGTGCAATGAAAATCCAAGTGGATTTCTTGATGCACTTAAGGGTAGTACTGGATTTCTTGAAAATGATAATCCAAATGGATTTCATCACCAGAATCTGTTCTATGGAGTTGGAAATATTATTAATGGGGACATGGGATTACATAATGTGGAAAATGGTGGAATGGGGGTGATCAATAATAATGTAAGTGATCAAGAAATGGGATTAATGCATAATTATGATCAAGAAATTAGCAGTGGTACTGTAACAACTACAACAGCTACAACAATGACAACAGTTAAACAAGAGATGTGCAACATGGCTAGAGATCAAGGTGACAACAAAGTTTTGTGGGGATTTCCATGGCAAATTAATGGAGAAGGAAATAATATGGCTGATTTTGATTCAACCAGGAGAATGTGGAATGGAGTTGGTGGATCTTCTTGGCATGGACTTCTCAATAGTCCTCTCATGTAGATGTTAGTATTTCGTTTTTCGGCTTAACTCACTGGCTGATTAATTTAGATTCACACTGAGGAGGATCCAGTGATTATTTTGAATTCACGTTGAGTAGGATCCATTAAAAAAAAGAAATGGTTTTTTATTAAGAATTTCTCTATTTTCAGGTTTGTAGTATGCTAGGCCAAAAAGAAGAATTTTGTTCTTAGATCAAAGTTGAAGGTTAACTTAATGATCTTAAGTTGTGTAAAAAGATTTGGTTCACTTGAATCATCTCTCTCTAAATTTTTTTTCTTCTTCTTGGGATGTCTTTTTTAGGTCTCTTCCTTGTGGATTGACAAACTAATTAATGAAAGTTGATTTATTTTACTTCAATCTAGTAGTTCACTGACAGACATCCAGTGATATGTGGAATATTTTTGTTGGTTTATTCAAGGAAAATGACTTTGATTGATAGAATCCGACATTGATATTTCATAATTGATTATATTTATCCAAGTTTGAATTCTTTCATGAAGGTGGGTACTATATTATTTTGTCTGCACATGATGTTAGATTATTAATTTAAAATGTGTAGCCTGTTTTCAATATTTGCTATCATGATTGTTTCTTATTTTTAGGTGATTCTAGTTGAATTGTTTATTATAACAGAAAGAATGTTACTCCCCTAGCTTCCTTTAAAAATATATTAAACAAAAGTCTTTTCTTATTTTATTCTTCTCATTAAATTTTTATTTTAAATTATTTTTCAAATTCATTAAAGATTAGCAAGGTTTATTATAGATAAATAAAAATGAACGGAAAGAAGTATGATAAAATAATTAAATAATAATTGAGATTTGGTGGGTTATTCTCTTCTTTCTAAGCAATCGAATTTTAGCACTAATCTCGGGGTAGATTTTCAGATTTTTTTATCTATATTGCCAGATCAAATCCACTGAGATTTCAGCGTGACAAGGATTTATAATATTTTAATAGTATTGTACTAAATCCTTAACGACCAAGATCTTACGGCCAAATTTATTAATAGCGTCTTGAGAATTATTTTCCATTTTAATATTTCATGGTGTATTAAGTACGTTTCGAGAAAGTCTCTGTATCTTACAAAAATAGGAGTAGGACCTGTCGCATCCTACCTCTTTAAACATTGCTTGTATGATCACAACCGATATTTTGTTGGTATAGTATACTTATATTTTCCCACACTGTAACTGCTTATACGAGTTATTTTTAAATTATTATCATTTTCCTAGTCTTTTTTTTTTTGCTTTTGCAGTAATCATTTTCCTAGTTGGGGTTATGTAAATCTGGAGAGCAGATCAGTTAAATCTACTTGAAATTATTAATTAGACATAATAAGTTGGTTTGGTATAAATGTGTTATGAGATTAACTAATGTAAATTGACATTATGTGCCGATCTCATCGCAATCACTTAGAATCATTAGATGAGACAATTTATGATGGATTTGGGATTCATTATTTGACCAAATATACTGCACCAAATTGAATCCAGCAATCTATTTATTCTTTTCTGGCATAATTTTGACGTACAAGATTTGACGATTTCATTTTCCTAAAAATAGTAGTAGTACAAATAAATTTTAATTTTCATTCATTCATTCATGTCAATTTCCAGCTGCTCTTGCAGCAATTTTCTCTTTTTTCAAATTTCCACGTGCATATATGCATTTATGGAAATGCGATAAGAGGCATTCGTCAATATAGGAAGGGCGGTAATATCGTCTGCTTGACAAAATGAATTAATTGAATTCTGCCCAAATTCATTGCTTCTGCAATTTGTATTGAGATATAGACAATTCAACTATTACTGTGGTAGGAAGAAAATATGTTCCATCTATCAAATGGCCGCTCAGTTGAAATTTGATACAAGAATATTGCATCTTGAACAGTAACAAATTGGTGAAAGGTCATATTGGCTTTCACATCAGTTGAATGTGTAATTAATTTATTCATGTTGCATTTCTCATGCAATAATTGAGTTAAATGTCCGAACAGTTGACTGTCAATACGGGTTGGTCCAGCCCACATGGGCTTTGAGTTTGACGGGTCAGGCTGGGTTGACCCATCAAAATGATGGATCCAAAAACACCTAGCCCACACCATTACTCTGTGGGCTGCGGGCCTCACGGGTCAGCCCACTTTTTAAAAAATAATATTTCATAATTTAATTTAATTTTATAATGTTAATAAACATGAATATTAACAGACAATATTGCATAGTGTTAATACTTGTAATCAAGTCTCCAACATCTAAAAAATACTCCTAATAGCGAAATTTAATAACTTTTGATATGATATCCTTCGAACCAAATAAAAATACTAATAAGCAATCTAAATAGTTGCAAGTATTTAACTTACGGACCGATTCACGGGCTAGCCCAACCCACATTGCTCAAGCCCCACAGCCATGGGCTTATTTGGGTTGGGCTAAAAAACTGTTTTTAAACGGGCTACAAAAGCTGAAGTTCAACTCCATTAAATTACAGGCCGGATCAAACCGGCCCAACCGACCTGACCCATATTGACGACTCTACCGAACAGTGACTCAATTTTATAATAATCATCAAAGCCAGTTAACTTTGTTTTTTGTCACGCGATCTGCCCTTAGGCTAGCTAGACCCATGGGATCACCCCAAATCATCCAACTTTGCCTAGTTAATTCTCACACTCATTCAGCTTTGCCTAATTGAACTTTGCTTGCTCTCTCGTTAACTATGTGCCTTAACACGGGTTAAGCACTTAAACTGATTAAAATAATATGATAAACATAAGTGCTGAAAAATATGACTTTTAGATATTGAAATTGATTTTATAAATAAATAATAGCGTATTTGAATAAAAGTGTTGAAATTGGTAATAAATAATTAATGTGTTTGAAATAAAAACTACTGATATATCCTTAAAACTATTTAGAAGAAATATAAATAAACAATTTTATATGACAAAGGACTAATGATGAAAGTAGAATAGAGATGTAATTAATAATTACTCTATTGAGTATTGAGCATAAAATAGTTATACAATGAAAAAGAAATAGTATTGACAGTGTTTCTTATCACAACAATAAAATGAGTATAATCACACAAGTAAAAATTTTAAAATGTATATATAATTATATATGCAGAGCTATTCTTATCTTGTGAAGAAAGGGAGTTGGTTTTGAACACTATTTCTTAGGTTGAAAGAAAAATATACAAGTGGAATAAGGTGATAACATCAACAAAATCCGACTTCTAAAATAGGATTTTGGGGTTTCAAGCCACCATAATCTTTGGGCTAAACCCAATCACATAATATGACTATGGTTTATTACAGTATACCATATACGTTATAACTCACTCAAACAATTAATCTCACATCGACTTCCAATTAAGCAAATAATTTCCTTAAATTAAGGGTTTTAAGTGGGCCGGGCCAGGTCAACATGGAACCGGCCCATGATAGTTAGTTGGGTTGGTGGGCTAGGCCGGGCCTGTTTAGGTTAAGTGAGCCGGGTCGGGGCCGGGTTGAACAGAAAAAAATTACAAAACAACCCTGACCCGGCCTACTTAACCCAACCCGGTCAAACCCACCTAAATCCGATTAAAAAATTGGTCAAATCTGGTTTAAAAAGTGGTCAAACCTGGTTAAAACACCGGTCAAACCCGTTTAGAAAAAAAAAATCTAGTATACACTATATACACTACAATTATATACACTACAATTATATACACTATATACACTCCAATATACACTATATATTTTTTAATAAATATATACACAGTTACACATATATACGTACCATTCAATATATACGACTATACGTACTACTTTAAATAAAACATATACTACAATAGTACAATATATATATACACTACAATATATATATATATATATATATATATATATACGTACATATAGTTATATACTAATTTATAAAACATATACACATTTATACGTTAAATATATACATTTATAGAAGATATATACACATATATATGCTCCATTCAATATATATGTACCACTTTAAGTAAAACATATACCACAATATATATATATATATATATATATATATATATAGAGAGAGAGAGAGAGAGAGAGAGAGATAAACTAATTTGTAAAACATATACACTTGTATACGTTAAATATATACTATTTTAGAAGGTATATACACATATATACGCACCATTCAATATATTATATATGCACTACTTTAAATAAAACATATAATACAATATATATATATATATATATAGTTATATACTAATTTATAAAACATATACACATGTATACGTTAAATATATACGTATATATACACATATATACTCACCATTCAATATATATGTACTACTATAAATAAAACATATACTACAATATATATATATAGTTATATACTAATTTATAAAACATATACACATGTATACGTTAAATATATACGTCTATAGAAGATATATACACATATATAAGTACGATTCAATATATATGGACTACTTTAAATAAAACATATACTACAATATATATATATACTACAAGTCTACAATATATATATATAGTTGTGTACTAATTTATAGAACATAAACACATGTATATCTTAAATATATACGTCTATAAAAGATATATACACATATATGCGCACCATTCAATGTATATATGTGCTACTTTAAATATTAAATATACTACAATATATATATATATATATATATATATATATATATATATATATATAGTTATATACTAATTTATACAACATATACACATGTATGCGTTAAATATACACGTCTATAGAAGATATATACACAAATATACGTATCATTCAATACATATGTACTACTTTAAGTAAAACATATACTACAATATATATATATATACTAATTTATATAACATATACAAATGTATACATTTAATAAATACATCTATAGAAGATATATACGCATATATACTACAATATATATAGTTATATACTAATTTATAAAACATATAAACATGTATAAATTAAATATACACGTCTATAGAAGATATACACACAAATATACACACCATTCAATATATATGTACTACTTTAAGTAAAACATATACTACGATATATATATACTACAATATATATATAGTTATATACTAATTTATATAGCATATACACATATATACATTAAATATATATGTCTATAGAAGACATATACACATATATACTACAATATATAGAGTTATATACTAATTTATAAAACATATACACATGTATGCATTAAATATACACGTCTATAGAATATATATACACAAATATACGCACCATTCAATATATATGT
>NC_061116.1:221542231-221547306 GCF_002878395.1 Capsicum annuum | reverse complement strand
ATATACACAAATATACGTACCATTCAATATATATGTACTACTTTAAGTAAAATATATACTACAATATATGTATATACTACAATATATATATAGTTATATACTAATTTATAAAAAATATACACGTGTATACATTAAATATATACGTCTATAGAAGATATATACACATATATACTACAATATATATAGTTATATACTAATTTATAAAACATATACACATGTAAACATTAAATATACACGTCTGTAGAAGATATATACACAAATATACGCATCATTCAATATATATGTACTACTTTAAGTAAAACATATACTGCACTATATGTATATACTACAATATATACATAGTTATATGCTAATTTTATAAAACATATACGCATGTATACATGAAATATACACATCTATAGAAGATATATACACAAATATACGCACCATTCAATATATGTGTACTACTTCAAGTAAAACATATACTAATATATATATATATATATATATATATATATATATATATATATATAGTCATATACTAATTTATATCACATATATACATGTATACATTAAATATATCCGTCTATAGAAGATATATACACATATCATATTTACTACAATATATATAGTTATATACTAATTTATAAAGCATATATACATGTATACATTAAATATATACGTCTATAGAAGACATATACACAAATATACGCATCATTCAATATATATGTACTACTTTAAGTAAAACATATACTATATATATATATATATATATATATATATATATATATATATATATATATATATATATATATATATATATATATATATAAACGCACACTACAATATATATAGTTATTTACTAATTTATAAAACATATACACATGTTTACATTAAATATACATGCCTATAGAAGATATATACACAAATATATGCACCATTCAATATATATGTACTACTTTAAGTAAAACATATACCATAATATATGTATATACTCCAATATAGATATAGTTATATACTAATTTATAAAACATATACACATGTATACATTAAATATACCCGTCTATAGAAGATATATACACAAATATACACACCATTCAATATATATGTACTACTTTAAGTAAAACATATACTACAATATATATATATATATATAGTTAATTTATAAAATATATATACACTTGTATACATTAAATATATACGTCTATAGAAGATATATACACATATATACGCACCATTCAATATATATATACTACTTTAAATAAAATATACTACAATATATAGTTATATACTAATTTATAAAATATATACAAATGTATACATTAAATATATCCGTCCATAGAATATATATATACATATCTACGCACCATTCAATATATATGTACTACTTTAAATAAAACATACTACAATATATATACACTACGATATACACACACACACTATATATAGTTATATACTAATTTATAAAACATATACATACGTATACGTTAAATATATACTACTTTAGAAGATATATATACACACATATACGTATCATACAATATATGTACTGCTTTAAATAAAATATACCACAATATATACACATACTATATATATAGTTATATACTAATTTATAAAACATATACCCATGTATACGTTAAATATATACGTCTATAGAAGATATATACACATATATACGTACCATCTAATATATATGTACTACTTTAAATAAAATATACTACAATATATATATACTACAATATATAATTATATATATAGTTATATATTAATTTATAAAACATGCACACACGTATACGTTAAATATATAAGTTTATAGAAGATATATATACACATATTTAAATTAATAATAGTTGATAGTAAATTAATAATATATTAAAACTAAGTTATAATTAAATTCTTAGAAAAAAAAAAAAACTAACCGGGTCGGGCCGGGCCGGCTAACCAGTGGGCCCTAACCGGGTTTGGTCCGGGCTGGATTAATCGGGCCCATATCAATAGAGATTCGGCCCGAGATTCGGTACCCTAAAACCCTAGGGCTTATCAGGCCGGGTCAAACCGGGCCGATTTTTGTAAGTGGGCCGGGCTGTCTAGCTCATGTTATATATGTAACGTAGGTTGAGTTACATAATTAGCTCTCAATATATTTAATGAAGATAAATATTTTTTCTTTCAGAAAGATACTCCCTCCGTTTCATAATAAATGAATTGTTGGATTTTGGTACACATATTAAGGAAAAAACATTAAAAATATAAATTTAACATAACTTTTCAATTTTACTCCAAAAAAATAAAAAATTGATCTTGTAATACTTTTTCAAAAGTTAATTGATTGTCAAATCATAAGGGCAAATTTGAAAAGAAATTCAATGATTCACTTATTTTGAAACACCAATAAATACCCCCAACAATTCACTTATTCCAAAACGGAGGGATTACATAATTAGTTCTCAATACATTTTTCCAATTTTGGGTCTATAGAGACACATAATATATTCAACGAAGATACATTTTTTCCTTTGTAAAAATACATAATTAGCTTTCGATAATTTTTTTTTTTGATTTTTGGGTTATCAAGATACATAATTAGCTTCTGATATGTCCAGTAAAAATACATAATTAATTGAAATTTTTATAATTTCTTTATAAAGGTAAATATTTACTTAAATATAATAAGTTTAGATGTATATTTATACTTTTTTTTTTTCTATAATATGTGCGACTTGCTCGCAGGGACACACCAAGCAAGCTAGCTCATCCACAATGGGCGAGGAAGTTTTTTTCTTTCTAATTTTTCACTCCCTCCGTTCCTAAATGCACGTCACTTTTTTATTTTGCACGCTCTTTAAAAAACATTAGCCAAATGATAATTTGATGGTCTCTTGCACGCCCCTTACATCTCTATTTAATACTTCTCTCGTTTTCACCGTAGTAATATTTCTCTATATTTATGATTAAGAATAAAAGTGAAAATAAATAACTAATTATGTCTTAATTTTTAAAAATAAAAAGTAATATGAAATATCTGCTTTTACTAAGCATGACAAGCATTTAGAAATGGATATCGTATATCTTTACAAGTTACAACAATAACAACAACAACCATGTATAATTTCAAAAGTGAGATCTAAAGCAAATGAGGTGTACTCAGACCTTTAATGTACAGAGATTGTATCAGATAGACCCTTAGATCCATGTACCTTAAAACAATATACTTTGAAACCAAAATTATGAATTTTTTCTAGTCATGAGAAATATTTACCTTTATTTTTTTGTCTATTAATCTGTTAGACTTTTTTTGCTTCCTAGTGGCATACACAAAACTTTTAACAAGCGATGTCGATATTTAAATAAGAAAGAATAACAATTAAATTTCCACACCTAGGAGAATGATATATCATTGGCTCATCGATATAGTTTAGTTTTAAGCTGGTAAAAGTCTTGATTCAGTTCTACTTACACAACTTAAAAGAAAAATTTTGCAATAAAAGACGTAGGTTGAGGTTCAAAGTTCAAACCCCTAACCTCAAAGAAGCAAGTTGTGCCCTAGACAAACGCACCAAGGAAAAACGCTGTATAATTTCTATGATCTATAATTTCTTTATACACTGTATAAAAATAATATATAGACTATAATATATATTATTTTTTATCTTAATTTATGTGACATAAATAAAATTAGATAATTAATTATATTTGTAATATGTTTTAAGATTTTTTAAACTGTTAGCTATTGTAATCTATAATACTTTTTCAACATTGTAATTTTCTATTTTAAGTTGTTTGCTGTTGTAATTTATAATACTCTTCTTGTTCAAACTTTTGTGATATTGATAGTCAATTTATATTTAAAGTAATTAAATTTTTTAATTATTGTGATTTATATTTTTTTTGTATTTCAATTTAAGCGACACTGATATAATTTCGAGACTCAATCAAATATCACGATTGAAGTAGAGAAATCGGCACGTCTTGAATGACTCATAATAATTAATTAGAAGTGATATAACAAAATTGCTATAAAAAATACTTGTGAAATTTTTTTAAGTGGGTCTCATATGAGATGTGAAATTAATTTAAAACATCAAGAGTTAATTTATCATTTTATGTTTATTTTACCTTTTTTAATTAAATAAGACTAATTTTGTAATACTTAAATGAATTATAATAATTACTTAAATGTGATATAGTAAAATTACGGTTGAAGCAAACATGTCACAAATATCTATTTTACTTTTTTTTTTTTTTAAATTTAAATTTTATTAATTTTCTAATACGTAAATGTCATATAATAATTAATTAGGGGTGATATAGTAAGATATAGTAAAATCACGGTTGAAGCAACTGAAGTAGACATGTTATAAATATCTATTTACTTTTATTAAAAAATTAAATTTTATTAATTTTTAAATACGTAAATATCATATAATAATTAATTAGAGACGATATAATAAAATTACGAAACAAGTAGGCAGCTGGAGTCCAGCTGCCTGACACTCATGCTTATATACAGTAAGTAATATATATCTATATATATAAATTTCGATGAAGAGACCCTTCGCTCTACGTGAATCCGGCCGTGTTACTCCTTGTTACTTTTTGTGAAAAGAAGTTAAAAAAATTAAAGAAAGCATTGATCCCATATACAAGTGGAAGGAACTTCACCCCATAAACGAGAGGAGCCTAGCAAAGCTGGGACCGGAAGTGATCAAAAGCTACTAAGCTGACCACCACATCAAGAAAATTCTTCTAAACTTGGATATTGGGGTTTCAGGGCCTAACATGATCTTGGGTTAGCCCAACCTATACTTATTGCACTACCCAGGAGAGGAGCTAGCAAGGGCATAGGGGGTTCATTACACCGTTATATATATATATATATATAATTGAAATTAAATCCTCTTTGATTTCTTTGTGTATTTATTTTTTATTTTTCAACTTTTTTAGTGATAATTTTAGCTGCGTCATTGTACCATAGTCCATATACGACATTAATGTCAATACGTTGGGCTTCAGGGATTTTACATCCCACATCGATCTTAAGCAAACAAATAAATCTCTTTAAGAATTGGAGATTTGGGACATAGGGTGTCACCCAC
>NC_061116.1:221538854-221539231 GCF_002878395.1 Capsicum annuum | reverse complement strand
AAAAATGGGATTTTACTTTCTGTTCAGGACCCTCCTGAAAAATGGGATTTTACTTTCTGTTCAGGACCCTCCTGAAAAATGGGATTTTACGTTATGTTCAGGAGGGATTTTACTTTCTGTTCAGGACCCTCCTGAAAAAATGGGATTTTATTTTCTGTTCAGGACCCTCCTGAAAAATGGGATTTTACTTTCTGTTCAGGACCCTCCTGAAAAATGGGATTTTACTTTATGTTCAGGACCCAATCTTTCTGTTCAGGACCCTCCTGAAAAAATGGGATTTTATTTTCTGTTCAGGACCCTCCTGGAAAATGGGATTTTACTTTCTGTTCAGGACCCTCCTGAAAAATGGGATTTTACTTTATGTTCAGGACCCTCCG
>NC_061116.1:221528880-221538754 GCF_002878395.1 Capsicum annuum | reverse complement strand
CCTAAAAAATAGGATTTTACTTTCTGTTCAGGACCCTCCTGAAAAAATGGGATTTTACTTTCTGTTCAGGACCCTCCTGAAAAATGGGATTTTACTTTCTGTTCAGGACCTTCCTGAAGAATGAGAATTTATTTTTAGTGCAGGACCCTCCTGAAAAATGGGACAACGCTTTCAAAAATGAAATACTACTTTACTATAATTCTTGTTTGGGATAATTTTCGTTCTAGTTTTAATTTTGGGTTTCAGGAGCCCGCCTGAAGAACAGGGTGATGAAATAGCAAGTCGGGAGCCCGCCTGAAGAACAGAGTGAAGAAAATGAAAAGTCAAGCAACAAAGTGATGAAATAGCAAGTCAGGAGCCCGCCTGAAGAATAGGGTCAAGAAACGAAAAAGTCAAGCAACAAAGTGAAGTAATTGAAAGCCAAGCAACAAGTTAAAAGAAATTGCAAGTCAGGAGCCCGCCTGAAGAATAGGGTGATGAAAGTCGAGTCAAGAACCAACAGAAGCTGTATAGATAGGATTTTTGTGATTTCATTTATGTTTTAACTTGTAATTTTCATTTTGATGTAATAAAAGAGCCGCGGACCGGAACCACGACGAAACCTCACTCGACTCTCCAACTCGGTATAGTCCATTTCTTCCCATCCTTTGAAATACCCATGACTTGATTCTCTCATAATTTGGGTAGGAAAGATGTCTTAAGTCAAGACCCGGTTGTCCTTCTTCCTTCTGTTTCTTTCTTTGAATAATGGTCGGGCCAAAATTTGGTCTTGCTGTCTACTTTTTTGCTTGAAAACACTTCGTGTTTACATTCAAAGGGGGCATGATGTAGACACCTAATTTTGTCCCTCCCGAAGACCCAAGTTACACGTTTTATCCCTGTCTCACCAGGTGCCCTCACCCGTATGATTATATCCCATAAGAATACAAAAAATAACAAACCCACTTACAAACCTAATCCCCAATTATTCTTTTGTAACAAAATTAACCACTCCTCCTATCAATTTTAGACAACACATCACTACCCCTACCCCTATCCCTACCCCCCACCTCATCACCCCACACCCTACCCCTTACCCCTACTCGCGTGTACCCACTGCCCCACCTACTCTCACAATTTAATGGACATATACACAGGAGATCTCAAGCAAGAAAAGAAAAATTTTTCCTTTTCTTCTCCAGAAAAATTTTCCTTTTCTTCTCCAAAAAAAAAAAACGAATTCACACACACAGGGACACGGTACCACTTTTCCATTTCCAAAAACAAGAATTCCCTCGACTGCACATTGATCACCGGGAAAAGCTTCACTGGAATACACCAGAACAAACAGAGCGAGGGACGAGAGAGAAACAGGGAGATTGAGGATGAAACCAATGAGTTTGAGCAGAAAAACAAATAGAAATCGAGTTGTTGAATAGAAACAGTGCAAATCCGGTTGATTTTGGGGTTTTTCGGCTATTTATCACCGGAAAAAAGTTACTGTCGGCCGGAATCTGAGCATTTTCTCCGTTTTCCGATCTTTCTGAACTCACCGGAGCTCCGTCGAGACAAAAACCACTTCATCATCTTAAAACCGACTCATAACCGTGTTTTGCTTGTATCTATATCAGATTCAGACGTCTTTGTTTCGTTGGTTATCTATCTTCGTCTTCTTCGCGGGTTTAAATCTTTCCGGTCGCTATTTGTTGAGTTGAGTTGGCTCATTGTTGAGGTTTTGTTGTTCGACGAGCCCGGTTCGGAATTCTCCATATTTTTCCTTTTCCCTGCTGATTTTGAAGCGAACCCGGCCAAGAAACAGTGAGAATCGCCAGAATTTTTGGTCCGTCTTTTTCTGTCTCGTCTGAGCTCACCGGAGCTCAAGCTACGTCAGTTGTCGATCTTTTGTCGTATTAATCGGGGTATTAATCGGGGTTTTGGGTTCGTCTATTATCCGCCGTTCGGGTAGTACATTCTTGATACTGAGTGGATTGTGCTACTGTGGAGGTTTCTGTTCGAGGATTCCTGTCCCGGGTTTCTTTATTATCGACAAAACATTCTATCGAGGTACATTTCTTAACTCGTCTTTTATATATATATATATATATATATATATATATATATATATATTTGGTTGGTTGTTTGGATTCGTTGCGATTACGAGTGGTGTGATTATGGTTTTGTTGGATTTTGTTTATGTTGATGTTATGATCATGATGCTTGGTTGTTTGGTTTTGGTGGATTGAGGCATAAATTTGATCATGTTCTAATGGATGGATAGAAAGGAAGTTGGGGTGGAATTGAAAAATTGACAAAAAGGATATATTCGGTTTAATTTGATTTATTGTTGGTATGAATCGTGATAGATTTACAATGGGTTGAAACGGATAGGCAATATAGGTCTGGGTAGACAAATTTTAAAACTTGTTATTTTGGTTGAATGTTAGAATGTGCGTGTGAATGTTTCTTTCTAGTTTATCGTATTTAATTCAATTGTATAATTTGGCCGGGGAATGCCCCAAAGTATCTGTATATATTTATTCACCAGTGAATGCCCCGAGGTATCATGTACCCGGAGGACGTCCGTGGTGAAGGCCCGAGGCGTCGGGTGGAGCGTTAATTTAGGATTAGCTTAGGTTTACTTTCAGTTTTATTTTTATTTTTTTTTGGACTGTATAATTGGACTGGACTTTACATTTTGGATTGTTTCGTTTTGTTTATTGTTTGATTATTTTGCGTGCTGTTGTGTGGTTTATACATTGCATAATGCCAAAAATAGTTGATACAATCTACCAAGCGACCGTGGTCGAACCACGGGATCGAGGGGTGCCTAACACCTTCCTCTAGGTCAACAGAATTCCTTAGCCGGAGTCTCTGTTCGCAAACCAGTTTAAAGAGTAAAATGGTTTTGAAAAGGATTTTCCGATGGTGACTTGGCACACCGGGTTATGCCAAGTGGCGAATCTGAGTAAAAAATGTAAATAATCCTTTTCCGAAACAAATTTTCATTTCTTGTCACTTAAAAAATAAAACTCTTTCGACTCTTAAAACATAAATCTTTTTTAGAGTACGTTAAAAAAGGGGTGTGACAGAACTCATTACAAAAGGAAATTTAAAGTTTCAATTTAGAAGTGAAGATTAAGGAAAGATTGGTGAACACCAAAGGATAGTTAAAATCTATGTTGTTCGGACTTTCAAGAATGTCTATAGGCGTGTGTTGGATCCTCCTTTCTTAAGGATCCGGCACAGGTGCTGCAGCATTTTCAGAAAGTTCGAGCAACATAGGTTAAACCTTAAAATGGCACCCTAAAATGTATTGCTTTGGATCATATGCTAAGTAATTTCTTCTATAGCCGAGAAAATCCCTATTCTGCTAAGTAATTTCTATAACCGAGAAAATCCTTACTCTGCTAAGTAATTTCTTCTATAACCGAGAAAATCTCTATTCTAAGTATAACTTTTTTCAGGCGCACGAGTTCTAGTTTGTGCATAAGGGAAGCACTCCATGACACGATTGCTCCAGCATCCCCTGATGTTTATGCTGCAATTCAGGCACATCAAATTGATCTATGCTCTTCGACAGATCAAGAAACAGCAGGGAAAACAAGAAACTTAAATAAAGGATAGAAATTCGGAAGATAAAATATATTCATATTGATAATCGGAATCCAAAACTGTTTCCGTCAAAAACAATTATATCCAAAGAAAAAATGGAAAAGTAAAGCTAACATATACATGTTAATATTGAATGGGTTTGCTATTAACAAGATCTTTGAAGTGTGCATCAGTTGTTCTTTAGCTACATATTTTGTGTCACTTCTCATTGCTAACGTTCAGTTTTGCAGGTAAAGGTTATCCTGCTACTTTGTAGCAGCCTCACTTTGTTGAGCAAATCTTGTATGGTAACAGAAGCATCCTTCAATTTGCTCCTTAAACTTTCTCCTTCCGTAGCCCGCTGTTTTCTTTCTTCTAAAAGGACGCGTGCTAGACTCTTACTCGTGGCTCTTTCATGTTGCCAATGGCGCAAAACCTGTTGTAGATTATTTTTAATACTATTATTCTCTGCTCTCAAGTCATTTGACACAATATCTTCCATCTTCACAACTGGATTTCCTGAAGTTTGACTATTTGATGTAGACGCTTGCTGAGTGTGATCTCTAGGCATAGTTTGATTTGTTGCTTGTGCTGAAGAATGAACTGGTACCCAATTCTCGTGTTCTCCTACAGTGGATTTTGATTTAGATGTATCATCATGACAGGTGGTGTTTCCGGGAGTTCCATCAGTTTGCCTATTTAATATACACACTTGCTGAGTTATATCGGGTTGCCTATTCAATGTACACACTTGCTGAGTTATATTGGGTTGCCTACTCAATCTACACACTTGCTGAGTTAGATCAGGCTGCCTATTTAATGCGCACACTTGCTGAGTTAGGTCAACTTGCCCATTTAGTGTAAACACTTGCTGATTTTGTTCTCCATACATAGTCTGTCGTCTTGCTTGTGCTGAAACCTGAACTGGACGCGGAATTTCCCCAGATCCTACATAAACACGGGATGCTTCCTGCACCGAATTGTCCGTTATTGAAGAATGAACTGGTCTCATCTCATGTTCTACTCCAGATGATTTCGGTTTAGATCTTTCATCATGACAGGTTGTGTGGCTGACATTGGAGCTGAATGGGGAACAGGATTTGCTCGTAGGCACAGAACAAGTGTTTGGTTCTTCTTGATCAGGAGAGACAGTAGTGTTCTTTACATTGCGACGCTTAGCATAACCAATGAAATGACAGTTTGATGACCAATATTTCTTCTGCATAAATTGTAGGCGTGCCTCGAGTCTAGCAAGGACAATCGTGCGCTCAAAGCCCTGTTTATCATGAGCTGGTTCAACAAAATTAGCTTCTAAGACGCCTATCACACCGCGACCATCGCTGCCAGCAGCATTCCACACCCTCCAGAAAGGCTTAATGAGCCTATTCTTGTGATAAACATTGAAACCTTGAATATCAATATGATGTTTTGCATCTTTCACAAAACCAATAGTTCCTTCAGCTACAGATGTTTCATAACCAACGGATTGTGGTCTGTACGTAATCTCCTCCGACAGCATCATGTCGTTTACCAAATTATGATGTTCAACTTCTTTCCCCCTCAAAATTATTTGAAATCCAGGAGCAAGTCTCAGATACAAAATCGAAGCATAACTCCTTAAAGAATGTTGATATGTTAGGAAGTGCCTCGAGTTAGGATATTCTTTCGCCATCTCAATCTTCTTTTCATCTCGACTAACACCCCTTATTTGAATGTCATGAGCATTGGTGTCAAAGTCAAGCTCTGTGGCTCCTTCTTCATCCTCCCACAGATTGTATATGACAATTCGCGTCCCATGATCACCTTTCAAAAACTCAAACTGCTGTAAAAGATCCTGTTCGTTCTCATAAGGAGACCATTGTGTTATAGTCTCCGAATTCCTCTTCCAATCATCAGCAGAAGACCGAACCAACATCTCCCAAGTCCCTCCCCTCTTCACAAAATCAACCATAGGAACAACGATATCTTCTTTCCCTGTGCCCCTCAAAAAAGTATATGACAACATTCCTACACTCTGTGTCAACATGCTCGTTGCTCTATCCCTCCCCCGCGAAAACACAATCACATCAGCCCCTAGCCTCATACTACTCGTTTTGAAACCATTTCCATATTGACCAATCGTGTTTGCTAATTTGCTTTTCGCAGAATACCCAAGCGACATGCACTGGCGCATCCTATCAGGAGTCATTCCACCACCATCGTCTTCAACTAACAACATCTTACTCCCAACATCTTTCTTATTGTCCAGCACATCTACGCTAACATAAGTAGCACCATTGCAAACCTCATCCATCGCGTTGTCTAAAAGCTCAGCGAAAGCACCCAATGCCCATTTATGACTAGTAGCATTCGAATGCAAGAATTTCGGATGAACTCTCACATGATCCATACCAACAGTTTGATCATGACATGCACCCTCCTTATTGCCATCATAATCTCCAGCTTTCCAGAATTGCTTACAACTAGTAGTAATTGGATTAACAGCAGGGGAAGCTCCTACGAATTCATTCTTTGGACAAATCGACAAAGGAGCAATGATACAAGGCTCACTTTCAAGTTTCATCTTCTTCACAGGACTTTCTTGAATATCAAGAAAACAAGAACCAACACCATAATTGGTTATGGGGACTATATGCATAGTTGTGTTTGTGGAGACATTGGTATCGTCTAAATCGTCTGTTAAGTCGATGATTTCTTGCTTGATAGGTATGGTGATCATATCAAGAACTCCAACAACTCAAAGAACCAGGTTCTTTCAAGAAGGGAAAAAGAAGTTTATAAACTAAGGAGTATAATTGCTAAAGAAATTTGTGATGAAGAATGTGAAATAGTATTGGCTTATATTTATAGAGCTATTTGGCTTCTCCTAGTCCTATATGAATAGGGATTGATTCAAGAAGTTTTAGTTGCATCAACTTTAGTTCTCCAAGTTTTAATTGCATAAACTTTAATTCTCCAAATCCAAATATGAATAGGAAAAAATTGTTGAGGCTTAGTGCAAATCAAACTATGGAAAAAAGAAAAGAAGGTAACAATTTGTCTAAATCCTAATAGAATAAGACTACAAAAATTAGTTTCCTTTTTTGTTTATGGAAGAAGAATGAGAAAGGGGATTATAAGGTGGAAAGTCGAATCTTGACCAACAAGTAATAGTTTAGGTAATCAATCAACTAAGCTGTTAAAATTTTCTTACATCTTGATTATAGTATGTGACAAGATAGAATAACGGAAAATAATACAATGTATTAAAATATAATATTTATCAAAACAATATAATACAAAACAACACAATATGATACATTATGAAACTAGATGTCTAAATAAATAAAGTTTTTTTTTTACAAATTTTTGATGTATTTTTTGAAGAATTGTATCAATAGTTTCGTTACTTTGTTTTAATTACGTAGTCGAGACGTGTTGTAGGGCCCATTAAGGTGGTAGCGCTCCCAACAAAGTTTTCTCCATACCCAAAGTCGAACCCTCGACCTCTAGTTAAGGGTGGAGCAGCTCCATCCACTGCACCACAACCCATGTTAGTAAGACTACATGCCTTTTTGAGCTGCACTTTCCCATACTTTTTTTCCTAAGACTCAAAGGGTAAAATATTTTTTCCTTATTTTCATACCTAAACAATTTGGAGTGTGAATATTTTATCCCAACAATTACTTAATGGCTAACAAAATATATCTATGTGTTGGCTACACCAAATATTTGTCCAAACACATCTAGGTATGTTTGGCAGCAAAATTTTTATCCACTTGACATATGTGATGACGCTATTAGCTGACAGATCATTTTATTTATATTTTTCAATTGATTTCCTTAAAAGCCTAAAGTTTTCCTTTTCAAGGCGGAGACATCAAAGTCATGGCTAAGACGATACAACTTTGTCAGATATCACAATGAAGAATAAGGCAAATTACATAATATCATATTTTAACTTATCATTTTTACTATAAAAGATTCAAAAATATTTTTTTGATTTTCATGTCTGAACAATTTGGAGTGTGAATATTTTATCTCAATGATCACTCAATGACTAGCGAAATATATCTACATGATGACTACATTAAACATTTATCTAAATAAAAGTATAATATATTAATATATGTCAATGACCATTAATTGCTCAACTGAAACAAGTCGCAATTTGAGTGTTTAAATAAAATTTACTCGTAAGTTTAAGAGGTTATTGATATATCAATAATATTTTTTTAAAATAGAAACAAGTTGTATTTTGAATATTTAAATAAAAACCATTAAGCGTAATCTTATCAATTTCCACTAATCTGCGGTTGTTGTATCTATAATCTATAATATATTAAAAATGTGAAGGCCTTAGAAAAGTGAATTGAACTTTTTGCCCTTCATTAAAATTTTTTGTAATAGACAAAATAGTCTTTTCACGTTTTTTCTCTAATTATAATCATATAATTATCATCCTATTAAAATTGACTAAAATTTTAATTATTAAATCTTTCCTTATTTAAAGTATAAAAATTATAATTAAATACTTTATTGGTTCCAATCATATTAACTAAAATATTGATAAAAATAAAATATATTAATATAATTGCCGGGTTTCCTCCTTGCTCCCCAATTATGGTAAAATAAAATATATTAACATAATTGCCGGGTTTTTTCTTTGCTCCCAAATTATGGTAAAATGAAGTCAAATTTAAAGTAATATGGAAAAGGACTTAGTCCTTTAAAATAAAATAAAAATCAAAAATTAAGTTGTCAAAATTGTTACCATAATTTAAATAATTTTCGTACCCAATTGTTACCATAATTTTGTCTATATAAATAATTTTCTTACCCAATTATTTGATGCAGTATTAGGATTGGCCCTATTTTTTACTTATAAATTTGACTTTTACCTTTGAAAGAAGGAAAACAAATTTAACATATTTGATTTTCACTTTTTCAATAATTTTTTTTATATTTGGGTAAATTTTTTTCTAGGGAAAAAGGCTTGTAGTTCTATAAATAGAGGATCCTTTTCCTTTTAGAAGAAACTATTCTGTCAATTAATCCAGTTTTGTTTATATCACTCATTATGTACATCAATAATTGACCAAACCAATTTAATATATTTTTAGCATATACGTAATTGTTTGTTCTCTATATTATTTTACTTCCTTTTCTTTGTTTTGATATTTAGTTCCTTAGTTTTCTTTTACGATTATTGAAGAATGATGTTTTATTTTGATGAATATTTATTTTACGTTTTGTGATATAATCGTTAATTGTGTTTAAATCTAATTTGCATCTATTTTATGTTTTCTCTTCTTATTTTCAGAACTAGAATGAGATGAGATTTTCGTCCACAAGATTATCGACTTCAAAGAATGAAGATCTTTCTCATCAAGGAGGACCAATTAATACAAGTTTTTTTTTTTTTCTTTTTTTACTATAAAATGTAAGGAAGACCAATTAATACAAGGTTTTTTCTTTTTCTTTTTCTTTTTACTATAAAATGTAACACTTCAAAATTTTTAGTTAGATTTAATTATATATATATTTCATGTTCTACGTAAAGTATATCAATTATATTTATAGTCGTGTGGTTTAAATAAATATTATCTTACACCTTTTGATTTTCAGTTGCTTCTCTTCTCATGTTTGAGGTGTCATTCTACAACCTTGGTATTTTTCTTAATTAGTTTAAAGTTTGTTTTAAATGATTTTATATGGTTTTGTATGAATATATTAATTTTATGTTTAAGTGATTTTCAGATTTAATAAAACCATCAGTTTACTTATTAATCCAGACATATTTTCTTTTATAATATCAAAGTGATTTTATCAAATTGCATTCATTAAATAAAATTCACGCGCGAGGAGCGTATAATATACTAATATAATATATTAAAACTGTGAAGGGTCTTAGAAATGTTGTTTGAACTTTTGTCCTTCACTAAAAGTCTTTGCTTTATACAAAACATCTTTTCACTATTTTTTTCCTAATATTTAAGAGTTGAAAATTAATTAATATATTTATGGTAAAACCTTTCCTTTTTAGAAGTCATCAGAATTAATGACAACTAATATTTTTTCCCTATTTCAACTAAATTTGATTTTAAGAAGATTTGAAAAATTTATAAATAAATATAAAAGTATTAGAATAAGAAAATTTTTAAAAATATCAAATTTTAAAAGTTTTAAGTACGTAATAAGAATATAATCAATGATTATATAAATATTCGACTTTAAAAATAAGGAAGAATTTTAAATATAGAGGAAAAAAAGTAACTGTAACACAACAACAACAACAACAACAACAAACCCAGTGTATTCCCAC
>NC_061116.1:221520709-221525880 GCF_002878395.1 Capsicum annuum | reverse complement strand
AATTTGAAGCATGAACCCATATCTTATGATGATTAATATGAAATCTTGATGTTTATGATTTTGAAAGATGAATTTACATGTGTGGAGATATAAAGCATGAATCTTGAACGATATTTATCATGATTTTGATATTTGGGTCGTGAATCCCCATTGGAAATTGTATTTTTTTGAGAAAGTGTGTGTTATAAGCACGTTGATGTTGAATATTTGAGATATTTTGAATGATTTGACCTTTTGGTCTTAATGGAGTTGTTTTGAACTCGAGTGTGAAAGAAATCCACCACGTGGTTGATTTTGATAGATGAAAAGCATGATGGCTCCCGATGTATATTTATATATTACTGAAATTATTTTGTTGTGGATTGTCTTTGAAATGATCTGAGTTAAGTTCGGGAGAAATATTTAGCACCGAGTGGGAGGTATAAAGCGACCTTACTTCCCTAGAACTACGTGCCCCCGTAGAAGTGAGCCTGAGGCTGATTTATATAGTGATCACTAATTTGTGTGGATTTGATATCGATAGTCCTACTCTGATGGCAAGGATAGGACGGCTCTCCCCAACGTGGGTTATACGTTGGACTCCATGTAGCTCACACGGTTTATGTCAGTTATAGGATCTCCCAGTGTGTGTGTGTTTCCTTGTGTCTATGATGAACGGTGAAGTGATTTGAAAGTGAAATTGTGAAAGTTATTCTTTCAAAAGATTTAAATGATATTTACATTATGAGAATTGATATTCTTGATGGACTGAAAGTGATTGACAAATTATATGATGATTGACATGTGTTATTATACTTATTTCATCCTCTCATGATTATGATAATTTTCTTCGGGCTATGTGACTCTTTCATACATCCTGCATATTTCTTATAAATATTTATGATGATGATGTTTATATAACTGCATACACCCCCATATACTCGGTTCCTTTCCATGGTACTGACCCACATCTTCGGATGTGGGATGCATTTTCTCAAAGTGTAGGTTCAGGTGCTCAGTTCCAGGTTCGACAGTGATTCTTCGAGCACACTGTTCTACATCCTCTGTCGTGGTGAGTCCTCATGTTCCGAGGACGTGATGTCTGATGTTGGTTTCAGGAAATTGTTTACATTTGATAACTGAGTATGAGTCAGTTAGGGCATGTCTCAATGGCTCGTTGGTTTTATTGATTTTCTTAGAGGTTTGTCAGACTAGTATAGATGTTGGGAGTTGACTAATAAGTCGTATTTTTTTATCTTTCTGAAATTCTTTTATTCTTGGATGATGATTACTCTGTTGATATTTGAGGGTTCTTTATGGAAACCCCATTGATTTGTGTTGAACTGAATGAAAATGACTCAAAGGGTTAGCTTGGGGTTACTCGTAGCCTCAAGCACCGTGTGACGCTCCGGGACCCGTTTTCCGGGGCGTTACAATAACAAATTAATTGTCTTTTAATAAATTAATATGATATTTGAAGTTGAATGTTGTTCTAGCTTCTTAGTCTCTCTTATATATACATCTATATCATTAGCTTGATGAATTTATTTAGTGCATTTTTTATTTGATGAATTTATTTAGTGCATTTTTTTAATTTTTTATTTAATAAAATTCTATTTTTAAATGTCACACCTATATGGAAGCATATGACATTTTCATATTCATCATCCTTTGTTAACGTTAACAGCGAGGAACAACAACCTACAACCATTGACGTTATCCCAATCTCCTATCATACCTTTTCGTCTCGCACTACAAATGATAACACTCTTTAAAGTCAATAATAATTGAAGCGATGACTTTCATAGTAAAAGATTTATAGGTAAGTCTGTTTCAAATTATTACCTTTTTATGATTTATTTTTTAAAGATTTTTTCTTGAGAGTTGTTCTTATCTTATATTGACAATTTTATTGTTATTGTTGACTTGCAAAAGAGATAAATAAGAATGGAGACAACTAATAATAAAGAGAACGGAAGAGAAGAAAAGAACAAATAATTTCGGAAGTAGAAGTTTTGTTCGTATAGTCCATAAGCTTAAGATTTTCTAAATATGTGTTTGATATTATTGTTTTTTTTTTCGATGTTGCTTTGTAAATTTTAAAAATTGATAGGGTAACAATAGATTATAGAATAAAAAAATAAAATACAATCAATATTAAAAATATGATATCTTTACATTGTAAATAACATAATGAAGAAAAATGTGACACATAAAAATTTTCTTTATAATTACATAATTATTTTTATGAGGTGGAGAGGGATATTAACCAAACAATCTCATATCTTTAAAATGTGAACAATACAATAATGAAAAGTATGAAACATAAAAGTGTTTTTAAAATTATATAATTGTTTTTAATCATATAGATTTGATTAGCAGAAGGGGTGGGGTTGGAGCACTTTTCATTGAGAAATAATATTATAGTTGATTTTGTTTTTGTTAAAGATATATTATTTAACATGTTCGATCAAGATAACCCAATATGAAATGATTCAAAATAATATTTTAATATTATCTGCGCATCGCGCTTTTAGATATACAAAAGGTGGGGGTGGGGGTGGAAATATTAAGATTTTGAACTAATTTTAACATCATAATGAAGTAATTAGATAATAAATTAATTACTAACCTTGAATTTTAAATTGAAGTGATGTGAATTATGAAATTAAAGTTCCAAAATTGAATATACATATGATTAAATAAAACAAATATATCTATTATATAAATATGTTAATAAGAAGAGCACTTGATAAGTATATTAAGCAAGTTGATAATTTGATAAAAGGAAATTTTAACAATCTAATATTTTTAGATAGTGAACAATAGAACAAAAAAAATGAAACACAATTTTTTAAAAATAACTATATGCTCTGTTATCTTTAAATCGATTAATGGATGAAATTAATATGCAATATTTACAGGACAATCATGAGTATTAGGTTATTGGTATAGATTTGATTTGCAGAATTGTATGGACGGAGAGGTTTTCGCGGGGGGGGGGGGGGGGGGGGGAAAAAAATAAAGATTTTTTATTGTTCTTTGAATTACTTATTAAAAATTATATTTGATAAGTAATAATAATTTGAAATATGTTAATGCGATACAATAAAAATTGATCAATTTTATTATTTCAAAGAATACATTAATATTTTCAATGACTAATTCTTTGTGAAATATTTCGCGCATCGCGCGGTTAACTATACTAGTATTCTAATAATAGTAATATAATATAACACTTAATTATCCTATATTTTAGGATTCCTAATTTTAGAAATAGTCTTATTATATTTGTTAAAATTTTAATCCCATATATTTTAGGATTCAATATCATAAATATAATTAAATAATAATTTGAAGAAAAAAAGTGAAAAGACGATTTTGTCTAAAGTAGGGACTTTTAATGAAGGGCAAAAAGTTCAAATCACTTTTCTAAGGGTATTCACACTTTTAATATATTATAGATTATAAATATAGATATAGATATGTTTTATTTAGAGTAATATATATATTTAACTAACGTATAGTCGTATACACGATTATATGTGTAATTGTGTATATGTGTATATATTTTATAAATTCTAATGTAGTATATACTATATATATAGTGTATATATATTGTTTAACGTATTCAAAATGTATATATGTGGATTTTTGATCAATTTTGACTGGATTTTTAACCGATTTTGATCGGGTTTAAGTGGGTTGGACCGAGTTGGGTTAAGTGGGCCAGTTCAGGGTTGTTTTTTAAAAAAAAAAAACTAAAAATTACGTACATACACAAAGTAACTTTACCTTATTACATAAAATTTCATATTGAAAAAGAAATTATAAAAATATCAAAGTAATTACTTAAATTCACTTTTTCTCTCTCATCCCCTCATACATATCAAAATACCATATTTTGCTCTTAGTGCACTGATTTTTACTCCATATATGTGCTCCTTTATTTACGCCTACAATCAAGCTAATGTAATATTAATAGTCTCTCATCCCCTTCCTATTTGAGTCACTTTTATAATTGAACTTGAATATGTACACTTTCAATTCACGTAATAAAGGAAATTGAATTATTCTTTTTCCTTATTATCGTGTAGCCAATGTAATGTTACAATAACACTAATTTTTTCTTAAAATTATTATAATCTTGTAGATTATTAATGTATAAGGTGAATATTTTATGTGTATAGTGTGATATTATATATTTTGGAAGATTATATTTTAATGTATAAGTTATAATATGTCAGAGATTATACATTAGTTATTTTTGGAAGACTGATGTATAATATAATTCTTCTGCTATATATTTCATTATGTTATAAGTTAAGAAGTTCTTATTACATTCAAGAGCCATTTTATGTATTATTTGGTATTATACAATTAGAAAGTATTAATATTGTATAAGGTTACATTATACCTTCTTATAAAGATACAAAAGTATACATGTTTAATGTTAATACTTAAATGTATAGTATGACATTATACATTACTGCATATTATTTTTTAAATGTATAATATGCCCACATACATGTGCAATTGTTGTATAATGTTATCTTTTAAATTTCAACTTATATATTATTTACATTGATTCAATAAATACATCATATATTTAATAATAAAATTGAATATGTCAACTGTATTTGGATATGTATTATTCTCATTTAATTATTTTGTTAACTGATGTTTATTTTTTCATGAATTTTAAATTATTTATAATAAATTTATATGATTCCGTGAATGAAAGATAATTTCTTTCATCAAAATATACTTTGGAAATCAATTTTCTAAAAGCTTAATGGATCATATCAGTGTGGATACAAATAATTCATACGTATTAATAGTACCCCTACTAAAGTAATGGAAAGAGTCCCCACTAGATTTTATATTATTTTATGTTGTTGTTACATAATTTTTACAAGATTTTAATTAAAATTATATTTTATTATTGTTTATGTAATTTATCACTACTAAAAATAGTATAAGAAGGAAATAATAAGACTTTTTTATCTGTTAAAATGAATAAATAACATAAAATATTGTAAATGAGAACAATTAATAGTGATGTTTAAGAATTTTTTTGAATTTAAATTTCAGTTACTATATTTAATCATACACCACATAATGATAGGTAATTAATTGCGTTAATTAAGGTAGAGAAAGATAGTATCTGATTTATCTTTCTATAAATCTGG
>NC_061116.1:221512723-221517709 GCF_002878395.1 Capsicum annuum | reverse complement strand
GTAAAAATCAAATAAAAATCATGCCTTTGTAAAGAAAATTACTTTTGGGCACAAGAACGAAAGAGAGTTCTTGTTGAAAAACCCCACATACCTTGAATGATGAACTTTAGATCGATACTCATTTTTGAGATGTTAATCGTGCCTTTGAATGATGGTTCTTGGAGTTCTTAAGCTAGGAACTTGGAACTTGAATAAATTTGCAGAATTAATGGTGAACTTTGGAGGTTCTTGAAGTTGGATGTAGGAGCTTAGGGTTTTCTTTTTGAGGGAATTTGATGAAATATAACATAATGCTTCTAATAGGCTTTAATCTAGGGTTTGGACGGATTTTGGGTGAGGGGGGATGACCAAAACGCCCCTAAAAATCAAATAATTCTCAAATCTGTCCTTTGGTGGACTGTTTTGGTAGTCTGAAGTAGATCAACCATAACGTTTTACTCCGATATCCAAATTGGATGAAACCAGTTTCATTAGAAAGAAGACTCTCGTATCTTTCCGTTGATATATAGTATCTCACCCAGATCATTGTGTATGAGAAGTTATGATCATTTGAAGTTGACCCAAAAATTTGCTTTTGATAGGCTGAAGTAGATTGACTATAACTTTTTTCTCCGATAGACAAATTGGATGAAACCAATTTCATTGGAAAGAGGACTCACAGAGCTTTCCGTTGATATATAGTAAATCACCCAGATCATTATGTATAAGGAGTTATGATCATTTAAATTTGGAGCAAAAATACGCCAGGCCTCAGTACTTTTTCCTGCATGTTTTATTGTTCACTACTATTCACAGTTCGATCGGAATGTTCATAACTCGTCGCTCGGGTGTTCGTTTTGGATGATCCACATATCGTTGGAAATCTTATTCGATACTCTACGCAATGGTGGGTCATAATCTAAGACATTCCGTACACAAAATTTATAATTCATTTTAGAAGATAAAACCCAACACGTTTACGCACAAAATTTCAACGAAAAATTTTCCAGGGTATTACAGTTATTTATTAAATTATCGACTTACTTATAGAAAAATTCATCAAACTACTTGTAAAATTGATCATACAAAACTCATTACAATTCTCCCATCACTGCTCATCCTCCAATCTGTGATAAAAAAAATAATTACATTAACATATAATTATGAGTTGCATGCAATTTAATTAACTAGAAAACTTTAAAACAACAATATTTTTTAAAATGAGCAATAATATCAAACTTAACTTTGAAAAAACTTAAGACATATTAAATTTTTCTATAATTTGACAGAATACATCATTAAAAAGTATACCATCAAAACTTCAAATAACTTTAAAAACTTTCTCCACAACGAAAATATGATTTCAGCATCACATTCTTCTATCGTTTTCATTTTTCTCTATCTACTATGCAAATGAATAATTTTAGCAAAATCATCGTTAAAAAATAAAAATAACCCTAAAGAAAAATTTCTTTATAAATAATGGAAAAACTATTAATATGAAATTATTTTTCTTTATAAAAAATAGAAAAAATTAATATGAAATAATTTTACCTATGAATCTTTTACGTATTAAAATTGTTGTTTCACTCATCATCTACTTAGAATGTGTTACCATTTCGACTCGAAGATGGAGTAGACAAAGAAAATAATAATTATTCACCAAAAATTTTCTCTTCTTGGCCAATAAATTTTAGAAGAGCTTGAAATGGTGGCTTTATAAACTTAAAATTCTTCCTTTTATATGTGTTGAAATACCTCTAGATAATAACCGCGTGGGTTAATCAAATATTGTGGGGGTAATGCTTATCTTTCATTTTTTTTAAAGCTTTTTTTAGATAATGATGATAATAACAATTACAATATTGTTAGTTTGTGTTGAGATAATGCTTATCTTTTAGTATTTTAAGCTTTCATAATAATAATAGTAATAAAAAAAATTAAGTTAGTGATAATAGTAGGTAATTTCTAACTTATTTAAATTTTTATTTCTCAATTTAGATGAATAAATAAATTAGCACCACTCTTATTATTATTAATAATAATGATTAAAAAAATTGTAGTACATATATATTAATAGTAATGATAGTGACAGTAGTAACATATTATCTTTTAATACATTTAATTATATGCAATAACAATTATTATTATTATTATTATTATTATACTATTGTTATTATTGTACTATTATTATTATTATACTATTGTTATTATTGTACTATGAAAATAAACATAATCTACTATTACTATAATGACTACTACTATTATGTATGTATTACTAGGGGGTTTGGGCCACAGGTGACAAAAGAGTTTTAAAATGAGGTGTAGGTGACACAAGTCTTAATTATTAATTGGAGGTCACAATTACTTTATTATGTATTAAGAAAGTTGGGGAAGTTTTAAAATAACCCACAAGCTTTTAAATTTACACTTTGATCCCAATGTATACCTAAAATAACGGAAAACGGAGGGAAAAAATACACCTTTCTCTCTCTTCTCATCCATTGTTGTTTTCTCTCTCTTAGTGATTTTTGTTGTTAATTGTTTCTGTTTCTGTTGCTTTATTCATCATCTTCTGATTCATCTTCTTCTTGTCGACCATTTGTTGTTGTTGTTGTTGTTGTTGGTACAACACTAGTGCTGCGATCTGACCAATTTCTTAGGTCAAATTTTGTTTACTACGTCACTTTCCACTTTGACATTACTTCATAGGTTACTTTGGTAAATAAAATTATGATTTTTATTCGTATTTGTCATCTGGGTACACTTCTGTTTTTTCAACAATGGATAGAACCCCGATTATGAATCCAGCACAAGTGCCCATAATTTAAATAGATCAATCATCTGGTGCATCTGATGAGTAATCTGTTGTATCAGACTATTTATCTGTTGCATCATCGTATTATCTGTTGCATCAGACGTATTATCTATTGTATCAGGATGTTTATCTGTTGCAACAGACTAATTATCTGTTGCATCAGAATGTTTATCTGTTGCACCAGACTAATTATTTTTTTTAACGAATGATTAATCTGTTTGAAACAACACAAATCAACCCCTGCCACAAACCCAACAGATAAATCTTGATATTGCTACTGGATTCTAAATTATTTCTTTTTACGTCGGATCATCGAAATGTTTGTTGAGAAGATAATAGACAAAATGAAAATTAAATATGGATTAAAATGTCAAAGATCAAACATAATTTATTTATTAAACAAATAAAAATACATATAATAGACTAAAAGAAAAATAATAGTCTTATTATTATTATTATTATCAGCATCAACGTTGTCAGCCGGCCAATCTTCAACCGGAAGTAGCAAGGCCCTCCTCAGCCTGCGTATCTCGCGGAGCATTCTTGATCAAACTCCTCCCAATTCCCATTACAGATCACGAAGTTGATTCCGAAGTTCATTCACGGCGTCTTGCAGAAAAGCAACGTCCCACACTGGGTCAGCCATAATCTTATCTTCTAGAGTGTAATATGAAAGACGAGATGCAATAAATAAATAGAGTGTGTATTTGAATGAATGATTGAGTAAGGACGGACCTATTTATAGAGGATTGAATTTGAATGAGAGGCAAAAAGGCGCGACTATTCACCACTATACATTAATTAAATTTTTTATTAAATTAAGAAAATAAATATTGCGATATAAGTCATGACTTTTCAGATTATTATTATTAATTAGTCTTTCGAAGAACCGTTTTATTGAGTTGTGCCAACATATTCTATATTTGTTGCATCAGATAACACATCTGTGACAAAAGATATATTATCTGTTGCAACAAATATAAAATGTGTTGCATCAGATAACATATCTGTTGCAACATATAATCTAACTGTTCAACTCCATTTATTAATTACATTTTTTATTAATGTGAAAAATAATGAATTAATTAAATTAAGAAATATTGTGATAAGTCATGACTTTTCAGATTATTATTATTTATTAGTTCTTTCCAAGAACTGCTTTTATTGAGTTGTGACTCGATATAGGTTGCATCAGATAAATCATCTGTGACAACAGATATATCATCTGTTGCAACCATAGTGAACCTGTTGCATTAGATAATTTAATTGTTGCAACATGTAATCTACTTTTGTTTAAAAAAAATAACTATATCATCATATCATTAATCCAAATTTGCTTACTTTTTTATTTTATAAAAAAAAAATACCTTTTCAAATTCCTTAATAAAATAATAATCATTTTATTATATAATAAATAATTTAAAAAACAAATTCAAAAACAAAAATGGTGAAAAGTCACGACCATTTATTAAAATTGTGGTTATAAATTGTGTTTATTATTTATTTCCTTATTATTTATTTACGAAACATTTTTCATATTGAATAATTGGAACTCCGAGTCATGTCTTTCTCTTTTCACCCTCTCAATAACAACAATAGCCCTTTTTTGATTAATAATCGTCAGGTGCAACATATGATCGATCTGTCGTAGAAGATTAACCTCTTACTGTTGACATAAATTGCTGCTCAATCCCTACCATCAATCGTCGACACGTTGAGAACAAGTAATAAACAGAATGATTATTATTAAATACTAAATAAGAATTAAAAATTCAAAGTCGACAATAAAATGAAATGAATGTTCATAGATTTTTGAATCCCTTGGGTAGATTTGATATACAAAAGGAGGAACATAATCGCTAAAATAAAAAATATTACCTAATTATTATTACTACTATTATTATTATTGTCAATCAGACATCTTTCATTCATCCGGCAGCCTTGCTCCGAAGTCAGCCAAACATCTCCCTAGAGTTCATCAATCAAACTGCCTTTGAAGTTCACGCCAGGACTTGATATGAATATTCTTGTACGAATTTGAATCATCCATATTTGTAAGGAGGGACCTATTTATAAATTATTGTATCTCAGAAAGAAAAGAAAATTTCTTTAAAATAAATCTAACAGATGGGTAATCTGTTACAAAATATATTCTTTCTGTTAGATAACTTACAACATACTGTCAATCT
>NC_061116.1:221490342-221512623 GCF_002878395.1 Capsicum annuum | reverse complement strand
AGATGGGTAATCTGTTACAAAATATATTCTTTCTGTTAGATAACTTACAACATACTGGCAATCTTTTTGCAACAGATGTATATATCTGTTTGATTTCTGCAACAGGTTGATCACTGTCGTAGTAGATGTCTCCAATTGATTGAAAATATAAACAGATGTGTCATCTGTTGTAACAAGCTAGTCATCTTTTTATTTAATTTAAGCCATAGATGGGCTAGGAAGAATAAGGTGTGTGCAGATGGATCCACTATCATATGTGTGGGATTTAAGTATGTATTACTGATAAGGTTACCGGGACAACACACACAAAGTACAATGTTTTTGTGAATGCAGTTTTTAACTGATTAGGCATTGATCATTCAAATAAGATCCTGCATTGTACCGTTAAGTTTGATGGGTTCGAAATTGACAAGGCTGAGGACCTCATAAAGATGGTGCAGATACCTTGTTACGAATTATTGACGGTTAGTGCTCGTATTTATGCATGTCAAGTTTTGAGAAGGGATCAATATTTATCGTCACTGCAGAGAACCAATAGCGATTGGACTTAACTTTAAGTGTGCATTGGACCCTTAGAAGGTGCTCGAAGCCTTGCACTGCATCAAACAAGAATGGAAAACCAATATAGTTATTGCCCTGGCCAAAATTTATATGGTTGGGTTACTCGCTTGGGTTGATGATTATATGCTAGAAGGTGCGGTAGGAGAATATTTTCGAGGGAAAATGGGTTGTTGATGGAAGACTATATCATCTGAGAGCTAATTGAAGAAGAGACACAGGGTAAAAAGTAACTTCTAACGAATCTGGCCGATGGAATTATCTTAACAGATGTGAAATCTGAATCAAGTGCAAATATAAAAGTGTATCCGGTAATGTAAATTCGTCTGTTGTGTCTATGAAAGAAAAAAATGCAGATGGACACTTTGCTATGGAGCTGTATGGTCGGGATTAACACCTAGGTAGAAAATAGGAGAAGACCAACAAATCAGCCTCATGGGCATCGAGGGTAGAAATAATGTTCAGCAAGTCTAGAAAACTTACGCCAATAACAACTGTAGTGAAAATAAGAAAACTAAGCGAACGCGGAAATTTCTGAATTTTAAATTTCATCCCATCTTTTTGTTTGTGTTTCCAATCAGGTCCACTGTCGTTGACCTGATCGGAACCACAAACGAAATTGAAAGGCAAATAGAGTATCATTGCTTCCTTAGCAATATGGTTATAATTGATTGTGTTTTCTAGCCTTGACATGCTTTCAGCATTCCTTGGAGAAGATCAGATGCTTGCTGTAGTATATGAATCCCGATAATTTTCAAGCTTGCCTCCAGCTTGTTGTTTTGTATTCAAGCTGGTCGTTACCGTCTTCGAAGTTGGTAAAGAGTTCCTCGTCTCTTTTGATTTGTGCACTAACTCGGTCATATTTTTTTGATAGAGTAATGAGCTTAGAGTTATGTAACATTTGATACGCTTGGTAGAGCCGATTTAGATCACACGCTACGTAAATCTATGCTTACTAATTTATCAAATTGGTTGAGCAAGATGCATGGAGCAACGCTAGATAAAAGTGTGTTGTTCAACTTTTGGGACCACATCTTCAACGTGCATTAACATATTTTGACCTAAAATAAACACAGAGACCCTCCATGTATCCTTTAAGGCTTCTGAAGAAAGTGTTCTGAAGGGCTTCTAGAATGCCACAACTTTGAAGGTAGTGCTCCTAATCGAGCTCACAAGAGACGAGGAACTCTTTACCAACTTCGAAGAGGGCAACGGCTAGCTTGATTACAGAATCAACAAGCTGGAGGCAAGCTTGAAAATTATCGGGATTCACATACTATAGCAAGCATCTGATCTTCTCCAAGGAATGTTGAAAGCATATCAAGGCAAGAAAACACAATCAATTATAACCATATTGCTAAGGAAGCAATGATACTCTATTTGCCTTTTAATCTCGTTTGTGGTTTCGATCAGGTCAAAAACAGTGGACCTGATCGAAAACATAAACAAGAAGGCATGGGATGAAATTTAAAATTCATAAATTTGCCGCCTTCGCTTAGATTCCTTATTTTAACTGTAGTTGTTGTTGGCATAAGTTTTCTAGACTTGCTGTACATCATTTCTACCCTCGATGCCCGTGAGGCTTCTTTGTTGGTCTTCTCCTATTTTCTATCTAGGTGATAATCCCAACCACGCAGCTCCCTAGCAAAGTGTCCATCTGCATTGTTTTTCTTTCAGAGAATACACTTTCATATTTGTACTTAATTCAGATCTTGTATCTATTAAGATAATTCCACCAGCCAAATTCGTTAGAAGTTACGTTCTATCCTATGTCTCTTCTTCAATTAGCTCTCAGATGATATAATCTTCCATCAACCACCCATTTTCCTTCGAAAGCGTTCTCCTACCGCACATTCTGGCATAAAATCATCACCCTAAGCGAGCAACCCAACCATACAAATTTTGGCCATGGCAATAAATATATTGGTTTTTCATTCTTATTAGATGTGGTGGTAAGCTTCAAAGGCCCTCTAAGGGTCCAATGAACCCTAAAAATTAGTCCAATCACTATTGAATCTCTTTACAATGACACAAAAATTAGATCCCTTCACAATGCTTGACAAATAAACATGAGCAACAACCGACATTAAATCTTAACAGGCTATCAGAACCATATTTATGGTCCCTCAGCCTTATCTGTTCGGACCTACCAAACTTAACTGTAAAATTGCAGACATCTTGTTTGAAGATCTATGACTAATCAGTAAAAACATCATTCACAAAATTAGTGCACTCTATGTATGTTTCCACGATAACATTATCAGTAATACATACCTCCCACATATGAAGTGGTTCCATCTACAGGCAGCTTATTCCTCCGATCCCATCTTTACTGCAGCCTCTTGAGATAGTCCATCAAAAGTTGATCAACTGTCAGTTCCTTATATCTACAAAGAAGAGGAAAAAAATTGATGTCACAAAAAGAACATTGTCCATCTGTTGCATCAGATGTGGAGTTTGTTGCAACAGATGTGGAGTCTGTTGCAACAGATGTGGAGTCTAATGGAATACATCAAACCAGCCTTTCTGGTGGTTTTATTTGTTCCAACAGTTTCTCCATCTGTTGCAACATCAACAACAGCATAAACATCAATAAAAAAGAAACAACATTTGTTCCAACAACATCATCAAAAATAAAGAAGCAACATCCTTTGTGCCAGAACCATTAATAACACCAAAAGTTCCAACAACGTCAACCCCACCAACAACATCAATAAATCCATCAACAATAATGAAACAAACAAAATACATACAAAAAAAATGATACTGCCAACAAGGCTTTTAAACTTCTCCCAACAGATGACTTTTTTCTCATATTGTAATAAAAATTTTCGGATTATTTATTCAACACTTAAAAGTTTCTTAATTTTTTTTAATAAATATGATATGGGTAAATAGTAATTAAATATAAAAACAGATGTAAATAATATGTAAAGAAGAAGACTAGAATGAAAGAGCAATAATGAACCATACCTTAATATCAAAAAGAGGATCAAAACAAAAATTTAAGTTGAGAAAAGATATGTATGGGTTTAGATCCAAAAAGATCTTTATGAGAAGAGAAGAAAAAAGAGAGAAAAAAGGCTGTGACCCTAAAAAGGAGAGAGAAAAAGATGAGAGTTGAATAAAATAAACTGCAGCTGAAGGAAGAGATGAGATAATTTCTATAGATGTATTGTGTACGTAGACGTGGTGGTATTCAATATTCATTAATTTCATTAATAATTTGAGCGGCACGAGGAAGACTAAGACTACTGACATTGAAAAGAAAAGACAAGACTGCTCATTGAACTCACTTTTGAGATATCCAAGAAACATTTTTTACCGCCTTTAGTAGTAAGTACTACTTCTTGATATTATCTACTCGGACCAGAAGCTTCTTGCTTTAAAATTAAAAGAGATAAAAAGATTTTCAAACAGATATGTCATTTTTTGTAACATATATAAATATCTATTTAGAAATCCGAACAGCTCAGTCATCTGTTACAACAGATATAAATATCTGTTTAAAAATCCCAAAAGCTCAGTCATCTGTAACAACAGATGAAAATGTTCATTTGATAATTAATAAAATCAAATATGTCATTTGTTACAATAGATATAAATATTTTTTTAAAAATTTCCAACAGCTCAGTCATCTGTCACAACAGATGGAAATATCTATTTGATAATTAAATCGGATATGTTATCTATTGCAACATATATGTACCTATTTGAAAATTTTCAACAGCTTAGTCGTTTGTTGCAACAGATTTCATAGCAATTGATTTAGGTGGAACTAGGGATGAATGAATGAGCTTGCAGGGTCAGCTACAAATCCAATCGAGTCTTTGCAATTGCATGGCATTAGTATTGTGTTCATACCGACCCGAGTCATCGATCGATCACTCTGAGTTGAAATGAGTTCTCATAAACTCAATGCTAGAATAGTGATAGTACCTAAGTTGATTTCGGTGAAACTAGGGATGAATGAGTGAGCTCTCAGGGTCACTATAAATCCAATCAAGTCTTTACAATTGCATGGCATTGGTATTGCGCTCATCCCGACCTGAGTCATCGATCGATCACTCTGATTTGAAATGAGTTCTCATCAACTCAATGTTAGGATAGTGATAGTACCTAAGTTGATTTAGGTGGAACTAGGGATGAATGAGTGAGCTCGCAGGATCAACTACAAATACAATTGAGTCTTTGCAATTGCATGGCATTGGTATTACGTTCATCCTGACCCGAGTCATCGATCGATAACTTTGAGTTGAAATGAGTTCTCATTAACTCAATGTTAGGATAATGATAGTGCCTAAGTTAATTTAGGTGGAACTAGGGATAAATGAGTGAGCTCTTAGGGTCAACTACAAATCTAATTGAGTCTTTGCAATTGTATGGCATTGGTATTGCGTTCATCCCGACCCAAGTCGTCGATCGATCACTCTAAGTTGAAATGAGTTCTTATCAATTCAATGTTAGGATAGTGATAGTACCTAAGTTGATTTAGGTGGAACTAGGGATGAATGAGTAAGCTCGTAGGGTCATCTACAAATCTAAACGAGTCTTTGCAATTACATGGCGCTCGTATTGAATTCATCCCGACCCGAGTCATCGATCGGTCACTCTGAATTGAAATGAGTTCTCATCAACTCAATGTTAGGATAGTGATAGTACCTAAGTTGATTTAGGTGGAACTAGGGATGAATGAATAAGCTTGCAGGGTCAAGTACAAATCCAATCGAATCTTTGCAATTACATGACACTGGTATTGCGTTCATCCCGACCCGAGTCGTTGATCGATCACTCTGAGTAAAAATGAGTTCTCATCAACTCAATGTTTTAAAAACTATATCTTTTAAAATTTTTAAAATTAATTAAGATCAATTCGGACCAAATTAGCAATTTCAAAACTTGTCATTCTTTTCCAAAATTGCAAATCAACTCATAAAAATCATCAATTTGCGCAAAAAACTTTTCATTTCAAATCTTAAGTTCTCGCTCTTCTCTCTCTCTCTCTTGGGGTGTACTCTCCCTATCAACAATACAAATAATACAAACAACAACTACTCAACATATTGCTCAACCCTTCAAAACAGGTCAATTTTCTTCTCATTTACGACTACATATAGTTGTTTTTTTTACTTCATTCCCGCTTGTATCCGTTGTTTTCTCTATCTTCGCATGTAACAGAGTTCGAGAAGAGTTCTACGTTTGTTTTTTATTCTAAAAAATAGGGCTTTTTAGTAAATGATAAAAAAAAAGACTTTTAGTTGTATTATCTTCGAGAATGGGTTAACAATTTTGAGTTTTGATGCTAAAAAAGTAGGAAGCATCCGAGAAAATCCTATTTTTTCTCTCAGTATTTTGTTGACTGTCGTGGTATTATTGGATGGTGTTTGTGGTGTTGGTGGTGGCTGTTGTTGGTGGTGTTGGTATTTGTGTTTTTTGGTGGTGGTGTCGGTGGTCTTGGTGTTGGTATTGGTGCTGGTATTGGTGGCATTAGTCGTGACATTGGTTGTGGTGGTGGTGGTCCATCTGTTGCAACGGGTGAAAGATTTGTTGGGAGATATTAAATAGGTCTTCAAACAGATTCCCCATCTATTCCAACTGAAGGGTTATCCGTTGGAGTATTTTCTTGTAATGTGGCAGAGAATAATTTATTGAAATTTCTCCACCTATTGCAACAGGTGGAATATCGGTGGGGAGATATTAAATAGGTCTTCAAACAGATTTGGGTTCCCCATCTGTTCCAACTGATGGGTTGTTCGTTGGAGTATTTTTTTTGGTTATGTGGTAAGAATAATTTATTGAAATTTGTCTCACCTTTTTAAAAAAAATTATGCAGACATCAAATGCAATGTATTTTTTGTTTTTCTTTTGTTTATAGTTAAAAGATGTTTCCTAAAAGAAAATAAACTGAAAGTAGAGAAAGTGGATCAACTTTCGATCACCAAACAAAAAAGGCTAGAGTACAGATAGATTCGGAAAAACTTCCAGAACAATCTCAATCAGGGCAAAATGAAGTCGAGGAAAGTGATAACTCCTCCTCACTAATGAGGCGTGAAATAATATTGAAATTCCAGCATGATTCTGTCAAAACCATTAGTATTGACAAGTTTCGAGTTGCGATGCCGATGAATAACCCTAATGCAGTATTTGGTTAAATAGGTCTTCAAACAGATTCCCCATCTGTTCCAACTGATGGGTTTATCCGTTGGAGTATTTTCTTGTAATGTGGCATAGAATAATTTATTGAAATTTCTACACCTGTTACAACAGGTGGAATATTTGTGATGAGATATTAAATAGGTCTTCAAACAGATTCGGGTTCCTTATCTGTTCCAACTGATGGGTTGTCCGTTGGAGTATATTTTTTTGTTATGGGGTAAGAATAATTTATTAAAATTTGTCTCACCTTTTTAAAAAAAATTATGCAGACATCAAATGCAATGTATTTTTTATTTTTATTTTGTTTGTAGTTAAAAGATGTCTCCCAAAAGAAAAGAAATAGAAAGTGGAGAAAGTGGATCAACTTTCGATCACCAAACAAAAAAGGCTAGAGTAAGATAGATTCGGAGGAACTTCCAGAACAATCTCAATCTGGGGAAAATGAAGCCGAGGAAAGTGATAACTCCTCCTCACCAATGGGGCGTGAAATAATATTGAAATTCCAGCATAATTTTGTCAAAACCATTAGTATTGACAAGTTTCGAGTTGCGATGTCGATGCATAACCCTAATGCAGTATTTGGTGATCTTGTGCTTAAATGTCAGTTGGGGAAACCTTTTGACAAACTTAGGAGTATTATGAATAAGGAAAACATAGATGGACTTTTTAAGAAGACTGTTTTGCACACTTTCTTGAGCTGTTTGTGCCCTGCTCTCTCCATTTCCCAATGATCATGGTATATGGCTTTCTCAAACGCAGGATCATGTATGCGGGGGATTATGGAGGTCTGAAGGAGGGCGAAAATAAGATGGATGAGGTCTGGATCAACTACTGTGGCATGCCGGTTTGTTTTGGATTGAAAAAGTTTGCCATTGTGACGGGCTTGAGATGTGATCGTCCAGAAGAACCTGCCATTAAGAAAACACCCCATAAAGGGTCCAACAAACGCAAGTTAAAAAAAGATGGGTTTTTGGAAATTGTTGGACCTAGCTACAAAGTGAAGGATTTGATAGCGGATCTCAAGAATAAAGACATACCGAAGCACTAAAGGGAGAAATTATGCTTAGTTTGGTTTGTCCATTCCGTTTTATTGGCAAGAGACATCTAGAAAGTCATAGAACGTGATTTGTTGGTGCTTGCTGATGATTTTGGGAGATTCAACGATTATCCCTGGGGCTACGACAGCTACCACTTGACTGTCAAATATTTACTGAAAGAGCTAAAGTCAAAGACGACCACATTATACGGCTTTCCTTGGGATTTCATGGTAAAATTGATCACCATTTTTACTCATTCATTAATTTATATTAAATATACTTGTGACTTTTTTTTTTGCTTGCTTCCTGTTTACAATTTTTAGGCTTGGGCATGTGAAGCCATTCCTCCCCTCCGAAAGCATTTCACGGATTACCCGGTTAAGGTTTCTCATCCAAGGATCCTTAGGTGGTTGGCTGCAGTAGAGAGCAGCAAAAAAAATATTGATGAGGCTGATCTGTTTAACCCTTCGGATGATACAGTACGTCTTCTTTCAACTAAAATAATTTGCCTCAAAGAAAGATATTGAAACAGATGTTCCATCTGTTGCAAGAGATTTCAAGTCTTACAAGACTTACAATAATATCCAAAAACTAAGTGAATAATCCCTAACATGTTCCTTATATATTACAAAACAAATAGAAGTTAAAATGACCAAAAAGGCCCTTCAAGAATGGGCACCCATCTAGTGTAATTTATGGACTGATTTGGGTGCATTTTGGACCTCTTTTACACTTCAATTGCACATGCCAAGGCTCGGGTCCAACATGCACTCTCCTAAGTCCATAACCATGATTATTCCCCTATCAAATATCCCTTCCACCAAAAGTTGGTCAAAGCCTTTAGCATTGATTGTTATCCTGTGAGAATGCAGTGCGATGGTGCCACAGATTTAACGGGTGATTTTGTGGTTAAGTCAACCATGGGAAAATCTTTCGACGCTTTTAGAAAAATACTTCGAAAATAAAAATTGGATGCTTATTCCAGGGACAACTGCTTTGGGAAATATCTTGATTTGCCAAAGGACAACAATGCTCGTTTCCAAATGAAAATGGTATATGAACTTCTCAAGCGTAGGTTTATGTATAAAAACAAAGATAAGATGGATGAGGTGTGGATGAATTACTGTGGCATGCCTGTTTGTTTTAGTTGGAAGGAGTCTGCCATAGTTACTGAACTAAAATGTTATCCTCCTTCTCAAGTTCTACCTATTCTAACAAAAAAAAAGCACCCCGCACACCCAAAAAAAGGCAAAGGCAAGTCGTGTGATTGGGATGACCTGATGTCCATTGCTGGTCCAAGCTTCAAAAATAAAAATTTGATAGAAGCGTTGAAAGGTAAAGGACTTTCAAAGAAGAACAAGCATTCATTGTTCTTGGTTTGGTTTGTACATAATATTCTTTGGGCGAGAGACATTAACAACAACATAAGCCTCAGTTTAATAAAGCTCTCTGAGGATCTTGAGGCATTTAACAGCTATCCTTCGGGGTATGAAAGCTTCAAAATGACTGTCAAATATTGTTGACTCCATTAGCACCAAAGACAGTCAACTTATATGGCTTCCCATGAGCTTTCATGGTAAATGTTTCTTTCTTATATTATGATATCATTCATTTTTTCACTTAATAATGGTTTTGATTTATTGGCGTTATTTTATAGGCTTGGGCATTTGAAGCTATTCCTTATTTGAGATATTAAGGAAACTACCAAGAAGGAGTTTCCTGTCCAAGAATCTTGAGATGGTTGTCAGCCAAAACTGATAAAAATACAAAATTTTTTAATCTCTTCAACCCTCCGAAGGATGCAGTAAGTATAATTATAATTAATTTTTTCTTTTAATTAATGATTTTTTTGAAATGATCTTTTCATCATTCTAATATATGTAATAATTTATGTTAGATTGTGTATCTGTTTCTAGTCCGACCAATCAAGAGTTGAAGATGCCATTTTTTCTTACTTTACTGTCTATACAAACTTTATCGGACCCTAAGGTCATCGACGGAATAAAAATGGAATTATTTGGAGGGTGGACTTGTTGTTGTTGATGGTCTTAGTGGTGATAGATCTATTGATGGTGGTATTGGTGCTGCTGTTGGTGCTAATGATGCTCCTCTTACAGTATTTAAGGGAAACATTATGAGTATGATCATACTGATTATACAGATTTTGCCTCTCTCAGCGAATGTTCTGCATGCAAATGTCAAGACTGCAGGGCAAAACATGATGTAGTAATTAATGCTATTAATGTATTAACTGCTTCTGTAAAGGAATTGACATCTAAGAGGGGTCTCATTCCATCAAAGAAGATTTTATTTCCATCCGCTCCATTAGAGATTAGGGCTAAGAGGAGAAGGAGAGTGATTTCAGAAAATTATCAAGCATCCAAAAAAGCAAAATTGCAACTCCTCTATCTGTGTGTTGCACTGAGCAACGTACAATGTCCAAAGGAGAGCAGCACGAGCTGAAGAAGGTGAATATACATGTCTTCCAACTGACAAAACAAACAGACACATATCTATTCCAACAGATGACACAGCTGTTGAACATTATCAAATAGATATATACATCTATTGCAATAGTTGACTAACTTGTTGCACCAGATAAAGTATCTGGTGCAATATATGTATCGTCTATTTTAGCAAATCAAACAGCTCTTCGTACCACTTTTATTTGTATCAACAGACGACCTATCTGCTGCAACAGATGATTCATTTGTTGCAACGGATGGTTCATCCATTGGAAATTATCATATAGGGTCTTCCTCATGTAGAAATTTATCCCGACAGTTGATTCATTATTGCAATAGAAATATAATCTGTTTAAGACAATTTAAAATGGAAGAAAGACCTGTTTGATTTGCTAGAAGAGATAAGTTATGCTTTTCCATTTTGTTGTATCTCCGTGATCAGCATTGACCAATTCTGGCTTTCCAGGTGGATGTAGAAGAAGCTACTGCTGAACAACATTGACAATATGCTACTCTTTTTATGGAAATACGGAGAACAGAAAGCACAAAAACCATACGGAAGCGACAATAAAGATGCAGGACGAGCAAAGTCGAATTCCATAGCACCGGATGAAGAACAACTTGTCCATACTGAGTAGATCTTTATAGCTTGAGCCTATCAAAGTAATCCCTGGCAGTATACTTAAATTATTGTTGATGTATTTGTTGAGATCTGTACCCATAACAATTTTTTTACATTTAATTTATTTGTTGACTTATTTCAGCTAATTTATGAAGGCTTCGATTTATTTTATTTTGTCTATGAATTTTATTTATTCCTTAGATTTGAACTTATTAATTGAAAAGGAATACTAGATTCAAACATGCAACAAATAATGTATCGGTTTCAACAGACGACACATCTATTAAAAAGATCGAACAAATATAGACATATGTTACAACAGGTAGGTAATCTGTTGGAATTTATCATACAGGTCTTTCCACTGCTGTAACAGATGGACTTAGATAGAAACATTAAGATAGTGCAACAGATGACCAACCTATTGCAAATGATAAACTATATGTTAGAACAGGTAGATAACTGTTACAACGAATGGAGAATCTGTTGCATTAAAAAAATTCAACTTTCGCTGGACATAAAAAATTGTCACTACGTGTAAAAAGGTTAAATTAAATTACATTAAAATAAAAAAGGCGGAACCCATCGACGGTGTTCAGTTCAAACACCTAAAATAAAATAGGCATCAAGTAGACAATGTTCATTTTAAACACGTAAAATAAAATAGGCATCAAATATGTCAGTCTGACACATTTTGCTGACTTTCCATCACTTGGCCCCCAACGGTCATTCTCTCCCCCCCATTGTCTTATATATTCATCTTCCTCCTAAAATTTAACCCTAAATTTCTAAATCTTCTTCTTCATCGTCATCTTCTTTTATCTATCCAAATTGTTCAAATTATTTTTTTTATTTTTTCCAACTGAGCTTGACAATGTTGAGCGCATCTTCCACTATTTTTTGTGATAAAGATTTTTGATATTATAAGTGAGGTCATGAAGCTCTGTTAAAGACTTCTTGGACTCAACAAAATCCGATTTTTACTTGTAAGATTTCAAAGGTAATATTTTTTTATTTAATTAGTTTATTAATTATTGACTTGTAATTGTTTTATAGTTGTGTTCTCTTTTTATAGAAATTAGGTGGATGCGATTACTTTGATTGGTATGAAAAACGACACCCTTCACAAGCAAATCGTGTAATCTGGGGTTTGTTGAACAAAGTCAAGGCTTCTTAAAAGAAACAAAATTGAGCAAGAAGATACTACATTGTTGCCATTATTGCTACTGATTTGGTGTTGTTGGGCACATGGATATTCAAGCCTAATTGCTGAAATTTTCATGGTGGTGTGTGATTTGCTACTGGTTTGGTGTTGTCGAGTACATGGATATTCAAGCGTAATTGTTGGAAAATATCAAAAAGATTTAGGCATATGTTGTAAAATTTAGGTCATCTATTGGAAATTATCAAATAGGTCTTCCCACTGTTGCAATAGATTAGACTTAGATTATTAGATTATTTATAGAAATAACATCGACGTAATGCAACATATTACCAACCTATTGCAACAGATAAACTATCTGTCAGAGCAGATTAAATATATTTTACAACAGATTGACAATTTATTGCATTATAAAAAACTCAACTTTTATTAGAAAAAAATTATTGCCTTCACATGTACATGTAATAAAGTGAAGGGTGACTTGAAATTAAAAATTATTATTTCACAGGCTCGTCTATATACATAGACTTCAAGAGTCCAGTTAGTACCCCATAAGCCCAGACCTTTTCCAGGTTTGCCACAGCGTTGTCGCATAGAAAAGTCATTGGCTCGGCCATTTCTATGTCGGTCAGCAAACATTCGATTTGTGCAAAAGCGTGCGAGCCGCTCGCTTTAGCGGCATTATCTTTTGGAAGGATCATTCCCTTGTTTTGACCTTTAAAATCCCATGATTTCTTTATCAACACTTCCTTTGGCAAATGATTCATCAGTTTACTCTCCCTCAACAAGGTGGGCAACAACACTATCGTGGCCCCACAAGGACAAAAAGGTTGAAATCATCGATGAGAGGTACATTGGAGTCATAAACATTGATCTTTTTCTCCTCGAGAAGTATCTCAACAGCCCGATAATTTATGCTGTTCATGCTGATGACTGGAAGAATCCATTTTGCCTCGGTCTAGCTCTTACTGTGTGGATTTAGCCTCTCCCTTCTAACATATTTTATCATTTCTTCTTCATCCAAGACCAACATAGGAACTAGGAAATCAAATCTCACGCCAAGGGCTAACGCCTCCCTATTGAGTTGATCTTACCTATTCTTGAGCTTCTTGCAGAAGTCGAGGTCTGTTATCCTATCGGCAGCGTCATAAGCTTCCCGGTACGTTAATTGCCTTTTTCTCATAAGGCAGATAATTATGTCAACATGCTATGATATAAGAAGTCAATTTTTAAATAGGTTAGTAATTATAAAGATGCAACGGATGGTCCATCTATTGCATACAGTTCTCTGGATCAATAATCCAAAACAATTTATGCAATAGATGGATAGGATAATAAGTTGCAACAAAACCACTACCAGTTGCATCGGTATACCCAGCTATTACAACAGATGTGAAATCTGTTACATAGCTTCTTATTCATGGATTAGATTAGAAGTGCTAGGTTAGGAAAAGTAAACTTATTTTGTCCTCGTACGGCATACGCATATCAGTCATAGTCTGGAAGTCTTGGAGGGGGAGGGAGGAAGAGAGGCCTGGGGTAATCTGGTACGTCTGGCTTGGAATTCTTGGCCTGTCGCAGATCCATCTTCTCTTTGGCGCCAAGTTTCGTGTATATGTCCACCTTATGGACTGGCCCCTAAACTTTAACAGCTTTTGGAGAGGGAGGAATTGCAATTTCTTTTGATTTTTGATCGGAGAGTATGCCTCTAATTGCTCTTTTCTTTTTCCTAAACAACACTATAGAAGTGTGTGGCTCCCTCACCTTCTTTGATGGTATGACACACCTCTTGGATTTGAATTCCTTGATAGCTTTAGAGATAGCCTTTACTTTTCAAAGAGTTTATCATGTCTGTCCTTACACTTTTCACATTCGCAACGAGAATACGAGGGTGAAGAGGGGTGAGAGGGACCCGTGTAAGGGCGAAAAGGGGTGTTTTCAAACATATTTATTCTTTCTTGAGTATCAACATGCTCATCATCACGAGTGGTAGCAGCATCAGCATGCCTTCCACCAACACCAACAACTCCACCAGAAGAAGCATCCGAATCTGCCTCAGTAAAAGGTTGGTCATGAAGAGCTTTAACATTAGGCTGACCTTGCCTAACTGATAGCTGTTGCTCCAGTCAATTCCTTCTTTATTAACTCCACCATTGGGTCTGCTATTGTATTAACATGACCTAGAGTAATATAAGAAGTCATCTCCGACTCCCCCTCAGTAGGCACGATCCATGGATGCACAACCTATAAAAAAAGACAGATGCATTTAAATCATATAATATAATAATTTTCACAGTTGGGCTACATTTTAAAAAAAAAGACCCATCTGTTGCATAGTTTGCAGTATATCATTAAAATCTGTTTGAGTTTGGTTCAGAGAAACAAAGCAACACATGGATAATCTTATGCAAAACATCAATCATCTGTTGAAATAGTTGCATAAGACGGGTAATCTGTTATGCAACAGATATCTGTACATCGCAATAGATGAACAATATGTTATCAGATTATAAATCTGTTGCATAATTTACAGTACATGGTTAATCTGTTAGGAGTCAGGTTCAGAGAACCAAAGCAACAGATGGGTAATCTGATGCAAGATATACCCTATCACAATAGATGTCCCATCTGGTGCATCAGATATAATATCTGTTGCACTAGATATAACATCTGTTCAATATCTTTCTTTGAGTAAAATTATTTTACTTGAAGACGCATTGCATCTTTTGGAGGGTTATAGAGATCAGCCTCTTTAATATTAGTGTTGCTCTTTGTAGCCAACCACTTAAACATCCTTGGATAAGAAATCTCATCCGGGTAATTCATTAACTGCTTTCGGAGGGGAGAAATGACTTCAAATGCCCAAGCCTAACAAATGTAAACAGGTAGCAAGCAAAAAAAAAGTCATAATAACTATATTCAATATAAATTAATGGATGAATAAAATTAGTTATTAATTTTACCATGAAAGCATAAGGAAAGCCGTATAATGTGGTCGTCCCTGAGGATAGCTTTGTCAGTAAATATTGGACAGTCAAGTAGAAGTTGTAATATCCCTAGGGATAGTTGTTGAATTTATCAAAATCCTCAGCACGCACCAACAAATCATCTTCTATGACCTTGTTGGCGTCTATTGCCAATATAACCGAATGGGAAAACCAAACTAAGAACAATTGCTCCCTGTACTGCTCTGGTATGGTTTTATCCTCAAGATCTGTCAACAAATCCGATGCTTTGTAGCCACATCGAGCAATGTCAAACAACCCATCTATTTTTTCCTTTCATTTTCTTGCCTTGGATCTTTTATGGGGTGGTGGTCTATCTGGACGATGGCATCTCAAGCCCGTCACTATTGCAAACTCTTGCAAGCCAAAACAAACAGGCATACCACAATAGTTGATCCAGATTTCATCCATCTTCTTTTTGCCCCCTCCTCTGTATCTTTATAATCCCCCACGTACTTGATCCTACGCTTGAGAAGACCATATACCATCGTCATAGGGAAACAGATATGGGCTAAGGGGTCCTCAAACAGCTTAAGAAAGTGTCCAAAGCAACTCTTCTTAAGAAGTCTGTCTATGTTTTCGTTCTTCATAATTTTCATAAAATGTTCAAAAAATTTTCCCATTTGACATTTAAGTACAATTTGACCAGTTAGTTGTTTTGCTTCTGGGTCATTTATCGATATCGTAACTTGAAACCTGTCAATACTAAAACTTTTGACAGGATCATGCTAGGATGTCGATATTAATTCACGCCCTATTGGTGGTCCATTATCATTATGTTGATTATTATCCTCTTTCTTTTTCTCACTCTCCAATTACTCCTCTTTCTCACTTTCATTTTCTTCATCACCATCTACAGACCCTAGTCCACCTTCCTCAATGTTGTTTTTACATCTCTCATCAGCTTTACTTTTTCCTGATTAAGATTGTTCAGGAAGCTCCTTCGAATCCCTCTGTATTGTAGCCTTTTTTCTTTGGGTGGTCAGACGTTATCCACTTTCACTTTCTTTTCTTTTGGGAGACATGTTTTACCTACAAACAAAGAAAAACAAAAATTACATTACAATTGATGTATGCATAAATTTTAAAAAATACATTACAAATACCACGAATACCGACACACCAATAACCACCACCAAAAACGCCACCAACTAATGCCAACAAACAAACACCACGAATATCTACACCACCGACAGCCACCACAAACACCACCGACAGCCACCACAAACACCACCAACCAATACCACCACCAGTGCCACCACGATGACCACAAACACCACCACCACCACAAACACCATCCAATAATACCACGATAGTCAACTGAACACTGCGACGGAAACTAGGGATTTCTCATGTTCTTCCTATGATTTTACCATCAAAACTCAAAATTGTAAACCCATTCTCGAAGATAATACAACTAAAAGTTTTATTTTTCATCATTAACTTAAAATCCCTTATTTTTTTAAAAAATAACAAATATAGAGCTCTTCTCAAACTCTGTTGCCTACAAAGACAAAGAAAACGATTGATACAAACAAGAATGGAGTCGAAAATAACACCTATGTGGTCAAAAATGAGAATAAAAGCGATCTGTTGTAGAGGGTTGAGAAAATTTGTTGCGTAGTTGTTTTCTGTACCGTATTGTTGAGTGAGAATGAGAGAGAAAAAGTGATACCTCGAGATTTTAAATGATGAAATATTTTGTATGGGTTGATTTGTATTTTGGAAAAAAATGACAAGTTTTAAAAATGTTAATTTGGTTCGAATTGATATTAATTATTTTTAAAATCATAAAATTTATGCATAATTTTTAACCCTCTCATCATGCAATTTCCAAAAGGGTAATTCAATTGAAATTGTATAAAAACAATTGAAGTTGTAGTTGACATAGTACTCTAGTTGACCCTATGAAAACTCACCCCTGGTCCTAGATTAATCAATTTAGGTACTATTAGTCTAACATATGAACTCAATTGAAATTATATAAAATAAATATTCAACATGTTGTATCAGATTTCTCATCTATGGTAATTATCAATCAGATTAGGTAACAACAGATTACAAATCTGGTGTAAATTATCAAACAGATTAAGTCATCTATTGCGACAAATTACCCATTTATTGTAAACTATCAAATGGATTGTCATATGTCGCAATAGATTACCCATATGTTGTAAATTATCAAATAGGCACTGCCATCTGTTCTGGCTGACCCTATGAAAACTCACCCCTTGTCCTAGATTAATCGATAGTTGACCCTATGAGAACTCACCCCTAGTCTTAGATTATTCAATTAAGGTATTAGTACCCTAGTCCTAGATTAATAAATTAAGGTATTAGTCTAACATATGAGGTAGTAAGAATCGATTCCGCAGAGTTATCGATCAACAACTCTGGTTGGGAGGAACGCAGTACCGTCTTATCATGCAATTGCCAAAAGATTCAATTAAAGTTGTAGTTGACCCTATAAGAACTCACCCCTAGTCCTAGATTATTCAATTAAGGTATTAGTATCCTATTCCTAGATTAATCTATTAAGGTATTAGTCTAACATAAAAGGTAGTAAGAATCGGTTTGGCTTAGAGTAATCGATCGACGACTCTGGTCGGGAGGAACGCAGTACCGTCTCATCATGCGATTGTCAAAAGACTCAATTGAAGTTGTAGTTGACCCTATGAGAACTCATATTCAATTAAGGTATTAGCCTAGTATATGAACTCAATTGAATTATATATATACAAATGTTCAACCTGTTGCAACAGATGTCTTTTCTGTTGGATCAAATCAAACAGATTATGTAATCTGTTACAACATATTACACATCTGTTGTAAACTATCAAACATATTACATCATTTGTTGCGACAGATCATGAATCTATTGTAAACTATCAAACATATTAAGTCATCTATTGAGACAGATTACCCATCTGTTGTAAATGTCAAATGGATTAAGTCATATGTCACAATAGATTACCCATCTGTCGTAAATTATCAAATAGGCGTTGTCATCTATTGTAGTTGACGTTATGAGAACTCACCCCTAGTCCTAGATTAATCAATTAAGGTATTAGTTGAACATATGAGGTAGTAAGAATCGGTTCGGCTCAGAGTGATCAATCGACGACTCTTGTCGAGAGGAATGCAGTACTATCTCATCATGCAATTGCCAAAAGACTCAATTGAAGTTGTAGTTGACCCTATGAGAACTCACCCCTAGTCCTAGATTATTTAATTAATGTGTTGGTTGAACATATGAGGTAGTAAGAATCGGTTCAACTTAGAGTGATCGATCGATGATTTTTGTCGGGAGGAACGCAGTATTGTCTCATCATGCAATTACCAAAAAACTCAATTGAAGTTGTAGTTGACCCTTTAAGCTCATTCATTCATCCATAGTTCCACCTAGATTGATGTAGGTACTATTATTAATCTTAACATTAAGTTAATGAGAACTCATTTCAACTCAGAGTGATCGATCGACGACTCAAGTCGGGATGAACGCAATACTAACACCATGCAAATGCAATGACTCAATTGGATTTGTTGTTGACCCTGTGAGCTCATTCATTCATCCCTCGTTCCACCTAGATTGAATTAGGTACTATTATTAATCTTAACATTAAGTTAATAAGGAGCTCATTCTTTTATCCCTAGTTTCAACTACATCAATTGCAATGAAATTTGTTGTAACAAATGACTAAGCTGTTGGAGAATTTCAAATAGATAACAATATCTGTTGCAACAGATGACATATCTAATTTAATTATCAAATAGACATTTGCATTTGTTATGACGGATGACTGAGCTGTTGGAATTTTTCAAACAGATATTGATATCTGTTGTAACAGATGACATTTCTGATTTAGTTATCAAATGGACATTTCCATATGTTATCACAGATAACTGACTTGTCGGATTTTTCAAACAGATATTTATATCTGTTGCAACAGACAACATATCTGTTTGAAAATCTTTTTTTTCTTTTAATTTTAAAGCAAGCTTTTGTCCAAGTAGATAAAGTAGTAGTACTACTAAAGGCAGTAAAAAATGTTTCTTGAATAACTCAGAAATCTCATTGAGTAGTCTTGTCCTGTATTTTCAATGTCACCCGTTTTCTTCCTCGTGCCCCTCAAATTATTAGTGAATATTAATTAATGAATATTGAAACCCCTAATACTTCTTCCGTTTTATATTATATTACAGTTGACCCCTATTGACTTGGCACACCCATTAAGAAAATATTAATTAGGGGTTTATTTTAGTCACGACCCAACTTTTCAGGTCATGATGGCGCCTACCATAACCCACCAGTAGGCAAGCCAACCCGTAGTCCGAAACGGCTAGTAAGGACTACTTAATAACATAAAGAAAAGAATGTGGAATATGTGAGATAAATATCAATACATAGACGAATCCCAAAACCTAATGGTATCAGTACAAGGGCTTCTAAACATAATAAGAGTACAAAAGTGATATATCAAGGAGAAATACACTGATTCAACTTACCTCTGAATACAACTTAGAGGCTAGTCTAACATATAGGAGAGAGATAAGTAATACACCAAACATCAGAAGCTCACTCTAAGTAATCAGGGCTAATCTACCCGATGCACACATCAACGGCAATAACCCGTACTATGATCTGCAGGCTGCAGAGGTGTAGTATGAGTACCAAATGAATGGTACTTAGTAGGCAACTGCCAACTGAGCTTCACAGATAAAGTAGATATATACAACATATAAACAGAATGGAAACTACAACCAAAAGTCCATAAATCATATAATAAGTCAATGAGAATAACAAGGGACAACTATCATATTTATGTCCAAGAGTCTAACATAAGAATAATAAGGAAGAATCAAGGTGAACTATCCTATTCCGGATATATTCAATATATGCCAATGCTATACCGTATATCCCAAGTCAATATATAAGTAAAGAGAGAAAGAAAGATATACTGTAATATACAAGGCGAAAGAACGACTATACAATATGAACAATGAATGAAGGGATATCCGATAGTACCATGGCTTCATATTTCTAGACATATATATATTTATATATATATATTTATAAATAGGAGGTCATCTCAAACATAACCTAAATTGTCATGTTCTCATTTTTAGACCTCTTTACAATACTATCAAGATTTAATACCAACATACTTAGAATTTCTAATCCATATGGCTAGACATACAATAATCGTGCACAATAATGCAATCACAAAATAGCAAAGGCCGAAGACATACCTCAATCCCAATACCGGATTCATGAACGATCTGTCATAAGATAGCCATAATAATGATCATAACCACGATAATAACAATATCAATAACATCATAAATAACCGGCTACTCCGGACAACCAAATATCTAGCCGAGCCTATGCATACCCCCACCACCCCAAACTCGAAAGGTTCAATCAACAAACAATAACACAAGATATATTCTTCACCCATATCTATGCAACCGTACCATACCGACTAATATACATAGGTACATACTGGTGATAGGCGATGCGCATACAGAAATAAATGCAAAATATACCATCAATATCACAATGCATCATAATTGTCCTCATTAGGACCATAATCATCGTCATCAACCTCCGGCCTCACCGGGTATTAATATCATCTCAATAGTATCCTCCGAACTCGAACCAGGTATCAATACTATCACAATATCCTCCGGCCTTGTCGGGTATCAATATCATCTAAATAGTATCCTTTGGACTCAAACCGGGTATCAATATTATCATAATATCCTCCGACCTTGACGGGTATCAATATCATCTCAATAGTATTCTCCGGACTCGAACCAGGTATCAATATCATCATAATATCCTCCGTCCTTGCCGGGTATCAATGTCATCTCAATAGTATCCTCCGAACTTGAACCGGGTATCAACATCATCATAATATCCTTCGTCCTTGCCGGGTATCAATATCATCTCAATAGTATCCTCCGGACTCGAACTGGGTATCAATATCATCATAATATCCTCCAGCCTTGCCGGGTATTAATGTATCATCATAACTCTCAAAACATAAATATAGGCATATAATAGGTGCACAGACGCAAGCCAATATACTCATAACCGTAAAGATATCTATTTTATCAATACATCTTAATTACTCGTTATTAGCTAACCAACATTTATTACTATTAAACCGCTAGTTCGCTAGTCATCACATAACCTCTAGTTATTAGCCTAAATATTATCCTTCACATAATTCTTATTCACAGAATAACAACTAACCACTATTCATTTAATAGTCAACATCTAACATCTAGTCTAGGTTCATCATCAGACCAAAACCGTCATTTATCCACCATTCATTATTATCAACTATTCATCCTATTTTTGTTAATCATTACTAGACAATACATTACTTCTTGTCGCCTAACCATCTTTTATTAAATTACATCATTCATGAACTGACCATCATTAGCTACCATGTTCCAACTAAGCAAGATTCATTAACTAATACATTAGCTTCCTAGCCACCAAGCGCAATAGTTAGCTAATAGACAACTAGTTACCACATAGCTTAATGGTATAACAAGAAGAAAAACCATAAAATCATATTTTGGCTATAATCACATCATTTATAATGGTAAATAATCATGAACGACCTATGCATGACATCACCAATATTCAATCAATGGAATAATAAGCATCATACCGCATTTTACTCCGTCCCATACTAGAGAGATGTGTATACAAACATATACATATTCATATTCATATTCATAAATCGCAATCACATCATTCACAATGATAAACACTTCTTGGATATTTAATCAGTACCATAACACGGCCCTTGGCCCATTAATTTATCCGGAATAATCACAACATCATAATCATGGCCTTAGGCCCATATACATATCCGGGACTCATATCAATAATCATATTTATAAGTCGTAGCATATCTATAATCATCTCACATATAGGAGGCATCTCACATATAGGAAGCATAATATCAACAAGAATATTGCCTCTATTAGACATCTCATATTTATACGTTATGCATCATGACCGAGAGGAAAATCATCTCTATAAGCTCAATAATCATAACTAAGAGGAAAATCATCTCTATGGGTCAAATATCATAACTAAGAGGAAAATACATTTCTATAGGCAAAATATCATAATTAAGAGAAAAATGCATCTCTATGGGCCAAATATCATAATTCAGAGGAAAATGCATCTCTATGGGAAATATATCATAATTAAAAGGAAAATGCATCTCTATGGGCAAAATATCATAATTAAGAG
>NC_061116.1:221440239-221487342 GCF_002878395.1 Capsicum annuum | reverse complement strand
AAAAAATCTATGTATACGTTTGGTTTGGTTTGGTCGACTTTGAATTTTTAATTCTTATTCAATATTTAATTATCATTCTATTTATTTCCTATTCTCAACATGTCGACGGTTGGAGGTAGGGATTGAGCACTTGTGGAAACAGATGGTGGTGAGAAGTCATGATGAGAAATTCTCCTAAAAATGGTTTGTTAATAAATAATAAGGAACTAAATGATATTATAATCATAAAAGAAAGATTATTTAATTTTAAAAAAAGTTACAACATTGGATTAATTTAATTAAGATATATGATGATATGATTGTTAAAAAAAGTGAATGAATAGTCGTGATTGTGACTTTTGTCTAAACACATTCAACAAACAAAAACAAAAAACGTTGTTGATGCATCAAATTCCTCATCTGTTGCGACTGATGAATCAGTTAGAAGAAATCAAAAAAGCTCCTTAAACAGATGGTCGATTTATAAAAATAGATGGTATATCTGTTGAAACAGATGGGTTATCTGATGCAACAGATGTACAATCTGTTGCCATAACTCAATTAATAAAAATGGTTATTAAAGAAACGGTTATTGAAAACCAGGTGTATTCTATTTTTAAATTGAGAAAAAGGTCATTTAAACTTAATAAGCTGAAAAGGCATGACTTGTCACAATAATTAAAAAACTCACTAGCTTGATTTAATTAAGTCATTTCTTTTCACAGAAAAGAATAAGGAAATAAATGATAAACACAATTTAAACCGTAAAAAACTCACCAGAAATATTCTTGTTTTTAAATCTTATTTATTAATTTATATAATTAAAAGGTCAGAAAATTTGGATGTCATGAAGATTATTTTTTTTAAATATATATATATATATATATACATATATATATATATATATTATATGTTGCAACAAATATATTATCTGATGCAACAGGTTATCTATTTGTTGCAATGGATGATATATCTGTTGTAACAGATGATTTATCTGATGCAATAGATATATAATCTGTTGTCCAACTCAGTATAAAAAAAATAGTTCCTGAAAAGAACTAATTATTTTAATAATAATAAAGCTGAAAAATCATGACTTATCACAATATTGCTTAATTTAATTAAGTCATAGCTTTTTACAGTAATCAAGAACGTCATTAATAAATGGAGGTGAACAGTTGTGCCTTTAAATTTGTTTTATTAATTTATATAATTAAAAAGTCAGAAAATTTGGATGTCATGAAGAGAATTTTTTTTTTTAAATATATATTATATGTTGCAACATATATATTATCTGATGCAACATGTTATCTATTTGTAGCAACGGATGATATATCTATTGTAACAGATGATTTATCTTATGTAACAGATGTATAATCTGTTGTCCAACTCAGTGTAAAAACGGTTCCTGAAAAGAACTAATTATTTTAATAATAATAAAGTTGAAAAGTCATGACTTATCATAATATTGCTTAATTTAATTAAGTCATAACTTTTAACAGTAATCAAAAATGTCATTAATAAATGGAGGTGAACAGTTGTACCTTTACATCTGCTTTATTAATTTATATAATTAAAAGGTCAGAAAATTTGGATGTCATGAAGATAATTTATTTTTTAAAAAAATAAATATATATTATAAATTGAACAGATATATTATCTGATGCAACAGGTTATCTATTTGTTGCAACGGATGATATATCTGTTGTAACAGATGATTTATCTAATGCAACAGATATATAATCTGTTGTCCAACTCAGTGTAAAAAAAAATGATTCCTGGAAAGAACTAATTGTTTTAATAATAATAAAGCTGAAAAGTCATGATTTATCATAATATTACTTAATTTAATTAAGTCGTAACTTTTTACAGTAATCAAGAATGTCATTAATAAATTGAGGTGAACAGTTGTGCCTTCAAATCTACTTTATTAATTTATATAATTAAAAAGTCAGAAAATTTGGATTTCATGAAGATAATTTTAAAAAAAAAGATATATAGATTATATGTTGCAACAGATATATTATCTGATGCAATAGGTTATCTATTTGTTGCAACAGATTATATATTTGTTGTCACAGATAAGTTATCTGATGCAGCAGATATATAATCTGTTGTCCAACTCAGTGTAAAAACTGCTACAGGAAAGAAGTAATTATTAATAATAATAAAGCTGAAAAATCATGACTTATCAAAATATTGCTTAATTTAATTAAGTCATAACTTTTTACAGTAATCAAGAATGTCATTAATAAATAGAGGTGAACAGTTGCGATTTTTTGCCTAACTCATTCAAGTTCAATCCTCTATAAATAGGTCCCTCCTTACTCAATCGTTCGTTCGACTACACACTATTTATTCCTTGCTCTTGTTACACCTTCAACTGCTTTCTCTTCAAGGACTTGATAGCTTTTTCCTGTCTCTGGTAATTTTTTTCTTGATTTTTGGGTAAATATTCATTGTATATTACATTACATTCGAATTCTTTCTTTTCTTACTTTTGTTTTTACGTGTGTTTTGTCAACTTATGTATTTTTTAATATGGTTGATCCTGTGTGGGATATCACTATTTTATGAGACGTCATGCGGGAACTGCAGAAGGAGGTTCATGACCTGCATTGGGAATTGGCTGCTATCAGAGTAAGGACATGGCGGGAGATCCGCAGGCTGAAGAGGGCGCTACTGCTGCCAGTTGAAGATTGATCGGCTGACCATACAAATAATAATGATGATAATGATGATGATAATAATAATTAAGCTTTTTTTTTCTTTTATCTATGTATTTTTGTTTGTTTGTTTTATAAAAAATTATGTTTGATGCACTTGACTTTTTATTTCTTATTTAATTATTGTGTTGTCTATTTCTATTTTTTAACGAATGACATGTTTACAATTAAGGAATAATTTGATTTCAGTATCAATAGCAAGAACATATGAGTTATCTGTTAGGTTTGTGACAAGATCTGTATTTTGTTGTTCGAAACAGATTAGTAATCTGGTGAAACAGATTATTTATCTATTGAAACAGATTACTAATCTGATGCAACAGAATACCCATCTATTCGATTCATAATAGGGGCACCTAGAACCATAAACATGAATCCAACATGAGTCTACTGTTACAACAGAACATTTATCTGGTGCCGCAGATAATGGATCTGTTTAAATAGATTGCTTTTATATTGCATTCATGTTCGTGTGCTAGCTATTGTTGAAAAAATAACACACTAGCAGTTACCCAGATGACAAATTCAACTAACAAACATAATTTGACTTACCAAAGTCTCCTCTCAAGTAAATGCCAAAGTTGAAAGTGATTTACGAAATAAAATTTGACATAAGAATTTGGTCAAAGAGTAGCAGTTGGGGTAACAACAACAACAACAATGGCCAGCAAGAAGAATATGAAGATAATAATGAAGTATAAGATGATGATAATGAATCAGAAGATGATGAATAAAGCAACAGCAACAATGAACAATAAATATCGTGAAGAGAGAGAAAATAACAACGGATGAGAAGAGAGAGAAAAGCATCTTTTTTCCCTTCGTTCCCCGTTATATTAACTAACATTTGAATCAAAGTGTAAATTTAAAAACTTTTGGGTGATTTTGAAATTTCTCAAACTTTCTTAATCCATAATTAAGTAATCGTCACCTCTACTCAATTATTAAGACTTATGTCACCTATACCTCATTTTAAATCTCTTTTGTCACCTGTGGCCCAAAGCCCTAGTTCAAGTTCAACTTTATCTAGTATAGATTTTGTTTTCAATATTTAAAAGAATCTGTAACTTTCATTTGAAATTCAAAATTCAAAAATTTAAAATCAATTCAACAAACTAATATTAAGAAAACTTTATCTTTATCTAAAGACTAATTTAAATAATTTGTATCTCTAAAAATATCCTTTATCCCTTTATAGTTTGAATTTAAAGCTATAAAAATATATAAACTAAATATTTTTTAATCTTTATCATTTAATTTGTATTAATAGTATATCAATTTTAATAAATTTATCATTAAATTATTATTATTATTATTATTATTATTATTATTATTATTATTATTATTATTATTATTATTATTATTATTATTATTATTATTATCACCACAACACTAATACTATTATTACACACTTTTTTTTAGCAATTTTAGTGTGTACTATTATTATTATTTTATCATTATTATTATTATTAAATTAAATGTATTCAAATATATTTTATAGTATATAAAAGGAATAAATTTTTGAAATAGTAAGAGTTTATTTAGGGCTCTTTAATCATACTTCTCTATTTTTAAGGTAATGATTTTATTATTATTTTTAAAAGGATAATACTTTTTCAAATTCAAGTATTTAATATATTTTAATTTAAAAACTTTATTACAATAACATTAACCTTTGTCCTAAAATTTGCCAAAATAATTTATATCTCTAAAAATATCTTTTATCCTTTTCTATTTTGAATTTAAAGCTATAAAAAATTTAAACTAAATATTTTTTAATCTTTATCATTTAATTTGTATTAATAGTATATCAATTTTAATAAATTTATCATTAAATTATTATTATTGTTATTATTACTATTATTATTATTATTATTATTATTATTATTATTATTATTATTATTATCACCACAACACTAATACTATTATTACATACTTTTTTTTGTTAGCAATTTTACTGTGAACTATTATTATTTTTTTGTTTTTATTATTATTAAATTAAATGCATTCAATTATATTTTATAAAGGATTAAATTTTTGAAATCGTAAGAGTTTATTTATGACTCTTTGATCATACTTTTCTATTTTTAAGCTAAGGATTTTTTTCTTTTTAAAAGGATAATATATTTTCAAATTCAAATATTTAATATCTTTTAATTTAATAAAATTTATTACAATAATATTAACCTTTATCCTAAAATTGCCATGTGTCTTCTCAATAGCTTGTCACGTAGCTTTTTGTCTTGCTTTAGTTTTGCTTTTATATATAGAGAGATTTTTGTGGTACGTGAGTGTTGAGTATCATCAGTGTACTATTTATGTCAGATTTGAGATCTTTATTATTTAAGTATTATATTATATTACTATTATTGGAATATTTTTGTAGTACGTGAGTTATAGTAAGAAACAAAACACTAGCATAAATAGCAGGGGCGACTCAATACTTTTGATGGCCTAAAGCTGCACTTTCACAAGAGACCCTTAATATTTTTTTGAAATTTATTTTTCTAACTTCTTAAGATGTAAAGTTATGAATAATTATTTTATAATCGATTTCATTTGTTAATTCTTTTTCAGTTGATAATATACTTAATGTACTCATCTTTCTTGAGACATTATTGATCTTAAGTAAGATTTTCTAATTAACATAATCAAATTGGATAGCTGAATTCATATTAAATAATAGTGCTTACTTTGTCACATCGCTTCACAAATTTTGAGCATATTTTTTGGTCAAATCAAATTTTTAAAATTATTTTTATTCTTATAGTATTTTTTTTTTTGTTTTTTTTACAAAACCTACGTAATTATATTTATAAAAAGTGAGGCCCCTAAAAGTTGGGGCCTAAAGCCTAGGCTTTAGAGGCTTTACCCCAAAGTCGGCACTGATAAATAGTTTGATATCATAATTAATTTTTAAATAATTTGCATAAAAAAAATCACAGTAATATAAATAATTTAATACTATAATATTTAACACTTCTCCTGAGCGGGGGGTCTATCGAAAACAGCCTCTCTACCCCCGTCGGGAGTAGTGGTATGGACTGCGTACATTTTACCCTCCCTAGACCCCACTATGTGGGAATATACTGGGTATGCTGTTGTTTTTGTTGTTTGTAATATTTAACATTTTTGAATGAATTAGAATTTTGCCTTATATGAATTTATATTTTAGAATTTATTTAATAATATTTTGGAACAAACACTAGAAGAAACATGCTTCTTTTACTTCTATGATTCTTTTCTTCTTATTTTTTCTTGATCCAAGTGCGTTTTTGCATTCATAATAATCGTTCTTTGTCTTTTTTATTCCTTTTAGAGTTTTAGTGTAACATCCCGCAAAAATCATCCATGCGTTAGCTCGTGGTAATATGCTCTTAGAGTTAAATGACTAGAATAGTGTCAAAGAGACTTAAGTCTCATTTTTGGCTTCCAAAATGAGTAAAGTTTAAACCATATATAATTTTCCTAATTTCTACTTTTTATCATGTAAGCAATTGAATGAGCTTTCCATCGATATAAGATTCGCTCAAATCCGATACCCGGACAAGAAGTTATGGCTAATTTAAGTCCTAATCGTAAAACATCATCATTTGGTGCTTGGCGCGTCGCGGAGTGGGTCTATTTATCAATTGTCAAATTCCAGTAGCCTAGCGTGAATGTGGCGCATCGCGCTGAAGCTCCAAGTCCCAACCAGTGGGACAACGCGATGGCTCTGCATCGCGGTGACCCTAAGAATCCCATTCGTTAATTTCCAGTGAGCCACAACATTATAGTGTGTCGCAGTGGCCCATAAAATCGGTCTCCCAGTTATATTTTATTCCATCTCATTAAGGGCATATTAGGTATTTTTCCACCCCCTTATTAGCTTAAACATGGGATTATACTCCCAAGTGCCCACATTATTCATATTTTCTTCAGAAATTCACAAGAACACTCTCTAGGGTTTCAAACAAGAATCCCAAATAACTCAAGATTCAATCGTTGATTTTAGAAGATAATTAGAGAGTTGGAATCCCCACGCCGTAGACTTCACGAATCATCTATTATTTTCTGAGATTGAGGTACGCGGGGTTTTTCTAAAATCTCATGGGCATAGAAATCATGTTTTTAAGAAAAAAGTTTCGGATTTATGAATATATTCATGTTTTAAAAGCGTTGATGATATTGTTTTGGCCTTTAGGCCTTCCCCCAAATTGATTTAAAATTATATATATATATATATATATATATATATATATATGTAAGCATGTGTTTTAAGGTTGATGATTGAATTGAGAGCATGATTCATAAAAAAAAATTCCTCTCTTGTGATGATTTTCATTTACTTATGATATACTATGAAATCGTTTGAATGCATCTTGAAAAGCATGTTATGAAATGTCTTGAATAATGTCATATTTGTTAGGGTTTTTGCCCTGATTTTTTTACTATATTTAAGTTTTATTTTTTCTTAGAAGGAAAATAAAAGTTACTATAGTTACTTTTACTTTTCCTGAAAGAAAAAATATAATTCTTTTCCATATTTGGCTAACCTATTTTTGGAGGAAAGGTTTTGGACATCTATAAATAGAAGAACCCCTTCTCATACCATAACACAATAGCATCCACGATGTAGTCTTTAAAGAGTCTTTGTTTAGGGGGAAATTTCTCTCAATAAGTTTTAGGATTTTCAATTTTATTTTTAATATGCAGGCCGTTTGGCCAAACTATATCCAATAATATATTTTTAGTTTAATTTCTCATGTGTCGTCTGATTTATCGTCTTATGATTTGCAAACTAAAAGCTTCCGCATGACGCCCTCTCAATTTCAAACCCAACAAGTGGTATCAGAGCCTATGGTTCAAAGATCCGATGGTTCGAGGATAGTTTAATATCAAAGTTGCAACCAATTTGATGTTAATGAAGATATATGTCCAAAAGCTACATGTGAAGATAATTGTCAATCATATTTTCAACAATCCTGTTGTCACATATTTGAAAATAAAGCTCACTTTTAACCCTACAAAAGGGCTCCAATATTTTTAACCCGAAAAGGGCTAATATATTTTTTAACCCTAACAGCTCCATTTTTAAACATGTCAAACAACAGTAATATATGAAGAATATATATGAAGAACAAAGATCGTGCACAAGAAGATGGAGGATCAAGAATATTTTGAAGAAAATTAAGCCAAAAAGGGGAGATTTGTTAGGGTTTTTGCCCTGATTTTCTTACTATATTTAAGTTTTCTTTTTTCTTAGAAGGAAAATAAAAGTTACCATAATTACTTTTACTTTTCTGAAAGAAAAAATATAATTCTTTTCCATATTTGGCTAACCTCTTTCTTAGAGGAAAGTTTTTGGACATCTATAAATAGAAGCCCCTCTTCTCATACCATAACACAATAGCATCCACGATGTAGTCTTTAAAGAGTCTTTGTTTAGGGGGAGATTTCTCCCAATAAGTTTTAGGATTTTCAATTTTATTTTTAATATGTAGGCCATTTAGCCAAACCATATCCAATAATATATTTTTAGTTTAATTTCTCATGTGTCGTCTAATTTATCATCTTATGATTTGCAAACTAAAAGCTTCCGCATGACGCCCTCTCGATTTCGAACCCAACAATATTTGGATTATGATTTTGATTCCAAAAGAGAGAGGGTTGTTTATGTTGATGAATGTTGAACATAATCATATAATGAAAAGATTTGCATGGTTTGTTAAAGATTTCATGACCACCACTTGTTTATTGAAAGGATGAGAACTTTTGCATAGCTTTGACTTATGTTTTCGGAACATGAAATCTCTTATGCGAATTGCATGTTTGGGTGGTCTAAACTATGTGTTAATGAAAAGATCATGCTTATTGCATTATGGCTCAAAAAACATGACTTGCAAAGTCTTGGTATGACGATACCAAAATAGACAATGCCATAATAAACCCAGACAAACATATAAACCAGATTTTCATGAGTTAAGATTTCAGAATGATACATGTTTAGAAATGAATAAAATTGGGCATAAAGAGATGTTAGGTGGTCCCCCGAAGAAGACATGAGTTCAGACAATTCATTGCCCAAAATCATAATTTGTCAATCCGGGTATATTATATTACGTTGGATTAGTGCCCTGTGGCGTATCAGACTCAGACACTCCAATCCTTGCGGCACATTTGGGTTGGGGGCTTCCCCACCGAGTCAATGGCGGACTCCATATAGTCCTTGGGGTTTTAGACTTGTAGGGGTGTACCACCTAACTCAGAAGTAATACGAAGATCAGACATTGCACTGACAAAAAAGTTTTTATGGTTATCAAAATGCCCATGTGTTTTGGAATTTATATCATATGTGATGTTTTATGACCAGCTCTCAACTATTTTATTTATATTAAAAGCTTTCTTTTGGATTGCTCTGTGTACCAGTACGTTTGTATTGACCCTCCCCCCCTACCTTCCAGGTTATGAGGCACAGTCTAGGGGCCCTGATAAGCAGTAGATTTCTCCAGACAGAAGTGCAGGGTCTAGTCGGTGAGCCTTTTATCTTTCAGAAGGCCTAGTTATTTTCAGAAATTTATTATCAGTTATGGTTTTGGTCTACTGGGGGCCTTGTCCCAGCTTTTCAGACAGTTATTTTTAGATCATGTAGTAGAGATTTCGCAGACTATTCCAGATATTGTTAGTGGTTTTCGGATTTTATTCCTTATTGTTAAACTTAATCCAGAGTATGACCATGTTTCCGTATCAGATTATATTTTCGTATCTTCTTTTATTGGGTGAATGTTGTGCATGATTACCAGATAGAGTAGGACGCCCGAGCCTTCTTGCATCGAGATGTCTGTCACGGCCAGGCCCTGGTTCGGGTCGTGACATTTAGTAAGTAATTTTTAAGGTTTTATATGAATTATACATATTCAATAATTTTACAATGGATTCTCCCTTCTGATAACTTTTCATGTTTTTCTTTTAGTTGAGAAATTTTTTATTAAAAAATTGGAAAAAAAAAACATGTGGCTATCGAATAAAGTAACGAGAAGAATCAAAGGTGCATCTCCTTCCCTTTTTAATTCACTTCCAGACTTGAATGTTTCTTGCAAGTAGGACATGAGATTTCTAACCTCATCCACTTTTACTTTCTTTTAGATTTAGGAATTACATATATGTGTGTGTAATATAATCATATTTTAGTAAATTACATGTAGATTTACTTTATATCTAAATATATACATAAATTTATATCATCAATACATAATTTTCACATAAAAAAACATAATAACAATTTTAGAAAAAAATTAAAAATATTCAAAAAGAGATAAGATCAAAACATTCAAATTAAAATTTTAAATGAATTAATACATATATAAAAAATTATGTACGTTAATCTTTTAAATTGACAAAATTTTTAAATATGTATAAGTGGTGAAAGGAATAATAGATAAAGTCAAATCGATTATAGTAGATATAAATGTCAAAACAGCAGATATAAATTTAACATAACAAGGATGAAAGAGTAGAAAATAAAAAATATACTAGATAAGTTGTCTCATTGTTAAATAAACATGAATTATCTATAAAAAAAAATAAATAGTAAATAGTAGTAATGAATTATGATTTTTTTTAGCTACAAATAATGTAACACAAACCGATTGTTAAGTCTATGAATCCAATTTTTAATGTGGGAGTTAGATTTAGTTTTTTAATAATGTTTGTCATGCCAACATTAACCTATTATAGAAAGAATTTTTGTTAAAGTTGTATGTTTGGTCTATATTCTAGGATTTTTTCTTAAATACATGTCCACTTGATATTGTATCAAATTTAGAAAAAAATACAAATTTATGATTTTCTTTTCTTGTGATTTGACAAAATATAAGTTTTCTAAAATTCTTCTATGTTATTGAAGTTTATAATAATAAATTATGATGTATTCTTGATAGATAATTGTTAATTGAGAAACTTTTTTTGAAATATTGATAATATCTATGATTGAAGAGAAGATAAAGAAGACATTAATTAATAACACAAACATCAAGTATCTCGAGTACTTGCAATTGGCGAAGAAGAACCATAGTCATTAAGTTTAGAGGTGAGCATAACGATAATCATCTAGTTGGGAGTGAGCATGATATAACAACGAGGAAGAAATGTTATAACATTTATTTTAACACATTGTTGTATTTCAAATACTTTTATTCTTTTTAAATAAAATTTTATTAATTAATATGATACACACGTGCAAAGCACGTATACTAAACTAGTACTACAATATATACACACACTATATATATAGCTATACACTAATTTATAAAACATATACACATTTATACATTAAATATATACGTCTATAGAAGATATATACACATATATACGTACCATTCAATATGTACGTACTACTTTAAATAAAATATACTACAATATATATATACAACAATATATACACACACTATATATAAAGTTATACACTAATTTATAAAACATACACACATGTACGCGCTAAATATATACTTCTATAGAAGATATAAACACATATATATGTACCATTCAATATATACGTACTACTTTAATTAAAATATACTACAATATATACACACTATATATATAGTTATACACTAATTTATAAAACATATACACATATATACGTTAAATATATACGTCTATAGAAGATATATACGCATGTATACGTACCATTCAATATATACGTACTACTTCAAATAAAATATATTACAATTTATGTACTTCAATATATACACACACTATATGTATAGTTATACACTAATTTATAAAATATATACATATTTATACGTTAAATATATACGTCTATAGAAGATATATGCGCATATATACGTACCATTCAATATATATGTACTACTTTAAAGAAAATATACTACAATAAATACATACTACAATATACACACACACACTATATATATAGTTATACACCAATTTATAAAACATATACACATGTATACGTTAAATATATATGTCTATAGAAGATATATACTATATATACGTACCATTCAATGTATACGTTCTGCTTTAAATAAAATATACTACAATATATATATACTACAATATATACACACACTATATATATAGTTATACAGTAATTTATAAAACATATACACATGTATACGTTAAATATATACGTCTATAGAAGATATATACACATATATACGTACAATTCAATAAATACGTACTACTTTAAATAAAATATACTACAATATATACACACACTATATATATAGTTATACACTAATTTATAAAACATATACACGTGTAGACGTTAAATATACGTCTATAGAAGATATATACACATATATACGTACCATTCAATATATACGTACTACATTAAATAAATATACTACAATTTATATACTTCAATACATACACACACTATATGTATAGTTATACACTAATTTATAAAATCTATACACAAGTATACATTAAATCTATACGTCTGTAGAAGAGCTATACGCATATATACGTACCATTCAATATATATGTACTACTTTAAATAAAATATACTATAATAGATATATACTACAATAGATACACACACTATATATATAGTTATACACTAATTTATAAAACATATACACATGTATACGTTAAATATATACATCTATAGAAGATATATACACATATATACGTACCATTCAATATATAAGTACTACTTTAATTAAAATATACTACAATATATATACACACTATATATATAGTTGTACACTAATTTATAAAATACATACACATGTATACGTTAAATATATACATCTATAAAAGATATATACACATATATACGTACCATTCAATATATATGTACTACTTTAAATAAAATATACTACAATATATATATATATATATATATATATATACACTACAATATATACACACAATATATATAAAGTTATACACTAATTTATAAAACATACACACATGTATACGTTAAATATATACGTTTGTAGAAGATATATACACATATATATGTACCATTCAATGTATACGTACTACTTTAATTAAAATATACTACAATTTATATACTACAATATATACACACACTATATATATAGTTATACCCTAATTTATAGAACATATACACGTATACGTTAAATATATACATTTATAGAAGATATATACACATATATACGTACCATTCAATATATACGTACTACTTTAAATAAAATATACTACAATTTATATACTTCAATATATACACACACTATATGTATAGTTATACACTAATTTATAAAACATTTACACATGTATACGTTAATATATACGTCTATAGAAGATATATACGCTTATATACGTACCATTCAATATATACGTACTACTTTAAATAAAATATACTACAATATACACACACACTATATATAGTTATACACTAATTTATAAAGCATATACACATGTATACATTAAATATATATGTCTATAGAAGATATATACACATATATACGTACCATTCAATATATACATTCTATTTTAAATAAAATATACTACAATATATACACACACTATGTATATAGTTATACATTAATTTATAAAATATATACACATGTATACTTTAAATATATACGTCTGTAGAAGATATATACACATATATACGTACAATTCAATATATACGTACTACTTTAAGTAAAATATACTACAATATATACACACACTATATATATACTTATACACTAATTTATAAAATATATACATATGTATACGTTAAATATATACGTCTATAGAAGATATATACACATATATACGTACCATTCAATATATACGTACTACTTCAAATAAAATATACTACAATTTATGTACTTCAATATATACACACACTATATGTATAGTTATACACTAATTTATAAAACATATACATATTTATACATTAAATATATACGTCTATAGAAGATATATACACTTATATAGGTACCATTCATTATATACGTACTACTTTAAATAAAATATACTACAATAGATATATACTACAATATATACACACACTATATATATAGTTATACACTAATTCATAAAACATATACACATGTATACGTTAAATATATACGTCTATAGAAGATATATACACATATATACGTACCATTCAATGTATAATACTACTTTGATTAAAATATACTACAATATATATACACACTATATATATAGTTGTACACTAATTTATAAAATATATACACATGTATACGTTAAATATATACGTCTATAAAAGATATATACACATATATATGTATCATTCAATATATACGTACTACTTTAAATAAAATATACTACAATTTATATACTACAATATATACACACACTATATATATATATTTATACACTAATTTATACAACATGTATACATGTATGCGTACCATTCAATATATACGTACACATATAAAATATATGTACTTCTTTAAATAAAATATATGTTACTTAATATAATAAATTAATAATATTTTGTAGTTAATTAGTAATATATTAAAACTAAGTATTTAATTTAAACTAAAAAATTATATAAATCAATAAATGAAAAAAAAATTATAAAGTAAGGACTAAGGAGTGAATGAATGTTGAATTTTGTTGATTGCAAAATGATCCAAAATTTATAATTTACACGGATGAAAAATCTACAAACTTTGCATCATTTTTTCTAACTCATTCATGTTAATATTAATGGGAACTTGTATAGGATAGTCAAAGTTAACGGGGGCAAAACCATGCATTGGACTTGATTCTGCTGAGTTCTCCCGTGAAGTCATAATTTCTTCAAATCTATGCGCGTCGTCGGCTCCACTTCCATTCCTTGATTTCTTCGTTCTGCTCTAATCCAATCTCTAAGGCAAACTAGAATATTCATTGCATTGCTTCCCAATGAATGTCGGTTATATCCAAGCTGTTGTCGCTCCTGACTAAAAACGCTCTCCGATGCAACGATTGACATTGAAACATTCAGGATATCTCTAGCAAATCTTGAAAGCACATGATATTGTACTTCATTATTCCTCCACTAATCCAATATGTTGATTCGTCGTCTGCGATCCTCTAGCGGTGATCGGAGATAATACTTCAGCTCTTTTCGATAAGTTGATGTGTAAGCTCCCTCGTCAACACTGTTCCAACAAGTATAATCATAAAAGTGACCAGGAAAACTACTATGTGCCGGCCTTTTAGAAGATGATGGCTCCTCGGGAGGACGAGGAGCGATAGTTGGAGTGATATTTGTCGGCACAGCTAAATCAACTAAATCAGCATAGTGGTTATATAATTTATCTATGTAAACGTTAGCATCGGACATAGCCGTCCACAAATTAGGTTTTTCTTGTTCTTTAGCATCAAAATCATTGTTAGTATTTATTTCTAAGTTGGCATAAATAAGAGTACTAAAGTGGCACATAGTATTATATTTCATCCACGGATTTAGCATAGTACCAATCAAGTAAATAGGGGGGATCGAAAAAAAATATTTTTAAAATTTAGCAAACATGGCACCAGCAGCTTCTTTGTAACCTTCTTTATTTTTATATTCTTTGAGTAAACCAGAAATATCGGCTATATATGTCAAAATATTACAAACAGTAGGATAATAAGCACCGAAAAATTCAACCGTAGCTATATAAAATTTTTCCAAAAACTTAGCAAGATCATTAATTATAGTCCAGTCAGAATCATATAACATGCAGTGGGCAGAATCAGTAAACGAACCACAATGTTGGTTAAAAGATAGTGTAATAGGAACTCTATATCTATAAAAAGTTTTTAAAAAATCATACCTAGCATTCCATCTAGTATCACATTCTTCAGGCATCAATACCGGTGCAAGTTCATTTTGTTTACATTTAAGTTTAAAGTCTTTAATTCTTCTTCTACGATTATTTCCTTGAATAAAACCAACGGCAAGACGATTTTTTTCAATATCAAGTTCAAAAAACTCAAGACCATCTCTTACAATTAAATTATATATATGACAAGCATATTTAACATGAAAAATTTCAGGTAACGGCAGAGATAACTTAGATTTTAACTTTGTTATAACAGTCTTGTTGTTAGAAGCATTATCAATAGCAATACATAATATTTTATTTTCAATAGCGTAACATTCTGCAACTTTAGTAATCGAATCAGCAATAAAATCTCCAGTATATTTACGATCTTTATCATATAAAAAAGTATGAATACATTTTTGCCTAAGAAAATTACTATCTATCCAGTGACAAGTAATATTTAAATAATTATTTTTATTTACAACACAACCAAGATCAGAAGTTAGGGACATTCTACATTGAATATTTTTTTAACAATGTTGATAAATAAAAATAATATTGTGAATGAAATCTAAATATTGTGAATGAAATCTATAAATATCGGCCCTACAAGTAGTTCTAGGAATACCATTAAACATAGAATCATAAATTGCTTGAATATAATGAATAAATGCATCAGAAGAAGGAAAACTAAAAGACAAATAACCCAAACTACCATTTTAGCTATTTCTTTCCGGTCCCTCAATTTATTATACTTCTTCATTACCTGACTGGTTGCTGGGTCCATTCTAGTTTGCGTTGGCCCACCAATATCCGCACCACCTCGTGCAATATTTAACTCTCTTAGTGATTATCACTTATATATCTCATTAACGTACCCGTTCCCCCTTGCTTGCCTCTTCTTTTATGCTTATATATTTGTTGACAAATATTGCATTGCACCTCAATATCTGATATATGTTCAAAAAATTGCCATGCAATACTAGTTGGTTTACGAGCTCTTGGGACACCGGGAGGACGGGGAGGGAGATTAACCGATTCGGATCTAACGTTAGCATTTCCCACTGAGGGTGTCTCACCAATATATTCATCATCTTCGTCTAAATTAACCGCATCTACTTCATTTTCTTCTTCTATACCGTAATTTTTCTGAGCTTCTACATAATCTATATCGTGGGCACCTACACCTAAGAATACACCTACTTCTTCCTCAAAAGGTTGACTAAGCGATGCCGGAGGCACACGGGTATATCTACTACTTGAAGTACCTCTACCGCTTGTAATTCATTTTTTACTACCACTACTACTTCCGGGACAAAAAGTTTTAATACCTTTAGTAGCGAGGTTTCTTAATTTATCCATAATATAAATTAAACTAAGAAAAATCAAAATAAATAAATATAATAAAATTAAATATTCAACAATTAATACACTAAATAATAATTAAGCGTAAGAGATGGAACGACAACACCAAATTTTGAAAGTATTCGAAGGTTGTGACTTTAGAAATTTTCACTCGTACTTTGTAATCGCAAAATTAAAAAAATAAAGTGAGCACTTTAGAAAATATATAGAATATTTGAGAATTGAGAGAGAATGAGCTTTGAGATAATGAAAAATTGTGTGGAAAATGATTTGAAACTGTAGGGTATTTATAGAATTTTTTTTGGATTTTAAAAAGTATTTTAATTGAATTTCTTTTTTAATTAAAAAAGGTCAATTAGCCGTTTTTAGGGCACAAACGGTAATATAGCCATTGGGCCCAACGGGCAAAAATAATTTTTTTTAAAAAAAAAAAAAACAAACCGGGCCGGTTAACCGATGGGGTTGGACCGGGCAGGGTTAACCGACCCAAACCAAAAATAATCCGGTCCGATACCCGGTACCCTACAACCGGTGGGTTGATCGGGATGGTTTTCCTAAGTGTGCCGGGTCAACTCGGCCCGTTTGACACCCTTAATTGACCCTATTTATTCTTCCACTAATCTGCGGCTTTTTTTTTTTGGTAAACATGGGAGCTTATAGTATAAACGTCACAACTACGAGGATGTATTCTAGTCCCTGTTCTTCGAGAGAAAATGGCGAAAATAGAGTCTTATGTTAAACCGTGAATTTAAATAGTCTTTATTCTTTTATATGAAATATTAATATGCCTCCAAATACATTTCAGCTTTTTACTTCATTACATACTCCCTCTTTCCTATTTTAATTAGGCACGTATCATTTCTCACGGTGATTACAAAATCAAAAATTGAATGACAAATTTTACTATTTCACCCTTTAGTAATATCAATTATATTCATTGGGTATAGAAATGAACATTGAAATAGGAATTGTTCAAATTTAATATATACTATGAATTGTAGGGATATCATGAGAAAAATTAATTAATTCTATTCTGATTTAGTAAGTGATCAACTAATATGGGACATTTATTTTTAATAAGAACCAACTAAAATGAAAGGGAGGGAGTAATGTAATTTAAAAAGATATATCATAATATTAGAAAGCATAAAAAAAGACAAGATGTATTTACTTTTTGAAGTCAAGTTGAGGAGGCAATATAATTTTATCCCAAATAATATCACAAGATTGAGAAAAATAATATTTGAAAACTTTAACATTTTTAAATTACATAATGGTTACATAAAATTTTCTAATTTTATTTGATGTTGAATGATTTATGATAATATCATGATGTCCCTAAATTTTTAAAAATATTTATATATGATTATTTTTCTACTAGCTAGAGACCCTATGTATATTTTTTTTTTTTTTGGAGGGTGGGGGGAGTGTTGAAGAAATTCATCGTCTTCTATATGAATTATGAATTTTCTGACAATAGTTTTTGAAGATAAGAAACTAACAACTAATTTTGAACTATTTTATCAAAAAATAAAGATTAATCATAAAATGAATAAATAGAAAATATTATTTTATCATTGAACTGCTAAGTTTTCAAAAAAAATGGAGTGCATATAAGCTTTTCTACAATATCAATGACAGTTTTTGGTGGACTATATTATTTTAATATTATAATTAGAAGTTGAATTAAAATTGTACGCATTATTTTCTATAGTTAAAAGTTATTAGTACGTATTTCATATTGTTAAAGAATTTAGATCATTCCAATTCAAAAATTAACTTAAGGGACTATTTTATTTTTTATTTTTTTCAAAGAATAAGGATTATTGTAGCAATCATTAGTTTGTAAGGAAAAATGTACAAAGTTGAATAACATTATTGAAATAAAAAAAAGATAAATAACTTTAGTGAAATATTTTCCTAAGTTGAATGACAATACGAGAAATTGACTCTTTTTAAGACTACATGCCTTTTTGAGCTGCACTTTCCCATGCTTTTTCCCTTTAAGACTTTTTGGGTAAAGCTTATTTTTTTTCAGTTAGAAATCAAAATATGTCATAAAACTAAAAGAAGTATCAAAATATGTCATGTATATAAAAGGTAACCATAATATGCTTAACTCTCTTTTTAAGAGAGTTATGTGAATTTCATTTAACGAAATTTGCTAAACGGAGTTAAATTTTGCATTTTTTTTTACATAACTTACTTAAAGAGAGTTATATAATAGTTGTTACATAACTCACTTGCATTTTTTTCTACATAAGTGAGTTATACAATAAAAGTTGCGTAACTTACTTTTTAAGTGAGTTATGCATTTTTTCTACATAACTCACTTACGTCACTCACTTTTTTTTACATAAATATAATAAAAATTATATAACTCACTTTATAAAAACTTACATATTATGTGAACAATCAATTTATCTTTTTAAAGTTTTAATTTTAGAAAGAAGGCTAACTAATACGAAATGGAGAGAGTAAAACTCACTGATTATGTGAGTTATTCAAATATAAAATAAGTAAAAAAAAGAGTTATCCATTGAATATAACTCTTAAAATATGTGTGATAAGTGCATTAACTTTATTAATGATATGAAATATGAATATGATGCTAAAAATATATGAGTTATACAAAAAGTTGACATGTTCATAAAAAAGGTTTGTTAGTCATAAAAAATCCTATTAGGAAAAGTGTAAAAATTCACAAAAAAAAAGAGTTAGCCTTCTTATTTCTATAAAACTCACATATCTATAATCTATATCTATATCTATATTTATATCTATAATATATTAAAAGTGTGAAGACCCTTAGAAAAGTGATTTGAACTTTTTGTCCTTAATTAAAAAACTCTCCTTTAGACAAAACTATCCTTTTACTATATTCTTTAATTTATTATTTAATTATTTTTATGGAAAAAGGCCAAAAATACCCCGGAACTATCTGAAATGGATCAAAAATACCCCTCGTTAGTTTTTTGGCTCAAATAGGGATGTGCAAAAATTGAACTGATAAAAATGTTATTGGTTTATTGTTATTGGGTTATAAGGTTAACGATTTTTTAATGGTTTTATAAAAAAAAATATTTGGTTATTGGTTCGGTTTGGTTTTTCTTATTGGGTTATTGGGTAAACCAATAACCCAATAAGAATATATATATATATATGACTTACTATATATTTCTCTTTAATTTCTACAAATTAACAAACTTATTATTTCAATTATTCAAACTCTTAATTTCTCCTAACAACAATTAGTTCAAACTTGAAGTTTCTTGTAAATTAAAACACATCATATAGAATTTTTGGTTGCAACTAAGATTCATTTTTTTTTCATGTTAGTTGCTACTATTTTTATTTTATGAGTATTTTCTTATCGGTTAAACCGAAACGTAAAGGACTAAAAACCGATAAGAAATATCTTATTTGTTTGGTTATTGGTTTAGAATATTTAAAAATTGAAAATCGATAAACCGAACCGATAGTATATAAAACTGAACCGAACCGACCGATGCACACCCCTAGGCTCAAAAATACCCCTCCATTAAATATTTAGCTCAAAAATACCCCCCTCCTTAACGGAATTCAAAAAAGGATAAAAAAATACCTCTGAACTATCTGAAATGGATCAAAAATATCCCTCGTTAGTTTTTTGGCTCAAAAATACCCCTCTGTTAAATATTTGGCTCAAAAACACCCCTCCCCTTAACGAAATTTCACCAAACATGCCACCTAGATAAAAAAAAAAAAAGTCACGTGGCTATGTCACGTCACCATCCACACGTAAAATATTATTTTTTAATTATATGACATTCCTTTCTTCTTGATGAAGGAGTTAAATAAAAAGATTATATTCAATGATGTTGATTTATTTTTTTCTGGACTCAATGAATGTTGATAGTATTTCTAATTTTCTGTTTAATCATCAAGCATTCTTAGATTTTTGAAAATTCCACTTACAGAAAAGTAAATGACATTTAATATATTTTAATACACTGGATTTGTTGTTGTAATCATTAGAAAAACATGGATATAATTTTTTTTAATAATCTAAGTGAAAAGTTTATCATATAATGAAAAAAATTGAATAATTTGTACTCCTTTAACAAAATTTATTTAGTACCTTCCCAATGTCAAGAAATTCCAAAAGCATTAAATTTAAACCAGTAAAAACACTGATTTATTTTATTTAAATATTTTTAGAAATTTTTTATTTTGCTTATCATAGTTTTTTCCAGATTAATAAAACTGCTTTGCAAAAAATAAAAAAATAAAGGAATATCATATAATTAAAAAATACTAACATTTAACATGTGGATGGTAATGTGGCATAACCACGTGTTTTTTTTTTTTATTTAGGTAGCATGCTTGGTAGCATTTCATTAAGGGGAGGGGTATTTTTGAGCCAAATATGTAACGGAGGAGTATTTTTGAGCCAAAAAACTAATGAGGGGTATTTTTGATCCATTTCAGATAGTTCAGGGGTGTTTTTGATCCTTTTTCGAATTCCGTTAAGGGGAGGGGTATTTTTGAGTCAAATATTTAATGGAGGGATATTTTGAGCCAAAAAACTAACGAGGGGTATTTTTGATCCATTTCAGATAGTTCAGGGGTATTTTTGACCCTTTTTCGTTATTTTTATTATATTAAATAGACTCCTAAAATATATGAAATCAATTAATATTTCATTTGTAGTGATCAATTGGAAAAATACTCCTAAAATATGACTCTATTAAGAAAATACTTCAATAAATATTGAGATGTACGTTAAACCACCGAAGAAATTGATTTACTTATTGAAAAAATATGATTGATGTTCATCTAACTCGATTCGGTTGCATGTCTAGATTGGTGGATGCTTAATTTTCTAACCCTCAACTTCTTTACTGTGTTTGCCAACATAATAAAATTCAACGTGTGTGTATATATATATATATCTTTTTTGTTTTCATTGAAGTCATTCTTTAGAGTCAAAATTTTCACTCAGACAAGAATTATTTTCATCAAAACTGAAGTTTTGTGATCACTATTTTATTATTTTATTGTAGTTTACTAGTCGTAGATGAATTTACAGGTGGTAGATGAATGTCGGTCGGCTTTGAAGAATTTTTTTAGGTAAAGGTTAGGTTTAATTCATTATTTTTATATCTCTGTTTTAATTGTTAGGTTTAATTTTTTTGTGAATTTTACAGTTTTTTTCTAATAATATTTTTATGACCGACAAACGTTTTTGATGAACATGTCAACTTTTTGCATAACTCATATATTTTTAGCACCATATTCATATTTTATATCACTAATAGTTATGCACTTATCACATATATTTTAAGAGTTCTATTCAATGGATAATTCTTTTTTTTATTTTTACTTATTCTATATTTGATTAACTCACATAATTAGTGAGTTTTACTCTCTCAATTTCGTATTAATTGACCTTCTTCTTAAAATTAAAACTTTAAATACATAAATTGATTGTTCACATAATATGTAAGTTTTTATAAAGTGAGTTATATAATTTTTATTATATTTATGTAGAAAAAAAGTGAGTGGCGTAAGTAAGTTATGTAGAAAAAAATGCACAACTCACTTAAAAAGTAAGTTACGCAACTTTTATTATATAACTCACTTATATAGAAAAAAATGCATAACTCTCTTTCTAAGTGAGTTATGTAAAAAAAAATGCATAAGTTATGCACTTCTCCAGAATTTAACTTCGTTTAGCAAATTCCGTTAAACGAAATTCACATAACTCTGTTAAAAATAGAGTTAAGCATATTATGGTTACCTTTTATATACATGACATATTTTGGATTTTTTTTTAGTTTAATGGCATATTTTGGCTCCGAACTCATTTTTTTTATATTCATACCTAAATAATTTGGAGTGCGGATATTTTATCTCAATGATCACTTAATGGCTAACGAAATATATTTATATGTTGGTTACATCAAATATTTATCTAAACGCGTCTAGATATATTTGACAATAAAATCTTTATTCACCTGACATTTATGACGGAGCTATTAATTGATTTTCTTAAAAGTCTAAAGTTTTTTCTTTTCAAGGCGGAGATATCGACGTCATGGCTGAGACGATACAATATTGTCAGATATCACGATGGAGAATGAGACAAATTACATAATATCATACTTACCATTGTTGCTTTAAAAGATTCAATGTTTATTTTTATTTTATTTTCATGTCTGAATAATTTGGAGTGTGAATATTTTATCTTAATGATTACTCAATGACTAGCGAAACATATCTACATGCTGACTACAATAAATATTTTCTGAATAAAAGTATAATATATTAAGATACTCAAAGTCGAGGCTCCAATACAGACACCAAATATCGAATGAGAAATCAAAAAAAAAAAAATAACTAGATTAATTGCTCAATTGAAACAAGTCGTAATTTGAGCGTTTAAATAAAATTCACTGAGATGTTTAAGAAGTTATTAATATATTAAGAGTATTTTTTAAAATTGAAACAAGTTATAATTAGAATATTTAAATAAAAGTCATTAATCGTAATCCTATCAATTTCCACTAATCTGCAGTTGTATAATAATCCCAGGACCGAACAGCTTCAGTCCCACTCGGTATTTGGTAAATAAATTTACTATTTTCTCCATTTGTTTTTACTTGTCATTAATTTTCCTAATTTAATTTCTACTTTTACTTGTCATTTGACATATAAGAGAACACAACTCTTTTTTCTTATTTTATCTTTAGCATTAATTATTTTTCCTCCAAATTAATCTCAAGACACAATGTAAACATCATTTAACAAGAGTATTGTGATAAAATAATCATGTGCCAAATCAAAATGTGACAAGTAAAAATGAACGAATTGAGGCTTTACCATCATCCACCATGGATGAACAATTTTTTCTTATTCAAATATCAAGTATCTGGAAGGATATCATATTTTCTTCATGGAGTATAAAACAATAAATTTTGAGCTGAATATCTATCATGATATATAATTTTTTTCATATAATTTTCTATTTGCTCAAAAAGAATATTTAAATTGTAATCTAAAAGATAGACATTAAGAAAAATAAAAAGATATCATTTACTAAATAGTTGACTATAAAAAGATAATATGTGAAAATTTCTTATTTACTAGAATTATCTTGAAGGTGGGACGGTGCTCACCTTTTGACCTCGCTTGTCCACTGGCAAAATTTCATGTATAATAACTTTTAACTATTTGACCTTAGAAAATTTGCACGTGAATAAGCGATGGTTAAAAATTTAAGATCTCCTCCTATCAATTTTCTATTGGCCCTATTTATTAGTACCAAGATGACCAATTTTTAGTCCCACATTGGTCATTGGTTACAAAATACTCTATTTTATTACTCATGAGCCTATGTTAAAGGCAACTTACCCACCACCATAGGTGTGTTACGTTAGCCTTACATTATGGAAATTGAAATTTGAAGGAATCACTACAGATTGGAGGTCTTCACCAACATCGTTCATCCAACCATGGATGGAGATTTTTTTTTTTAACAATTATATCATCCACTGCACCTTTAGGATCATTTGGGATAACGAATATGATCTTTAATAATCTTTCGTCTCTAATAACATTAAACTCGGGTTTAATGATTGCTTATATATTTCTCAATCTTACAGATAAAATATTTGATTGATGTCTAACATTGAAGAATTTACAAATTTTTAAATCATGATATGTTATTTTTTCATATGATTTTCAATTTGTTCGAAAGAAATTTTTAAACAGTGATCTAAAAGTTTTTTTTTTTTTTGGTAAACATGATTTGTACTATTATATAGTAAAACAGTATAGGGAGGTGTCCGGAGACATTATTACAAGTACAAAGTACTAGCTGAAAGTGGGACGGAGCCAACTGATACTAAATCCTCCTTTCAAGAGGTCTAGTAGTAAGGGAGGGGCTTCAAACAAAAGAGTGTATGTCACTTTCCGTAATTGAAGCAGCAAAAATTGTCAAACTATTAGCTATCATGTTGAACTCTCTATACATGCGATAGATAGGCATATCATGAAGTAGCTTCGAGAGTGAGTTGCAGTTCTAAATAATTGTCCATAAAGAAACAACATGTGAAAAATTCTCATTTATAAGAATTGTCTTGGAGATAGACGATGCTGTCTTCTATAATTTATTCTTCCACTAATTTACGGTTGTTGTAATGCTAGGCCGAACATCTTTAGTCCCACATCGGTCATTGGTTGCTAAATACTCTATTTTATTATCTCGCGAGCTTAGGCCAAAGGCTACCACCCACCATGGGTGTGCTGGCATTATAATATTAAAATTTAAATTTGATGGTTGTAGCATTGATTGGAGTCTTCAGGAGCATTATTCATCCACCATGGGTTAACCTCTTTTGGTTTTTTTTCACCTTAGCCGCTCCTTCGAGAGAAGGGGTAACTAACCTCAAAATTGTAGTGTTATTGGAATAATTAATTTCAAAAATATAATATTATTAAAATAATTAATCTCTAAATAAAACGTTTCTCAACCAAACAGGCCCTTACAGTATTGTTTAAAACTAAAATGATAACAATAGAGATGCGACATTTTTTCTGGTGCGAAACCTTATGTACACTTCTACCGCTACAAAAATAAACTGGAATCATTTATGTGCAAACTTTGTTGTTAAGTTATTCACAACTAACAGAATATTTTAATAATTTGTGGCTAATTCATCATAGAATAGAATTAACTGACAAATTTTGTTGCCTAGTTAAAAATTTGTCCGTCGCTCATTTTTAATTTATGCACTAGTGTATTTTTGCCAATTTAAAAATTGAAAAGAAAAATTATCATATAAGAAGAGCGAAGTTCTTATTAGCTTTAGTACTTTCTCCATATTTTTTTATTGCATATTTGAGTCTCATTAACAACTCAGGAATTTGTTATTGTTCCAAACTTTTAATAAAAAAGATATACCACGACACAAAACTAGTCCTTCACGATAATGGATATGCATTAATTAACATTTGGATATGTTTAATTCTAAGTTGCAAGTGAATTACTATACGTAACTACTAATTCTTGATATGACATGAGATAGAGTTTAATTTTTAAATCAGTTTTAAGGTTCAAATATTAATTATTACAGTAGAAGACTTTGTACTAATTAATTCACTAATACGGTTCCGCCAGAGTTATAAGACATCATGAATAGCTTATTGACTTTGATTATCATATCATGCAAGTCTTTGTTCAACTTAATTTATCATTCAACTCTTCACTCAACCATGTACACGTTCATCTTTGAGTTTGAGGTCAAGAAAAAGACAATATCAAGTCTCTATGAATCATCTATACATTTAGGGGTCCATCGGTTGGTAAATAAATCATTTCAGAATTTTTGCTTTCGAAATAAATTATTTCATATATTTTATTTCAATTAAATATGAAATAAATTCATAAAATTAATTATTTCTTGTACCGTACCAGACGAGTCCTTACACATAATACATGTAGACGTGGGGTGGGGAGAAGATGAGGGGGGTGGGGGTGGGGTGGAGAAGGACAAATTAATGTTCGGCGTACTGTCCTAGTAATCCTTATGCCTATGTAACAAACATGTCGCGTAGATATTTCTAAACCGTTTTTCAAACTAATGTTTAGTTATTTGCCAAGTCTTTTACCATATGTCACGCCCTTTTTTGTCCAAATTATCATAATACTAATTATTATTAATTACTTTTAAAGGAGTCATTTTATTGTTGATTAGGATTATATAAATATTAATAATACGTGAATTAATTATGTGTGATTTTTAGTTATTCTTTCATTTTCTTGTTCAGTATAAAAGAAATTATAAATTCTATTATTATTTAAATATGTATTAGTTACTTATAAATTAAAAAAAAATGATACTATGCACCATAGATGATATGTCAAACTTTATACCAACCAATTAGGGATCATTTGGTAGAGTGTATTGGCAAAAATAATGCATGTATTAATTAATATGCATTATGAATATCTTGTTTGGTACAATTTTTAGTCAATGTATAACTAACACTCTATTGTGTATTAAGATGTGTATTACTAATACCATCCATTTTCTGTGTATTGGTAATGCAAAGTCTTTAATACATGCATTAACTTATTAAATGACCTTAATACCCCTCAATTTTCCTCTCAAAATATTTCACCATTCCTTTTTCCGCCATTTTAATTTGCAATAGTGACTCTTTTCAAAATATTTCACAATTTTTTCCCACCATTTTAATCTACAACAATGAATAATCGATTTAAATAATTGTAACATATTTTTCTTTGCTTCGAGGGTCTTTAAAAAGATTAAAAACAAAATTGAGACTATTTCTTAATTTTACGTCTTATATTTTGTTTTTGTTTCGACTATGTTAATCCGTTGGCATAATATTTCATGTGCAAAGACGAAGGTCTTGTGATTAATCCGAAACCTCTATATACTAGTTTAAGAATACTAATTATATTTGAGATGACAAAAAAATATTGTTGCAAAAAAGTATACAAAATCAAAGAAGAGTATTTTTATAAACAAATATTTCTTTTATAGAAATTATGTAAGATGTATTATTTCTTATACATCAAACTAAATAATGTATAAAAAATAATACATACATAAGTAATATAAGTATTATTAATATACTATATTTTGCATTGATCTTATACAATCTACCAAACGAGCCAAGTGTTACCAAACATGATGTAATTCCAAAAACACCCCGAGAGAGCACATAATTTTGTAACTTTTACTTATCTAATATATTATAAATAGACATTTTTTTTATATATAATTTTAAAAATAAAAAGATAATTTAGTATTATTTAATTTTTAACTTATACTTATTATTACTTATATTTGTTTTTTATTATATTTTTTTAAATATTAAATTTATTATAAAAATAATCTAATAAATTTATTATTTTTAAAATTATTTTATTATTTCTTATTCCTTATTTTTGTTATGTCATTTATCCTGTTTCATGTTTCACTATGACTTTGTGTAATATTCTCTATTCTGAGCTGGGATCTATCGAAAATAACTTCTCTATTTCTTCAAAGATAACAATATAAATTGTGTATATTTTATATTTTTTATACTCCACATGATGAGAATACACTGAATTTGGTGGTGGTGTATTATCCACTTACCATGTACCAAGTCGTCAATGCAAGGGACTAGGTAGGATGCTGACAAATGAAGAGGGGTTCTTCCGTCACTTCATTTCACACCTTACCCCTTTAATTTACTCACCATATATCACTTTATACGAAACTCCCTCCTCTTTTCTCTGCTCTTTCAACTAACAATCCTCACCTTCACCTTCTCAAACTTATATACAAACACTCTTCCTTTTTCTTCTTACACACACACACACACACACAAAAAAAAAAGGAAGGTTTACACTATGAGGACAAGCAACCATTTAATAGGTCTAATAAATTTCTTCACTTTTCTAGCATCAATCCCAATATTAGGTGGTGGAATATGGCTAAGTAGTAGAGCAAACAACACAGACTGTTTAAAGTTCCTTCAATGGCCATTAATAGTTATTGGTGTTTCCATTATGGTTGTTTCTTTAGCTGGTTTTGCTGGTGCTTGTTATAGGAACACTTTCCTCATGTACCTTTATCTATGGTCTATGTTCTTTATCATTGCTGCTCTAATTGGTTTTGTTATCTTTGCTTATGCTGTTACTGATAAAGGGTCGGGTCGACCCGTTATGAACCGGGTTTACTTGGAGTACCACTTGCAAGATTATTCTGGTTGGTTACAAGAAAGGGTGACAAGTCAGAGTTATTGGTCAAAAATTAGCTCATGTATTAGGGATTCACATGTTTGTGGTAAGATGAGAAGGACTTATAATGGTGGAATTCCAGAGACTGTTGAGATGTTTAATGTTAGAAGGCTTAGTCCACTTGAGGTATGTGCTTATTAAGAATTTTTATTTTTATTTTTTGGTTATATTCACTAGAAATAGATGTTTTTTCACACTAACATTCAACGGAAAAATTGTGCTGTGATACATGATTTTTCTATTCATTTTTCGCTGAAGCGCTCACTTGAAAAACACATGGTAAACATATTCTTACGGAAACACTAAAAGGTTCCTAATTTTTATACTACTGTATTATATTTTCTATTTTCACTAACTCAATCAAAATATCTGTGCGAATAATCATCATATAATTTTCAATGGAAAATGTCAATGAGAAAATAGTTACTAATCGTGTATCTCCCCCCTGTTTATGGTTATATGATCGAGTTCTAATATGATTAATGTGTTAAAAGGAAAATATAATTTGTATTGCTCCAAACGATTTTCTTGTTGTCAAAAAAAAACAAAAGCAGTTTCTTTTGCTTTTGAATACAATTTTTTTTCTAATCATCAATATGGAACATGATTAGCCTATAGGAATGCTGATAGAATAGTAGGCTCTTACAGGGATAGTAGAGGTGTGTGCAAATTAGTTTGGACATTGTTATTTAAAAAAGCATGATTAGTAAGCTGCATAAGATTGGGGGTATTGTTCGATAATTTTGTAGTACAATTTTTTCATATTTGATTGGTCAAATATTTTAGATTTTTCTTTTTTTAGGAAAATAAGGATTCCTTTTGGCAATGAAAATTGTTGTATTTGAGAAAAATAATTTTTGTTTTCGGAGTGAATTGAAAGAATAGTATATAAAAATTGAAGTTGTATTTGATGATGAATACAAATTAGAGAGAAAATTATTTTTTGATATTTTTCAAATTTCAGAACTAAAGTTCAAGCTGAGCTGTGGAATTTTTTAAAATTATATGGCGAAACACGATATTCAGAATTTAACTTCAAAAAAAGGTTTTTAAAATAACTATTCATGGCCGGAGGGCGACTAATTGTCAAGAGTAGATAAGTGACTTTTCTAGAAAAGTATATCGAAATAAGTTTTATAAGTAACATTATCCTCTCCTTACCCTTGAACTAAGATGCTCGGATTCAGGTGCGGGTGTCCGATATGGGTACGGATCTAGAGGTCGGATTCTTCACGGTCTTAATTTAAAGATTTGAAAATATGAATCTAGAGATGGATACGAGTGCGGGAATTCGATAAAAAATAATTTAAATATCTAAAAATAGAATTACAAAACATAAATTATCGAGATATTATGTGGAAAGCTTAAGGAGAAAATATTGTTCAAGAAAAAATCCTGAAAGGAGATAAAAAGAAAAGCAATAACATAGAAGTTTCTATATACAATATATTCTATTTTCTTCAATTTCACCTTAGCTTTTGTTTTGATTACAAAATTTCTTAAATCTATCGGACTTATCCAGTCGATTTTGGTCAAAGTACCCAAAATCGGTTGACCAGATTGGGTACGGATCTCACGCCCACACCCACACCCACACCCACACCCACACTCATATCGGGTCGACACGGGTGCGGCACCGAACGTGAAGAGTCCAAGTAACTTAGCCCTTAAATGCCTCTAACCTGCACGAGCTCCGATCCACTCCATGACCACCCCACCGCCTCTATCCCAACACCATCCCACCCCACTTCTACGATGTTTTTCAAATAACATATAAGTGCTCTTGAGATAAATTTTATTTTAACTCATTTACCAAACAACAAAAGTATTGTTCTACTATTTATTTTCTTATAAAATAGTACTAGTTTCTTTTGAACCAAACACACCCTGCATGTGCTTTTGTTTTTAGGGAATTGACTCTAATGTCCCAACTATACATGTTAACATTTTCTATGTTTAGATTATAGATAAGTGATATGTGACTTGCCAACAGATATCTCTCGTCAATTTCCAACCTACCAAGAAAGAACAAAAAACAAAAGAGAAAAAAGAAATAGAGGGAAGCAATCAACATGTATATCATGCTTATGATGAAATAATTGGCTTCCTAACAATGACAAAACAAAAAAGTGGGACACTTAAAATTAACATTCTTTGTGGTTTTTATTTTCCTCTCTTGGCTTTTCAATGTGGTTAGGGTTATCCTCTTCTTTTTTAATCTTCATTATTTATATAGTGACAAGACATTTTACCAACTTTTCTATTGTTGTCTAATGAATGTTTCCACAATTTTTAAAGTAGATATTTTTTTTGCTGCAATAATATGGTGCTTTTGACCTGTGACAAAATGCATGTTTTATGAGTTTGGAATCTTGATGTTTAGCTGTTTTGGACTCATCTTAATTTTATTCATTTTGCTTTACTTCTCTGGGTGGAATATCCTCTTTTCAAGTGGTCCAAGGTAAAAAGAAAACAAAAGAGTAGCTTTTCTAGTTTATATATATATGTCACTTACAAGAGTTGTACAACTAAATATTTTTCTGATGCAACATAGATCAACATGTCAATATGTCACTTACAAGAGCTGTACAGCTAAATATTTTTCTGATGCAACATAGATCAACATGTCAAAAAAAGAAATAGTATATGTTGTCAATCTTAAATTTGCAAGTGGTACGACTGATTTGGAGTAAATATCGAGTTCGGATAATTTTTTACTTTGCAGACATTGGTGTTGAAAATACATAGTGCTAATTCAGTCAGTGCCTAATATATTAAATGGTCTTAAAGCATCCATCACTACTGAAAGAAAATAGTGTTCACAAGATCGATGTTGATGTGAATGACTATATTTTTGGTTGGAAAAAGATTGGTGCCTAACTTTTCCATCAAACGCCAATAATTAGGGCCCCAACTATTGAAATCACATATGTGCTCTTTGAAGAGCAAGAGAGGTTATGTGTGCTAGATAATTAAGTATCTAACACCTTAACTCTGTCTGTTTGAAGTTTGAACGTTGCAAAATATAATCTACAGTATCGATTGACTTCGTTATATAAAAAATGTTAGTTTGACAGAGATGGTGGGTGTGCCTAGCCTTGAACCTTGTCCCAGAGCACGGACTAGCAGCATAAGGGCTTCTAGTTTTTAATGTATTATTAGCAAGTCTCTTGCTTGTATTGGGAGATGGGAAATGCGGTTCCAATCACTTCTCCCTAAACAAGCGAGTAAACTTAAACCTTGTTCCTACATGACCTGATCAATTCGATTAGACAGACAGACACTCACTATTTACTTTCATAGTTGGAACTTTGAAAGTTATTAAAAGACAAATTACTAGAACACAATCTTTCTGACAAAGTGTTTTTGACTTTTAATACAGTCTGGTTGCTGCAAGCCTCCTACAGAATGTGGGTACACTTACCTGAATGAGACAGTGTGGAACCCAGGAGGTGGGATAGTAGGAGGTGATCCTGATTGTGCTAGATGGAGCAATTATCAACAGCAGCTCTGCTATAACTGCAACTCTTGCAAAGCTGGTGTCCTGGCAAGTCTGAAAAAGAGTTGGAGGAAAGTGTCTGTCATCAACATTGTCATATTGATTATTCTTGTGATTATGTATATGGTTGCAATAGCAGCCTTTAGGCACAACAAACGAATAGATAACGACGAGCCTTATGGAGAAACTAGGATGGAGAAAACTCAACCTAGCAGGATACACTTCTAAGAGTTTTCCCTAGGACAAGACAGCAAAACTTGAAATGTATTTTTCCTATGTTTGTTATTTTTATCTTATTAGAACAAAGTTGTTTCCTCACATACTTCATGTACCCGGTTTTCCCTCCCAAGAAAATTCACTATCGAAATCCTGTATGAGTTGTTTCGAATATTTTTAAGTTAGTTCTCCGAAACTTTTATGCTTGGGTTCACTTTGAACTGGTATTTGAAACGGGTTTGCTCTTTCACAATGCTCTGTGTGAAATAAGGCGGCATTGTTTACCATTTCTGCTGGGCATAAAGTCAGCTCAAAATGCCTACAACAAATAGGGGGATTAAACACGGTTTACAGAGTATTAATCGTCATACATAGTACACTAATCATTGTACTTTAAAATCACAATATAATTGCAAACGAGTAAAGTAGGAGTCAATCTTGAATCAGTCGATCTACTTTACGCTCGAGTCAGATTAAACTTTTTTTCTCACGGCCTTGTTCTGGACTCCACCTTGTGATTGTTTTCTCTTCAACAACATAATTATCTAAGCACGATGGAGAAGTTGGACAACTCTGCTGTGGAACAATGTCGAGAATTAATAATGTTTTTGCCACACTACCACAAAGGCGAAGGGTGCAGTGGAAGTCGGACCAAACCCTCAATCGACCACTGCCAACTTGTGCTGATAAAACGAGCACAGCATATTCGGAATGTACCAAAGCAGGATGATGACGATAGGCAACAAAGTCTACCCCATACTGAGAGCCCGATCGAACCACCCAGTTCTTACTTCTAAGGTGAGAAAAAGCTTTGAATAAGATGGGAAAACTTTCCTTCCTGGATGTCATATGCTTCCATAACACATCGTTGTTCAGTTCAGTATCATTTTGATCAACAACCTTCATGCATTTTAGAGAATATTGAAGGTAAAAAGCTTCTTCCATGGAGAGCTGAAACCATTGCTCATTCTTTTCTGATGTTACCCTAGGCCTACCAAAACATGCACGATTGAGGAGGGAGGTCAGTTCTGCATCTGCTTTAAGAAGCACACTCGTACCAGAAAGCAGTCCTCTAGAATTTGCGCAGATCAGAGAAGATTGGAGCTGTCGGACTATTTCTGAAATTGGATCTGCAAGAGCTTTAACTTCTGCCCCTTTTCCCTTCCACCTCGGCCCCATTATTCACGTTCACAGCTAAAAATGAGCTCTAAATTCACGATCTACACCTCTTCAGACAACCAACATTACACCAAAAAAATGAAATGAATCAGTTACATGGCTATACACTGCACGATCATTAGAAAAATGCATACCCAAGTATAAAGTAAATTGCAACAGTAGACCATGTCTATGAAGGCTTTCTTGATCTGTGTCATACAGATTTTGTGTCTTATCACGTCCCATTACACAATATGTTATGTAACTGTCTATAAAACTTTAGTTTAGTACTCCCTCCGTTTCATAATAAATGAATTGTTGAATTTTGGCACACATATTAAGAAAAAAGCATTAAAGACATAAATTTAACACAACTTTCCATTTTTACCCCAAAAAAAAAAAATTGACCTTATAATACCTTTTCAAAAGTTAATTGATTGTCAAATCACAAGGGCAAATTTGGAAAAAAATTCAATGCACTTATTTTGAAACACCAATAAAAACCCCCAACAATTCACTTATTCTGAAACGGGGGGAGTAACTGATTCCATGAACCAGTAACCAAGTCATGCTGTGTCTGCTTGCGATTCTTCTTCGGAACAATACAAACAAAAAGTAAATTACTATTACCATTCGAAAGAACCAAAAGAAAGGCAGAAGTAGTACAAAGGAATAAGGGTTTTGAGAACATAGGAGAGGAATTCCAATTAGGAGAAATTCCAATGTGAAACGTAAAGAAAAAATGAATACCAGAATGAAGAATTTTTCCAAACTAAAATTATGTTCATAGTTATTTTGCTTCAACACTTAATTAAACATCATTACAGTAGACTATGATGAGACCAGCTCTTCATAACTGCCTCTCCGCTAATTCCAACCCCAAAACTGCAACAAATAGAAATTTGAGATCATCAAAAATAGACTTTTGATTGGAATCCAACGTGTCGTCAAGTACCAAATTGATGCAATACAATTAAGGAAGTGAAAACTAAACATTTTTTAAATAGAAAAATAAATAATGGATAAACAACATAAATCCCATCCTTAATAAAACTAATGACATAAGATCCCGGATTGACTTCCTCTCCCCCAGATTTGAAAAAATACTTATACATGTCGTTGTACCTCATACGTATCTGCAATTTATGATGAAACTGTTATGCCGAAAATTATGGAAATAAAATCAGAAACCAATATTCTCTTTCCTAATTAAGAGTTGTAATTAATGCATTGATTTTGTAGAGGCTTAAAAATAATAACTGTAATTCAAATTCAAAAAATATTCAAACATCACCATTATTTTTTTTTTTTTTGGGAAATTCAATTTGAAAAAAAAGCCAAAAACATCTGTTTTCTTTCGTTTTCCAAAATCAATAGGAAAAAAGTCGATATTTATTTATGCATATCAGCAGACTGCCAAAAACAAAAAAAATAACCTTATACAATAGTCCAATATGTATGTGTCCACCTTATACATAGTATATCTATGTATAATGTTAAGTTATCATGAAAATTAATGTAAAATATAAGTTCTCTAAATATATAATGTAACCTTATACATAGTATATCTATGTATAATGTTATCAAGAAAACTAATGTAAAATATAAACTTTCTAAATGTATAATGTAACCTTATACATATTATAACATAATGTATAAGGTTACAATTGTTAAGTATAATGTACCCAACATAAATCAAAAATATATCAACGTAAAGTAATATAAAAAAATATTAACGTATAAGAAACCATTTCAGTAAGTAAAGTACTATAAAAAATATACCTTTCTAATGTATAATAATGTATACTGTAAATATCTAAAGTATAATGTGACCATAAAACCAACAACGTATAAAAGTAATATCAAATGTAAACTTTCTGATATATAATTTAAATATCTAAAGTATAATGTGACCATAAAACCAACAAAGCTTAATTGCCGGAAAGAGGAGGCGGAATTGGAGGAGGGATTTTTTTCATCAACACATGAAAAAAATTGAAAAAATAAAACTTACAAATTGCGAATAAAATGCGTCGAAATTCATAAATTTAATACAAAAGATGATTTTGAAAAATGAAAAATTCGATAAAGAGGAAAACTCACAAAATATATAATTTTCACCGGAGAAAGATAAATCGCTGACGAGTTGTCAGCGACAGGGGAGAGAGAGATGTTGAGCTTGGGTGAACAATTTGAAATTCCTCAGATCACTTTAGCTTAATTGTAGGCGTAAATAAGGGAGCACAGATATAGAGCAAAATCTAGTGCATAAAAAAAGGAGCAAATTATGGTATTTTGATATGTATGAGGGGATGAGAGAGAAAGAGTAAATTTAAGAGATTTTATGTAATTAATATGGGATTTTTGTAATTACTTTGAGGAATAGGGATTTTATGTATTACTTAATTGTTAACTTGTGTATATATGTAATTTTTCCATAAATAAAAGTCTCACAGCAAGAAATATACCATGAAATAAATATGAAGGGGTTACCATTAGAAATTACAGGAAGAAAAAGGATAATTGTTTATAAGAAATTTCAAGAGAGAGCGGAAGAGAAGTATGGAGTAGCAGAGAGAACTTGTAAGTCCCAAAAAAGTGTTGTCAATTTAATTTGCTAAATAACAAGAGCTTTCACCGCACAAAGTATCTTAAACGCTATGCACCTCGATAATTTAAGTCTTGTTGAGCCAAGGGCTCATTGGAAATAAGTAGTCTATCTCCAAAGTTGGGGTACAGTACGTGGACACTTACCATCTCTAGATCCAATTTTGTGGGAATAAACTATGCTATTGTTATTGATCTTCTTCTTCGTGTTCTATTGATCAAACTGATTTAAAATTCGAACACAAAATGGCTAAAAAATGAATTAGTAATATGCCTTCTATTGACAAAATATAACTTGAAAGCATATGCCATCATACTTGGTATGACACGATTATTGGCCATCTACTCAAGCAGTTTAAGTAGATTTACCTTCCAATAAAGAATTCCTTGTGTAGTAGCTCCAATTGGAATATCGTCACTTCTGCAAATCTATCATGCGTGCTTAACTTTCAGCTATTTTAAGTGCCTTTTCTATGAAAAATATATTATTTGCACCTGCAGCATATAGGTAATTCAACTATTAAAATTGCTTCGACTATCGGAAGATAACTACATCACATGTCCTGACAATGGCAGAATTTATCATACACAGCTACACCACAGGTGAGAATTTGAGATGTACATGGTTGAAATAAGTATCCAAAAGTTTTAACAGATTTTGTAGGAATGTAGCTGCAATTTTGAACATTAGGCTAAGATGTTTGTTATTATCTTTCTCCTTTGTTGTTGTTACTGCTCTATTACATTCCCATTCTCTTGCTTGTAGTTTTAGCTTATTAGTCAATTACTAAGTCCGCTTTATCCCCCAATGTCTTTGTTATATCGCAGTGTTCGTTACATTACATTTTAATATGAGGCCAATTCACTATTTTGTTGCTTCTATTTTCTTTCCTAGCTCAACGCGTAAAAGTTCCATTGATAGTTTTCTTTTTTGGTGTTTCCAACATAATTTAATTCATGGAAAATAAATTTCAACCACAAATAAAAATATGAAGAACAACAATTTTATTGATAAATGATGGGGTACAAATCTGTTCCTCCCTTGATTCTTCTTTCTTGATTTTCTCCGTAATTCGAGGGCCGTCAATAGCATATTTCTCGAATATATGAAGATTTGGATATGAATTTCTCCGTAATTCGAGGGTCGTTAGTGGCGTATTTCTTATACGTAAGAACATTTGAATTTGATCTCCATGAAAGGAGGGTTTGTCTTCTCGATATATTTGATGAGGGTTTTGATCTTTATGAATATCTCATGAATTTATTGGAACTTTTCATATTGCCCCCTTTATATAGGCATAATTTAGGGTTCAGGTTGAGTAGCTATTAAGATAGATTTAATATAAATTAGCCCAAGAACTCTAATCAAAATTGAACTTTTTTTTTTTAGAGTCCACAAAATTTCAATGTTTATATCTGGATCTTGTGATAAATGTTCAATTCTGCACTCAAATTTTTTACGGGCCAATGTTTATATTACCAAGAAGTATTTGCAATGACATGAATAAAATATTTAGAGGGTATATGCAGCGCAGCACTAAAAAGAAGAAAAAGGTAGCTTTAATAACATGGGATATAAATTGTTATCCAAAACAGTTTGTTGGTGGGTTGAACATTAAAGGATGTAGTAATTGGAATGTGGCATCTGTTGGCAAGTTCATGTGGTAACTTGTAGAGAACAAGAATTCACTCTGGGTAAAGTGGGTACATAGGATCTATATAAAAATTTATACCAACATCTGATCACATGAAGCACCTGAAGATTCAAATTGGTATTGGAGCAAAATTAATGCATCAAAAGAGAAAATAAAAGATTGGTATATTCAAGGGAAGTACAATCTCACAGAGGGAGGTACCTATTCTATTAGCAGAAACTATAATGTAATTCTGGAGCCTCAAACTATGCAGGAAAATGTAATTCTATAGCTTGGTTGGCTGTTTCTTTTAACCAAAGATAGACAAAATCCACGTGCCAAATTTCCCTAAGCATAACACAAAACTCGTAATAAATTGAAGTCACCTGGGATGAAGAGGAAGCTCAATGAGGCGTCGATCAGGGAAACCTAGAATCAAAACCAAAACCAAAATGGGACTTTGTCATTCTGGTGTTGAAGCTATGTTTCCAAAGCTATGTGCCTCACTTATTAGATAACACTATCTAATTAAAAATTCATTTGAAGACCCAAATTAATTCTGTAACAAATAAAGACCAAGGCTACTGCATCTGCAATATACTGTTTGTGTGTGAAGTGAAGATGCTACGCCATCTCTGGATCCAACTTTTATGGGAATAAACTGGCTATGTTATTGTTATTGATCTTCTACTTGTTCAGTTGATCAAATTGATTTAGAATTCGAACAAAAAAGGACTAAAAGATCAATTAGTAATATGCCTTCTATGCCAAAATATAACATGAAAGCACATGCCATCATATTCGGTATATACGATTATTCGCCATCTACTTAAGCAGTATAAGTAGATTTACCTGCCAATAAAGGATTCCCTGTCAGTGTGTTTGCTATCTCCCTGATTCTTGCATGCTGCCAATGTTTTCAAAATTGTTTAAAAATAGTTGTTCCATAGTAACTTACCATATGTTCAAAGTTTGCCTTTTACTTACTCACAAGCTACCACCAACTTGGGATCCGTAACTGCAGGAGATGTCACATTCCATGAACCAAAACATCTGGAAGGATTAAAGAAGGAATAATTCAAACAAGACAAATAGTTATGCAAAACTTCAACACATGAAATCTGTTATTGCCATTTTCATTCTAAAGAACAGCATTTCAGGAAGCAAACTTGCAGGACCCCCAAAATAAGAACCACCTGTCCAAGTTGACAGATTATGGATTCTTGCCTTTGTTACTATCTAAGAATCCTCAAGCAAATTAGCACTTGGAAGATCTCCGGAGTTTATTCAAGGGAGAAACCTAACAAGAAAAGCTGATATTCACTACTTTGGTAGAGTTTAGTATTGTCATTTTGTGACAGTTAAGTAATATTTCTTACATAAAGTCATATTTGATTGCATCTAGCTGAAAAAATTGATGGTGAAGCTTAACGTTCTGCAATTTATTTTCATTCTATTTCAATGTTGAAAGAATAATTGCTCAAATAAGTGAATGGGGATAAATTAAAACAATATGGCCTTCAACTTCCGCAGTCACTATTTAGAGAAATAAATTTCTATTATAAAAGATATTCTAAAGCATACCGGAAGATGTAGCATTACATGAAACACAAACACAATTTCGAATGTTATAATTAAACACATGCAACAGGTGAAGAACTTACCCGTATCAGCGAATATATTACTGTTTTTGTCACAAGCAAATTTTGTGTTCCAAAATCCTGCAAAATTCAAATCGCACGACCATTATATTCCGCAACAAAATAATCTGTATAATTCAGTTGAAAGGGGCCACTTCGTTGGAGAATTTCCACAAACACCTGGAGAACAAAAGTTGACCAAACAATCAATTTCCAAATATGACTCAAAGAAACCCCGAACACTTAGTTTTCGCTAAATCACACATAGAAAAAGAACAAAATTGAGAGACCATATTCAAACTTTTCTCTTATAACACAAAGAAAAAAAAGACCCACGACCCGCTCATAGCGACAAACTCGACACTGAATTACTTGAAATTCAACGCAAACACCCCCTTTGCCCCCAAGACTAAATTGCACAGAATAGAATACATCATCATAACTAAATTTGATGAAGAAGTCAGATTAATATAAAACACACAAATAAAATTACAAATCAAACCATCATACCAAAAGCAGAGCAAAGACTGAATAGAACACGAACAGAAAACCCCAAAAATGAAAGACATACTTACATAGAAAATGAGCTGAGAGGTTGATCGGAGAGAATTGCTGTGAACTATGATCCCAAAAAGAAGAATACCTTACAGAAACAAAATGTAGGGCACGTGTATAGCTTGACGGATGCCACGAAGTGTACTCGGATGAAAGGACGAAAATGCCCCTAGGCGGTGAGGTAGATACTTATATATTAGTAGCACCAGTAGAAGTAGCTATAAAAAAAATAAAAGGCCAATAAGCCTGTTAAGTGCGTATCATCTTTCACTTAAACATTTTAAGTGAATATTGATTTATTTTGACACTTCAAACGGCCTTTAAATGTGTCATTTTGACACTTTTTACTGAATCAACAAATTTATATTGTATGCGTGTATTATATGTGTCTGATAATGTGAAAAGTGACAAATAATATGACGATAAATATCATTTTTTTAAAATATAATTTTTAAATCATTAATTATTTTTCTTTTCAAATCAATAATCACCCTTTCCCTTCCCCCACCCCAACATCATCTTCTCCAAAATGTCCTGCAACAATGTCGTCCCCTTCCCCCTTCCCCACCCTCCCCAAAATCATCTTCTAAATGCAGCAGTACCACCCTTTCCACCCCCATACCCCCAACATTATTTCTCTAACCCACCCCCACTCTCTAAAATTCTAAATTCTTGAAATTTCAAATTTCAACAAGGAAGCCATTGATGGACCTAACTCAACACACACAAAACTTATTTTCTCCTCTTTGTGATGATTATGACTGTGAAAATACTTTGCTAAGACTCCATCGATGGAGCTAAGAAGAGGAGAAAAATCAAAATTATAACTGCTTCAAAACTTGTTTGTTACAATCAGATTGTTGTGCCTTATATAGGCAACAAAATATCTAATAACTACCTTTCTTCTAGAGCACTCTATTTGATAGCTCATTGCCACTCACTAATTATTGTCTAACAACCTCTAACAACTTATACAGCTGACTCAGCAATATGCTCCTAATTAGTTGAATGTCTACTCCTATCAGTATTACACATCAGTGGAACAGGTAGTCGTGTATGTTCCAAAATACTCCTCCTCAAGCTGCAAGGTGCATAACATCCAGCACACCAAGCTTGCTAAGTAAGTGGGCATGTTGAGCAAGACTTAGGCCCTTGGTAAGCATATCAGCAAGTTGATCTGTAGAGTGAACATGTAGGGCCTTAATCAATCCATCCTTGATTTTGTCCCTAATGAAATGACAGTCAATCTCAATGTGTTTGGTTCTCTCATGGAACACAGGGTTGTTGGCCAGTTGAATGGCTGAATTACTGTCACTATAAACTGAAATGGGGGGGGGGGGTTGATAGGGACCTTAAGTTCCTGAAACAATCCAACCAGCCAAGTGAGTTCTGCAACTGTTGAAGCCATGCTTCTGTACTCAGCTTCAGCAGAACTCCTAGAAACAGTATGTTGCTTCTTGGACTTCCATGATATGAGTGATTCACCAAAGTGAATAGCATAACCAGTAACTGATCTTCTGGTGTTTGGACAGGCAACCCAATCAGAGTCACACCAACAAGTCAAAGTATTAGTAGGTTCAGCCTTTAACCAGGCACCTTGGCCAACAGAATTTTTTAGGTACCTTTAGCTGCTTTCCAGTGAGACTTCTTGGGATGTTGCATGAATTGGCTGAGAGTCTGGACAGCAAATTTAATGTCCGGCCTTGTAATAGTGGCATACATAAGCTTCCCAATAAGTCTTTGGTAAGAGGAAATATCAGACGACAGTTCATCACCTTGCGCACCTGTTGCTTGATCATACTCAATAGAGGTGAGCCTGGCATTAGACTCTAAGGGAGTAATAGCAGGCTTAGCACCACTAAGACCTATTTGAGCAATCAACTCTAGAATATACTTCCTTTGGTTCAGAATGATCCCTGATGTTGATCTTAAAACTTTAATACCTAAAAAATACTTGAGATCCTCCAAGTTTTTCATCTTAAACTGTTGATGCAACTTGATTTTGGTAGCATTGATCAAAGAGGCACTGCTTCGAGTGATTAGTAAATCATCAACATAAACAAGAACTATAATAGTATCATTACCTTGATGCAGGGTGAATAGGGAATAATCATGGGCACTTTGGGTAAAACCAACATCAAGTAAGGCATGAGTAAGCTTAAGATTCCACTGCCTGGAGGCTTGTTTAAGACCATACAAGGATTTGATCAACTTACACACCTTGTGCTCCCCCTGTCTTCTAAATCCTTCAGTCATTTCATGTAAACTTCATCCTCAAGATCCCCTTGGAGGAATGCATTATGCACATCCATTTGATGAAGATTCCAACCTTTAGATGCAACTAGTGCAATCACACATCTGACTGTAACCATCTTAGCTACTGGTGAGAAGGTTTCATGATAGTCCAACCCTTCTTGCTGGCTATATCCTTTGGCCACTAACCTTGCTTTGAACCTCTCCACTTCACCATTTGCAAGATATTTGATTTTGTATATCCACTTGGAACCAACAGTATTCTTCCCTTTAGGTAGATCAACAATTACCCATGTGTTGTTAGCTTCTAAGGCTTGAACCTCTGATTTCATAGCTTCCACCCATCTTTCATCTATTACAGCCTGTTTATAGTGTTGAGGCTCAGCTAAAGTGGAGAATTTGGATAAATAGCACTGATAAGTAAGACTCGGATTTTTATAAGACAAGTTGTTGGCTAATGGATGTTTGCATCTTTGATTTCGAGAAGTATCAACATAATCATGCATCCACTGGTGATTTTTTTGTTCACGCAGGTCTACTGGAAAAGGTTTGAGGCAGAGAACAATTATCTTAACATATTTCTTCATGAATGGTGCCAGGTAAAGCTGCACCAGAAACTTCAGCATCAAAAAAGCCATCCTCCTCAGTTGGAGCTCCTTCAGTAACACTCTCAGTATTTATTTCATGAAATATTTCTTCATCTATAGGAATCAAGAAGTCAGTAATATTTTCTCTAGATGAGGAAGCTTGTGTATTTTGTGCTGGTGAGGAAGCAACAGGAAATGTATCTTCATGAAACACAACATCTCTACTGACTAATAGTTCCTTTGAGGTGATATCTAGCAGTAAATACCCCTTCTGAGATTCTGAATATCCCACCAAGACTGCAGGTTTGGCCCTTTCTGTGAATTTATCACCTCTTGGAGGGATAGTAACATAGCACAAACATTCAAATACCCTGATATGTGACAACTTGGGATCCTTGAAAAACATCAACTAAAATAGGCTCTTACCACTTAGAATAGAAGATGGTAACTTGTTCATTAGATATACTGCAGCCTTTACACATAGTCCCCAATACTTAATGGGCAAGTGAGACTGAAACTTGAGGGCTCTAGCTATATTTAATATGTGTCTGTGCTTCTTCTCCACAACTCCATTCTGTTGAGGAGTGTGAGAAAAGCTGGTCTGATGTAATATGCCCAGGGACTGGAACAATGTCTTACATTGAGAGTTGATAAATTCAGTGCCATTATCAGATCTAATGGTTTTTACCATTATGCCAAACTGAGTTTTAATCATGAAAACAAATGTCTTAATGGCCACTATGACCTCAGACTTTAACTGCAACAGGTGCACCCAAGTGTATCTACTATGGTTATCTACCATAGTCAAGAATTAATACTTGTTGTCAAAAGTAGAAGTTTTATATGGACCCCACAAATCCATGTGTACAAGTTCAAAACATGTAGAGCATCTAGTAGTACTTAAAGGGAATGACAATATTGTCTGTTTAGCTAGTGGACACACAGAATATTTATTCAACATGTTTGAATCACTAGGATTCTTCATAATGTCTAAACAATTAAGAACCTGAGAAGCAGGGTGTCCAAGTCTTTGGTGCCATAAGATGCAATTGAAAGTGGAGACTTCTGCAATAAATCTGCTGGTTTCTGATCTTGACTGATTAGCACCTCTTATCTAACCACCACCTTTAAGAACATATAGTCCACCCTCTTGCCTACCAATCCCCTTCACCTTGCCATTGAAGAGGTCCTGAAAGATATAAAAATCAGGATAAAAAGAAACAAAACATAAAAGTTCCTTGGTTATCTTAGAAACAGACAACACATTGAGTTTGAAGTCTGGAACATGTAAAACATCTTTGATCACATCATCTGCAAAAATGTGAGCTTCTCCAGTGTGTGAGATTGCCACTTCATCACTTGTTGGAAGATGCAACTTATCCACATACTTGGAGTCTAATCTGGTACCTCCTTTGAACAAGTGCCTATGTGAAGATATTTGTAGCACCTGAATCTACAATCCAACTGTCAGAACATGTTTTGGACAAAAAACAAGTAGTAATACCTATCGTATTGACTTGTTTCATATCTGTTGTGTCTTTGTTCAACATAGTCATAACCTGAGTGTATTCTTCCTCAGTAAATGCGTGAGGCTTGGCCTTTGGTGTATGAGTCACTTCATGACTAGAACTATCAGCATCAACTTGACCAGCTACCATAGTTGAAGCCTGAGAAATAGACCTGTGACCAGTGTTTACAAAGTTGTTACCGCCATTGTTTGTGGATAGGTTGTTACTGCCAGTATACTGTGATCTGAAATTAGAGTTGTAGCCTTGTTTCTTCCTATTCTTCCAGTCATTTGGATACCCTACCAAATTATAGCAAGTTTCCTTGGTATGACCTAATATATGGCAATAATCACACTTTCTGTCTCTATAGTTAGAGTTGCTTTGTCCAAAACCATAATTTCGATTCACTTGCATATCAAGTGGTTCTGATCTATCATTCACAGTCATCATACATGCTGAATGTTGGATTTCATCCTCTATGAGCATAGCATAAGCTTGATTGAGAGTAGGAGTCACTCATTTGAGCAATATCTGTCTTCTAGCTTGGTCATAGTAAAAGTTGAAATTGACACATATAATCTAAGTATTCTCTAGACGTAGGGCAAGCACAACTAGGATTTGGCACTAGTACATCATACTCACTCCATAAACTCTTCAATTTGGTAAAATGGGCTGAGATTGAATCTGTACCTTGAGAGTGCATATTAATTTCGCGATGCAACTGATATATACGCATACGATTCACCTTGTCATACCTCTCCTTCAAATCCTCCCAGACTGCACAAGCATTTGTGGCAAAACAATGTCAAATAACAGACTCTTACTCACAGTGTTCATTATCCAGGAAAGCACAATCACATTACATGTTTCCCACTGCTCATGAAGTTCCTCTCTATATGATTCCTTACTGCAGGCACCAGTGACAAATCCAAACTTCCTCTTCCCTAAGAGAGTAATACGCATCGATCGACTCCATAAACTATAATTTTCTGAACCAGTTAACTTGATTGAAACAAGTACAGCACTGGAGCTCTCAGATGCACCAATGAAAAGTGGATCACTTTGATCGATTTTAGGCGCCATGATTGATAGAATGCAGTTGTAATATAGATCGAAATTGCGAAAAAAAAGTTGAGGGCAAGGATTCAAAAAATGCAGAAAACTTAGTGAAATACGATCGAAAAACACACACTTAGTGTGGATCTCGTGGCTTTGATACCATGTGAAAATACTTTGCTAAGACTACATTGATGGAGCTAAGAAGAGGAGAAGAATCAAAATTATAACTGCTTCAAAACTTGTTTGTTACAATCAGATTGTTGTGCCTTATATAGGCAACAAAATATCTAATAACTACCTTTCTTCCAGAACACTCTATTTGACAGCTCATTGCCACTCACTAATCATTGTCTAACAACCTCTAACAACTCATACAGCTGACTCAGCAATATGCTCCTAACTAGTTGAATGCCTACTCCTATCAGTATTACACATCAGTGAAACAGGTAGTCGTGTGTGTTCCAAAACAATGACAGGCATCAAACACCATTAATACCCCTGTTGTCCCTCCATTTTTGTACAACATTAATAACATTTTTTTTCAATCAAATAATAACACCATTAATAACACCAAATAACATCATTAATCTTTTCAAACACATTTTTTTTAAGCAAATAATAGGCAATCTCAACAAAATTTTTCAAGCACACCATTAACATCATCATCATCTCAAGACGACCCATGAAGGCAATCTCAACAAAATTTTTGCCTCGAATTTCTCCAATTTTTGACAATTCGATTGTGGATATTTCCTTCAATTATGAAATCTCAACAAAATTTTAATAAAGAATGTTTGAAATCTTGAGTATTCTTAAAGATTTCCTCCAATTGTTGACATTTCATAATGAAATTTTTCTCAAATTGTGAAGAAGAGTGATGTTAATGGTGTTATTATTGAAAGAGTGAAGAAGAAAAGAGAATAAAAGAGAAGAAAGATAAAAAAATTATGAAAATACCCTTCCAACGCGCCTTCAATGCGTGTGTCACACGCACCTTTCCAACACAGCAAAAAGTGTCAAAATGACACACTTTATACCTACTTGAGGTGCCAAAATATACCAATATCCACTTGAGGTGCCTAAGTGAAAGATTGTGCGTACTTGAGGGGCCTGGCAATGGGTTTGGCCAAAATAAAATGACAGAGTTCTTTTTTTTTTTTCTATCTTTATATGATATCGTGTAGTAATCCAGTAATCATACTAAGAATAATAAAAGGACTTGGTTAATTAAAAATATCATATTTGATTTTTCTTTTATAACTTTTATAAGTGCATCGAGTGATACTCCGAGGCTTGATCTACCTCCTCATATGGTTTTTGAAGGATCTTCATCAGAGTATAAAGGTGTCAAGTGGGCCGGTCCGGGCCAAACCGAAACTGGCCCGTTTAGTTTAACCGGGTTGTGGGCCGGTTCCGATCCGGGTTAGGTTAGGTGGGCCGGGTCGATTCTGGGTTCAACAGTAAAAATATTGAAAACAACCTTGAACCGGCCCATTTAAACCCAACCCGATTAAACCCATCTAAACCCGGTCAAACCCGTTTAAAAAAAAATAAAAAATCCAATATACACTACATACACTACAATTATATACACTATATACACTTCAATTTACACTATATACACTACAATTATACAATATATATTTTTTTAAATATATATAAACAATTACACATATATACGTATCATTCAATATATAATTATATATGACTATATGTACTACTTTAAATAAAACATATACTATAAATCTACAATAGTACAATATATATATATACACTACAATATATATAT
>NC_061116.1:221406260-221440139 GCF_002878395.1 Capsicum annuum | reverse complement strand
ATATATATATATATATATACTGTATACGTTAAAGATATAAGTCTATAGAAGATATAATATATACACATATATACGCACCATTCAATATATATGTACTACTAAAGTATATATATATATATATACACTTACATACTAATTTATAAAACATATACACATGTATACGTTAAATATACACGTCAATAGAAGATATATACACACCATTCAATATATATGTACTACTTTAAAATTAAATAAACTATATACTACAATATATATGTGTTACAATATATAGATAGTTATATTATACTAATTTATAAAACATATACACATGTATGCGTTAAATATATACATCTATAGAAGATATATACACACCATTCAATATATATGTACTACTTTAAATAAAATATATATTGTTCTACAATATACATTTATATATACTACAATATGTATATATATATAGTTATATACTAATTTGTAAAACATATACACTTGGATACATTAAATATATACGTTAAATATACATGTGCATAGAAGATATATACAATAATATACAAAACATATACTACTTAATATAATAAATTAATAATACTTGATAGTTAATTAATGAATATTGAATTTTATTGATTGCAAAATGATCCAAAATTTATAATTTACATGAATAAAAAATCTACAAACTATGCATCATTTTTTCCAACTCATCCATGTTAATATTAACGGGAACTTGCATAGTCAAAGTCAATGGGGGCAAACCCATGCATTGGACTTGATTCTGCTGAGTTCTCCCGCAAAGTCATAATTTCTTCAAGTTTCTGCTCGTCATTCGGCTCCGATTCCATTCCTTAATTTCTTCTTTCTGCTCTAATCCAATATCTGAGGCAAACTACAACATTCATTGCATTGCTTCCCAATGAGTTTCGGTTGTCTCCAAGTTGTTGTCGTCCCTGACTAAAGGCGCTCTTTGATGCAACGGTTGACAATGGAACGTTCAAGATATCTCTAGCTAATCTTAAAAGCACAGGATATTGTGATTCATTATTCCTCCACCAATCCAACGTGTTGATCCGTCGTCTGCGATCCTCTGGCGGCGACTGAAGATAATACTTAAGCTCTTCCCGATAAGTTGATGTGTAAGCTCCTCACCAACACTGTCCCAACAGGGTAAATCATAAAAGGAATCAGGAAAACCACAATGTGCTGGCCTTTTAGAAAATAATGGCACCTCAGGAGGATGAAGAGAGACAATTGGACTGATATGTGTCGTTACAACTAAATCAACTAAATCAGCATAGTGGTTATATAATTTATCTATGTAAGCATTCGCATCAGACGTAGCCGTCCACAAATCAGGTTATACATGTTCAGAATCATTGTTAGTATTTATTTATAAGTTACGATAAATAAGAGTACTAAAGTGGCACATAATATGGTATTTAATGCACGAATTTAGCATAGCACCAACCAAGAAAATCAGGGAAATCGGGAAAAAATATTTTTTAAATTTAGTAAACATGGCACCAACAACATTTTCATAACCTTCTTTATTTTTATATTCTTTGAGCAAACCAGAAATATCGGTTATATATCCCAAAATGTTACAAAAGTAGGATAATAAGTACCGAAAAATTCAACCGTAGCTACATAAATTTTTTTCAAAAACTTAACAAGATCATTAATTACAACTCAATCAGAATCAAGTAGCATGCAATCGGCAGAATCAACAAATGAACCACAATCTTGGTTAAAAGCTAATGTAATAGAAACTCTATATTTATAACAAGTTTTTAAAAAATCATACGTAGAATTTCATTTAATATTAATTTCCTCAGGCATCAATATCGGTGCAAGTCCATTTTTTTGACATTTAACTTTAAATTTTTTAATTCTCAATCTACGATTATTTCCTTGTATAAAACTAACAGCAAAACGAATTTTTTCAATATAAATCTCAAAAAACTCAAGATCATCTTTTATAATTAAATTATATATATGAAATGCACACTTAATATGAAAAATTTCAGGTAACAACGGTGATAGCTTAGATTTCAACTTTGTTATAGCAGTCTTGTTGTTAGGAGCGTTATAAAAAACGATACATAAGATTTTATTTTCGATACCATAAAATGTTGCAACTTTATATATCGAGTCAGCAATAAATTGTCCAGTATGTTTACGATCTTCATCATATAAAAAAGCAAGAGTACGTTTTTGCATCACAAAATTACTATTCATCCAGTGACAAGTAACGGTTAAATAATCATTTTTATTTACAGCACGACCAAGATCAGAAGTTAGGGATATTCTACATTGAATATTTTTTAACAATGTAGATAAATAAAAATAATATTGTGAATGAAGTCTAAAAATATCAGACCGACAAGTATTTCTAGGAATACCATTAAATATAGGATTATAAATTGCTTGAATATAATGAATAAAAGCATCAGAAGAAGGAAAACTAAAAGGCAAACAATCTACAACTACCATTTTTGTTATTTCTTCCCGGTCCCTCAATTTATTATACTTCTTCGTTACGTGACCGGTTGTTGGGTCTATTCTAGTTTGTGTGGGCCCACCAACAGCCTCACCACCTTGTGCAATTTTTAACTCTCTTTCATGGTCTTCAGCTAAATGTCTCATTAACGTACTCATACCCCCTTGCTTGCCTCTTCTTTTATGCTTATATATTTTTTGACAAATATTGCATTGCACCTCAGTATCTGATATACGTTCAAAAAGTTTCCATGCAACACTAGTTTGTTTACAAGCTCTTGGGACACGGGGAGGACGGGGAGGGAGATTAACCGATTCGGATCTAACGTTAGCATTTTTTACTTCGAGTGTCTCACCAATATTTTCATCATCTTCATCTAAATCAACCGCATCTACTTCATTTTCTTCTTCTATACCGTAATTTTTCTGAACTTCTAAATAATCCATATCGTGAGCACCTACACCTATTTCTTCCTCAAATGGTTGACTAAGTGGTACCGGAGGTGAAGGCACACGTATATATCTAGTACTTGAAGTGCCTCTACCGCTAGTAATTCGCTTTTTGCTACCACTACCACTTTCGGGATAAATTTTTTTGACACTTTTACCGAGGTTTCTTAATTTATTCATAGTATAAATCAAACTAAAAAATATTCAAAATACACAAAAAGTAATAAAAATAAATGTTCAATAATTAATACACTAATTATAAATTAAAAGTAAGAGATGGAACAACAATATCAAATTTTGGAAGTATCCAAAGGTTGCGACTTTAGAAACTTTCACTCGTACTTAGTAATAGCAAAATTAAAAAAATTAAAGTGAGCACTTTAGAAATTAAATATATAAAATATTTGAGAATTAATAAATGAGATTTGAGAGAGAATGAGATTTGAGACTTGAAAGGATGAAAAATTGTGTGAAAAATGATTTGAAAGTGTACGGTATTTATAGAATTTTTTTGGGGATTAGAAAATGATTTTAAATATATATATATTTTTTATATTTGGGCCCAAACTAGCCGTTATAGCCGTTGGGTCAACGGCTAATTAACCGGGCCCAAATTCAAATCCCAACCGGACTGGGACCCGGACCCTTAAAGCCCTTGGGCTTATTGGGTCGGGTCAAACCGGTTCGATTTCTTTTAGTGGGCCAGTTTGAACCGATTTTAACCGACCCGTTTGACACCCTTAACAGCGTATGACTAAATATTTTAATACTGATCTCCTTATGGTATATGATATTAGAATTATGATTTTTGATAGAGGATGACACTACTCATTCGATAAACTTCTTTTTTTAGTAGTTTTATTTTACTTTTTAAAATCAAGGTCTTATTGTAATTATATTTGTTATTCTTTTTATTTTGTGTTTGCTTCATTCCGCTTTGACGAATTTCGATATTTTATCCTTTTTCACTTTAACGAATTTCGACGTTTTATCTCATTTAGATGAATACAATTTTGAAAATATGTATTTATACGTGACTAACATGATTATTTTATCTCAGCTTGTAATGTCAATAAATTTTATTTTCTTAATGACAATGTTAGTGCTATAGAAACTGCCAAGACATTTTTAAAAGAAAGAAAAATCAATGTATGTTATTTTCATTTAACATACTTGAAATGTAGCCAATAATCACAATTCATAAAATTACAGACATGCCATAGAATAAAAGAGGGTCTGCTTTTGTATTTTTTGAGACACAAATAATGTTAGAAATTATTTAATAAATCAATAACCCATAAGATTGACAACATATGTCGAAAATAAAATAAGAAAATTGCGACAAGAGAAAATAAAAGTAGACAAATAAAATTTTATTTATACTCAACATAACAATGATAATATTTTTGTTCAGTGTAAAAGTTGACAGCAGAATACAACTGAAAAGATTGCACGTATATCACAAAAGATTGCACATATATCAGTTACAAACTTGAGGATATTAAGAAATGAAATTACCTTCCAATGAATTCGATTTTGAGCTGCATCAGGCTTGAGGATAATTAATTTGAACTTATTTGAAGTAGATTCAAACTATTATGTTTGAAGTTGATTAAGGACCTGTTTGACTGTGAAACTAAAAAGATATTCACTTTAATTGGTATTTGTAAAGTTGAAAATAAAGTTGAAGTTGTGTTTGAAGTATTTTGAAAATGATATTTTTGAAGTTAAAATATAAAAAGAAAATAAAATTTTAAAAATAGAATTTTATTAAAATTGAGTTAGTTTATGAAAATATTTTTTTTTTGAACAAAAAATTAAATGCAAAAAGTGAATCCAAAAATAGTGAAAACACCTCTCGAAGGTGTTTTTCAAAAATCTAAATATTGTGAAAATGTATTTCAAAATATTTATGATCAAATAAATATTACGAAATAAAGTGAAACATATTCCAAAAGTATTGTGAATAATATTCATGGTGAAACACCTGCTATGTTTAAGTTAATTCTCTCAACTCTTTAGGTTCGATCATAAATCAGCTACAAGGTAGACATCTTATATCGAAAGTAAAACAAGAAAGTCGCGACAATAGAAAATAAAAGAAAACAAATAAAAATCCATTTATACTCTAACATAATAATAATAATAATAATAATATTTATACAATTGAAAACTTACAATACAGATATATATTATAAAAAAGATTTTGTGACAGCATCAACATAATTTTAAAAGACTAATTGTGTACATCATGCTGATTTTTGAAATAAATTAATAAATTGCCTACGTAGCATAGTGGTAGTGTGTTTGCTTCGTAAGCCAACATTCAGGTCTTGTATGCCAAAAATATAAACCACCAAATCAGTCGGTCTTGTATGCCAAAAATACAAACCATCAAATATCGATGGAATTCGTCGGGGCTTTTTTTTAACAGTCGTGGGATTGAGAACTATTTTGTTATTGTATACAAATCACCAAATATACAATTTGTCAAAAAATAGTCAGTCCGTCATCCGTGAGAGTGGAAATTATTTTGTTATTGTATATCAAAATCACCAAATGTCGAACTCACCGACTTTATTTTAACATTCAAGTCTTGTATGCCAAAAATACAAACTTTTCTCTTATAAGTCTTGTATGCCAAAAATACAAACTTTTCCCTGCATAACATCAAGTCTACAACAGTATCCAATTATTCAAGTCGAGCCCAACTTGTTACAATTTGTGAAAAAAAAGAACAGTCAGCCGTGTGACTGAGAACTCTTATGCTCCTAACTCCACCCTACTTCAACTATAGTAGTATTGTTTTTCTACTAGTTATTTCTTCCATTTCTTACATCCTATTTCAACTATAGTAGTATTGTTTTTCTACTAGTTATTTCTTCCATTGCTCACATCGGTGTGGGTTTACACAATATGTCATTTTATTATTCCTTTCGTTTATAGAGACAGAACAACAAATTTATTTCACGTAACACAAGAATAACAAATTTTTCAAATTTATCAGAAGTAATTTTTTCACATAAAATTTTTCATAAACTTGAGAATATTCCGTCTAAACTTTTTATAAACTTACTTCGTCTCTTCGGATTCATTTGCTCTAGCTACATCAGTTCATCACGACATCGTTTCACTATGATTGCATTGCCAACCACGACGGACGGTCGGATAGCTCCGAAAAATCTGAAGATCTAATACCAAGGGTTTTAGCTTGCAATAACTTTAACACATGATTTAGATGCACTTCCAATTAGATTATTTATTTAGATATAATTTAAGTATTATAACTAAATAAAGTATAATGTTATATACAATAGTTGAGCTTTAAAATTTAAAATTTTTCACTTTTATAATGATAAAATTATAATTAATCTAAAATAAAATTCATGCTAGTGGTTTGATAAAATTAGTTGCATAAAATCAAACTTTAATAAGTGCTATGAACTATACAAATTTTTATATGTATATTTCTATTTGGCCTTGTATATAATAATGATATTTGAACCACCTTGCACACATCTCTACCATCTATAAAAAAAATTATGAAATATTACAAAAAATATTAAAGGTTATTGTATTAAAATTCTCATCACTTAATAAGGTTAGTTTTAACCATCAAGTAGAGTGTCATTCAAACATTATAATTAGTTCAAAGTTATTTTGATGTGAAAAATATCACATTGTACATGTTTTTTTTTTTCAAATTTTTTAATCATGTAGTGTTATCAATTTTCCACCACTAAATAAAATGTCAATAATTGCATACTTGGTCCACCAAGGACATTCAATTTTTGATGCTTGTCATGTGGGACTTCTACCGAGGGATGTACATAGCTCGGGTTGGTTCGATTTTTTATTAAAATATAATCAAATCAATAATGTCAGTTTTCTAAATTTATAAACCAAATCAAATCAATATATAATTATTATTTTTATTTCGGTTTTAGTCGTTTTTTCGGTTTTTTCAATTTTTCGATTTTCTCAGATTTTTTACAATTATAATGTGATTGGAGAAAAAAATTAAATATTTTCACTAAAAAGATAAAAATAAATAAATAATGGCCATAACGTAGTTTCAATAAAAATTAAGTTGGCAAATTACTAAGACGTCTAAACTACTATCTCTCAAAGTAATATTATGTGGATACCCAAGAAGTTTTCAATTTCTAAGTCACTAGTTACAGTAGTTTGTCTGAAAGTTCCCTTCACATAAAATGTGAGCATACAAAAGAACGAAGAATTGGAGATAACTTATTAAAAACTTAACTCCATAAAGTAGTTAATTATAACATAATTCCATAAAAAAAAAGAGAAAGAAGAGAAATAAACCTAAATCACAACTTGACGAATGAGAAAAGTAAGATGAAAGTAAGATGAGGAAATAATGAGAACTCTCAGAAAACTTCGAAAGTAAAATGTAAAAAGTGAAGCAAATAAAAAGTTTTAGGTTTTTATATTAATATTGAGTTTTATATTAATTTGTTATTAATGGAAAAATACTATAATTAAAGGCCCAAGAATATATATCTACTTTCTGAATATAAAAAAATAATAAAAGTAATTAGAAAGTAGATTATAAGTATTATTTTTTTACGTATAAAAATTTAAAATTATATATGTATTACGTCGGTTCGGTTTGATTTTATCTTTGCTAATACCAAACCAAATCAAGAATGATCGATTTTTTTTTGTCAACACCAAATCAATCAAACCAAACCATAAATCGTTTTTCTTCTCGATTTGATTTAATTCATCAATTCAGTTTGACTTAACGGTTCGATTTTGTACACCCCTACTTCTACTTCTAACAGTGATTGCTCCAGCTAAGGTAAACACACAGTTGTCTTCTTTATTTCCAGTCAGTTTAAACCAAAAACTTTTTTTAGTAAGTATTAGTTATGGTCAAAAGAATTTGCTTTAACTGCTAGTTATACAAGATTTTCATAAAATTAAAATGTGATGACTTAAATTTAAATTTATTATTCCAGATTTAATTTGTTAAACATCTATAAACACATTCATTTTAAATATGGTAATGTGTGACATTTGATTCTAATAATATCCTGTAGGATATTATTTTCTTGATTTTTTCTCAAGAATAGTATATAAGATTTTGTTTTAAAAATAAAACATCATTAATATTTTGAATTATTTTTTCTCTCTCAGTGTTTTTTTTTTTGGACCGAGTGTTTCCCTTTTCTGTTTGTCATTATATTATAGCAACATTTTCGTTGTTGATAAATATCACTTTGTTTTTACCGATGATTATACGTGAATGTCTTGTTGGTAAGGATATTCTAATATTAGTTTATGTGGATCATTTTATTTGAAAATTATCACATATAATTTAACTAACTAAATATAAATATAGAAAAGATAGAGTATACACAAATCTTATTATCACGCATTCTCCGCACCCCCTATCTTAGGTCGTGTCATTGATAACCTAAATATGCGTCATGTCTTGTCTAATCACCTCTCCACAATACTTCTTTGACTTACCTCTACTCCTCTTTGTACCTACTATGTCCAACCTCTAACCCCTCTTCACTAGAGCGTCCAAACCTTGCATTAGCATATGTCCAGATTATCTCAATCTCCTTCCCTCATCTTGTTATGTCCATCGCGAAGGTCACTCTCACCTTATCTTGAATAAACTCATTCCCGATTCTATCAAATCTGCATTCATACACCCATCTCAACACCCTCATCTCTGCGACATGCATCTTCTGAAGATAAAAATTTTTGACTGGCCAACACTTCGTCACATACAACAACATCAGTCTAACTACCACTCTATAAAACTTATCTTTAAATTTTGGCGGTATCTTTTTATCACACAAGACTTCGGAGGCAAGCCTCCACTTCATCCACGGTGCACCAACACGATGAGTGACATCACCGTCGATAACTCTACTATCCCAGATAATAGAGCCAAGATATTTGAAGCTATCGTTCTTGAGGAGAACTTGTATATCCAACCGGACTTCCACGCATTTCTCGTGTAATCCCTCACTGAATTTGCACTCTAAATACTAAGTTTTGGTCCTGCATAACTTAAAACCCTTAGCTTTCAAAGTTTGTCTCCGTACTCCAACCTATCATTTAATCCATTATGCATCTTATCAGTCAATACTATGTCATCTGCAAATAATATACACCAATTCACTTCATCTTGGGTGTGCTGCTATGAAAGAGAAAGCGTTATCACTGTACATCATCACCACGACAAAGAGGAACACCTATCGTTCCAACCCCCATTTTAACTCCATCATGCATGTCCTTTATCGTCTTATTATAAGCCACCGTCACACCTCTAGCCTCCATGCATCTCCAAAGGGCTTCCATCGAAATTTTGTCGTGAGCTTTCTCAATATCAATAAACACCAAATGTAAGTTCCGTTTCCTTTTCCAGTATTTCTCTATCAATCTCCTCACCAAAAAGATATCTTTCGTAGCACATCATTCCTCTATAAATCCAAATTGATTCTTGAAAATGGACACTCCCTCCCCCTCATCTCCACCATTCATTTGGAAGCTTTCATGACGTAATTTAATAACTTGATATATCCCTGTAATAATTACAATTCTAAATGTGGTCTTCTTATAGAATGAAATTATTGCACTCCACCTGCCCACTTCACTTATTAATTTGGCCAAAAAAAGAAAAAACTCTCCTGAAAAACCAAACGGTAAAAAGGGTAGAGAAACGAATTGTTCGTTCTTATTTATCAAAATTTATAATTTTTCTATAGATATTAAAATAAATTATTAAATATTTCGACTTGTTCAAACGGCCATAATATTAGCAAAATGGGGCACAAGGAGTATTTATTTTCTCATTTTTATTTTTCCAATTTAATTTCGTCTCTTATTTAGCTCAAAACTTCTTTAATGTCTTTATGTTATCTCTGTCCTCCCTTTCTTTCTTTATTATCCTTCTGTAATTATTTATTTTTAGTTAATTACCAGTATAACTTCTAAAACCCTAGCCTCTACTGAAACCACCTTTCTATCCTTGTGCTAATAATAAAGCTTCCTTTGCTCCACTCTGCTAAATAGCAGTAAACGAGCATTCACCAAATCAAATAAAACCCAAATCTACAAAAATCCAAATCATTTTTTTTTCTTTCTTAAATCTTGAAAAGAAAGAAGTTTAATCAAGATGGCTAATTGTATGAATCACTGTGAAAATGCTGCTGCATATAAGCTAATCTCCTCTTCTTCTTCCTATGTTCTTTCTCCTTCAAGAATATATTCATCAAGAATCCCACTTTTTCCTTACAAAAAAAGGTTCTCTTTTTTGCACCTTCAATCTCGTCCAAGCGTTTTCAGCAACACCCATTTGCGGAAAAGGGTGAATTCCATTGTTAATGAGCAAAAGAATGTTGAAAAGGTAAATCTTGGAAAGGAAAAATTGGGTAAAAGAACGGATATAAAGAAGATTTTGATATTGGGTGCAGGGCCAATAGTGATAGGACAAGCTTGTGAGTTTGATTATTCAGGTACTCAAGCTTGTAAGGCACTTAGAGAAGAAGGGTATGACGTGATATTGATTAATTCGAATCCTGCTACTATTATGACCGATCCTGAAACAGCGAACAGGACGTATATTGAGCCAATGACACCGGAACTTGTCGAGCAAGTGTTAGAGAATGAGAGACCTGATGCATTGTTGCCAACAATGGGGGGACAAACTGCTCTTAATTTAGCTGTAGCGTTGGCGGAGAGTGGGGTGCTCGATAAGTATGGAGTCGAGTTGATTGGGGCGAAGTTGCAGGCGATTAAGAAGGCGGAGGATAGGGATTTGTTTAAGCAGGCAATGAAGAATATTGGGATAAGGACTCCACCTTCAGGGATTGGGAATACATTGGAGGAGTGTTTTGAGATAGCTAGTGAAATAGGGGAGTTTCCGTTGATTATTAGGCCAGCTTTTACATTGGGTGGGACGGGTGGTGGAATTGCGTATAACAGGGAGGAATTCGAGGCGATATGTAAGTCGGGGTTGGCAGCTAGTTTGACATCACAGGTTTTGGTTGAGAAGTCTTTGTTAGGTTGGAAAGAATATGAGCTTGAGGTTATGAGAGACTTGGCTGACAATGTGGTTATCATTTGTTCGATTGAGAATATTGATCCTATGGGGGTGCATACGGGGGACTCGATCACCGTGGCTCCTGCTCAGACTTTGACAGATAAAGAGTACCAACGACTTAGGGATTATTCGATTGCCATCATCAGGGAAATTGGAGTTGAATGTGGTGGTTCCAATGTGCAATTTGCTATCAATCCAGTTGATGGTGAAGTCATGGTAATTGAAATGAATCCTAGAGTTTCAAGGTCTTCAGCTTTGGCATCGAAAGCTACTGGATTTCCAATTGCTAAGATGGCTGCTAAGCTATCAGTGGGATACTCTCTGGATCAGATTCCTAATGATATTACAAAGAAGACTCCAGCTAGTTTTGAGCCATCCATAGATTATGTAGTTACAAAGGCAAGTTGTCGTTATCTTTAACGTTTTTTGCTTCTCTTAAATTCCATTTCCTTGGGTAGTATGTTTTTCTTATGTGTTAATCTTTTTCTTTAGAATTTTGATGAGCTCTTTCTTTTGAAATAGTATAATAATATTCATTTGGTTGTCTCAATTTATCTCTCTTCAGTTATTTAGGAGTAAGAATGGTATCTAGTTTCGACTAAGTTAAGAACTAGGGCCCTCTCTGTAACATACTAGTTTTAGTTAAAAGAAAGCTATAATATTCATTCACTCGTCTCAGTTTTTCTGGATTCAGTTACTTAGGAGTTAGTAATAAGATTGGTATCTAGTAATTTAAAAATCAAAAACCTGCCGGAAGGTGTCTGCTGTGGTCTCTAAATATACTTATCGCTATAACATGCTAGTGTAACTTGACAACAAGAAGTATTCACCGCTTCTTTCCATTGGTACAGTGATTTTTTTTTATAAGGTAACATCGGTACAGTGAATTATTTGGTTCTAGTCATGACCAATATGGCTAATATTTCAATCTGGATTTTGTAGAGACAGTGTATGATAAGAAACAGGAATATGTGATTCTTACCGACAGAAACGACCCTGGCATCTTTATCATCAGTTTGATTCCTATAACTCGTTCTTTGAATTATAGTAGTATTCTTATTGCTGTTGGCAAGTTTTTTGCAACAGTCCATGCGATGTTGTTACAATTTTTCAACATCTGGTGGTGGGATTTTATTTTAGCTGGCATTTTTTATTATTTTATGATCTGGAGATGATGTAAATTGCTGTTCTATTTTTTTCCAATGGCCAATATTTATACATCTGCAGTTAGTTTTCTAAGCAATGTAAAATTGTGCAGATACCGAGGTTTGCATTTGAGAAATTCCCCGGATCTGAGGCCATACTGACAACCCAGATGAAGTCTGTTGGTGAATCCATGGCAGTAGGTCGCACATTCCAAGAATCCTTCCAAAAAGCAGTGAGGTCTCTTGAATGTGGGTATTCTGGATGGGGCTGTGCACAGGTCAAGGAATTAGACTGGGATTGGGACCAATTGAAGTATAGTCTTCGGGTTCCTAATCCTGATCGCATCCATGCCGTATATGCTGCAATGAAGAGGGGGATGAAGGTAGATGACATCCATAAGCTCAGTTACATAGACAAATGGTTCCTCACTCAGCTAAGGGAGCTTGTAGACGTGGAGCAATTCCTTTTGGCTCGCAGTTTGTCTGACTTATCAAAGGATGACTTCTATGAAGTGAAAAAGAGAGGGTTTAGTGACAGACAGATAGCCTTCGTGACAAAGTTCAGTGAGAAGGAGGTTCGATCGAGGCGTTTGTCTTTGGGTGTGAAACCAGCATATAAACGAGTTGATACATGTGCTGCAGAATTTGAGGCTGATACACCTTATATGTATTCATCTTATGACCTTGAGTGTGAATCAGCTCCTACACAAAGGAAAAAAGTTTTGATTTTAGGTGGAGGACCAAACCGAATTGGACAGGGCATTGAGTTTGATTATTGTTGCTGCCATACATCCTTTGCCCTTCAGGTTTGTGTTTCTTGATCATTGGTTTAGGGTCCGTTTTTTCTGCACTGCTTTTTAGGTTATACTTCTTCAACTGCCAATGAATAACTTGAATAAAAGCTGAGTATAGGCGTAAGTTGTGATAAGGTTCTTCCTTATAATGATTCATATTATTGGATTATTCTTCAAAACAGCCGAATTGAAAAAAAATACCGTTGTTACCGGAAAAACTGGAATCCAAAAGCTGATTAATTACTTTGAATATAGGAGACTCCTATAGCACCCAAGGGTGTGGTCTAGTGGTTCAATGAAGTTGAGATGAGCACCATGAGGTCTCAGGTTCAATTCCCACACTAGGTGTTTTCTTTCCATCTGTTCTAGCCTTGGTGGATAGAGTTATCTGGTACCTGCTGCTAGTGGGAGGTGGCAGGTATCCCGTGGATTTAATCGAGGTGCGCGCAAGCTGGCCCGGACACCACGGTTATCAAAGTAAAAATAAAAATATAGGAGACTCCTATAACATGGCTCCAATTAGGGATATATAATATATCACACATGTAGGATGGATTTTCATACTTACAAATTTCTAATTAAAATATATTTTTAAGTACTAAAATAAAAATTAAATAATAAAGTACAAGTTCATGCAAATACTGAAGATTATCATTAGTTAGTGACTTGGATGATTTATGCTCAAACAAAACAAATGGATAAATAAGAAAATGCCCATAGAAGAAAATGTTGCATTCTATGCAATATAGAAATTGATATAGAAATGGTTATTCACGTATCATATGCTTCGATTTCGTAGTCTTTGGTTTTCACGAAAACTTTTATTTTTAACTTCTCCGCATTCTTTTACTGTTTTTTAGGTTTCTACAGAATGCTAATAATTTTGGTTAATAATATCTTAGAAAAATTATACTGTCGACTTAGAGACCATTCAAATGGTTTGGAGAGTTGGTAACTATTAAATAATTCTTTACTAATTAATGTTGCAACCATTTAGTAGTAGTAAAAATGCATAGGCTTTCAAGCAAGGAAAATAATATGACAACGAACAACAAGAAAAAGTTTCAAGCCTTATCACTATGCAGCAATCTGTTGACAAAATAGTCTAGCAAATAGCTGTTATATGAATATATTTTCGATTATATAATTGGTTGTTGGTTTTCTTACTTTTCTTACATTTTTTATTTGTTCTGTTTTGCTTTCGCTTCTTTCTCATTTGTCCTGCTGAGGTTCCTTCTTTGTCAAGTTTAAAATGTTGAAAGATACTCCGTATAAAAGACTAAATGAACTTGACTGGAATTAGTCCATGAATCAACTTAAACCAATAAATGCATGCAGTTTGTGAATTCCCTTATAAAATAATGTTTGTATCACATATGAGAAATTAAATATCTGCATCTTTCTTCCTAGAATGAGTATTATTTTTATTGTTAGTAGCATTATCATTGTAACATCAACACTAAGAAATTACAAACATAGTGACTTTTCCCTAGCAGAAACCAACCTTTAAGATAACCCATTAATAGCTCCAAAAAAAGAAGATCAAAATATTAAAGGAGAGCAAATTAATTTTTTTGGTCTTTCTTTCTTTCTGTCGTGATTCTCACAATAGTCATTTTATGGTTACAATTTGCTTCCATGTTGCTTTCAACCTTGAAATTTGATTTTCTTTTTGGGGTTTATGCAGGACGCAGGCTATGAAACAATTATGATGAATTCCAATCCTGAGACAGTTTCTACAGATTATGACACAAGTGATCGTCTCTACTTTGAGCCTCTGACAGTTGAGGATGTTATCAATATCATTGACTTGGAAGGTCCTGATGGTATCATTGTGCAGTTTGGAGGTCAAACCCCATTGAAATTGGCTCTTCCGATTCAGAATTACTTGGATGAGCAAAAGCCTAAGAGCAGAAGTGGAGCTGGTTTTGTTCGCATTTGGGGTACAACACCTGATAACATTGATGCAGCTGAAGATAGGGAGAGGTTCAATGCCATCCTGAATGAACTGCAGATCGCTCAGCCAAAAGGGGGTATTGCAAAGAGTGAAAAGGATGCACTTGCCATTGCTGCAGATGTAGGATACCCTGTTGTCGTCCGACCATCTTATGTCTTAGGTGGACGCGCAATGGAGATAGTTTACAACAATGCCAAATTAGTGACATACCTTGAAACTGCTGTCGAGGTAGATCCGGAGCGCCCTGTCCTGATTGACAAGTATTTAACTGATGCTGTAGAGATTGATATTGATGCACTTGCTGATATGCATGGTAATGTGGTCATTGGTGGAATAATGGAGCATATTGAGCAGGCCGGGGTTCACTCAGGTGACTCAGCTTGCATGCTTCCAACAAAAACAATTTCGGATTCATGCTTGGAAACTATTAGGTCGTGGACTACGAAATTGGCAAAGAGGCTAAATGTATGTGGCCTCATGAATTGTCAATATGCCATTACTGCTTCTGGTGAGGTGTTCTTGCTGGAGGCTAACCCCCGTGCATCACGAACAGTTCCTTTTGTTTCCAAGGCAATTGGGCACCCATTGGCTAAATACGCTGCTCTAGTCATGTCAGGAAAATCGCTATATGACCTCAACTTCACCAAGGAGGTTATCCCCAGACATGTATCAGTTAAAGAAGCTGTTCTTCCATTTGAGAAATTCCAAGGCTGTGATGTGCTTCTTGGTCCTGAGATGCGCAGCACTGGTGAGGTAATGGGTATCCACTACGAGTCATCAATTGCATTTGCCAAAGCACAAATTGCTGCTGGACAGAAAATGCCACTTTCAGGTACTCTCTTCCTTAGTCTAAATGAAATGACAAAACCCCATCTTACTACAATTGCTCGAGCCTTCTCGGGGCTTGGGTTTCAAATTATTGCAACTTCTGGAACTGCACGTGTACTCGAATTAGAAGGCATGCCCGTGGAGCGAGTGCTTAAAATGCATGAAGGGCGGCCACATGCTGCTGATCTCATTGCCAACGGACAAATTCAGTTTATGGTGATCACAAGTTCAGGAGACGCACTTGATCAGATAGATGGCCGGAAGCTGAGAAGGATGGCTCTCGCATACAAGATACCGGTAATAACAACAGTTGCCGGGGCATTGGCCACTGCTGATGCAATTAAAAGCTTAAAAAGCAACAAGATTAAGATGACAGCTCTTCAGGATTACTTCGATGTCACAAAGGTAGCAGCTGAGCTCAAAAACCTTCAATCAGCTTCATCTATTTCTTCTAGTTGAGTTGTTTTGCTACTAGGCGAATCAGCCTTCTTGATTGCTTGTAAGTTTTTTTTCTTTCATTTCGATTTATGTTATAAGTGGCCTTGTTGCTTTCTGGATTGGGAGAATGAACCATAATTTCTCCATTATTATTTATTCCTGAACACTAGCTTAACAAATGTACTGGAACATCCAATCTACTTGTAGATTAAAATAGGTGATGATGGTGCTAATTGTTAATGCAATTATAATCGGTTGTGCTGCTTACTGAATATACTATTTCATGTTGCCACTGCACTTCTAGTAAGCATTGACATACCCTGACCTCACCAGTGAGAATATACCGAGTATGTTAGATTTATGGAGTAAAATGTGTATTGTACATATAGATTTATTTGGTGCGGTACTTTTTCAGATTTTTAAATGAAATGAAGGGAACCCACCCTTACTATTCGATACATTCTAAATTAATATCAAAACCTATGGTTCTATATTTAAAACTCTAATAATTGGTTTGGATTCGATATGGTAGTTGAATTTGATTTTCAACTAGTGCGTCAAGACTTTCTCTTGAAATTAAACAAAGGAGGGATTTTTCTGTGTCTTTTCATATCTCTTCATTTTCTTTATTGGTATATATGAATTTGACAACTAAATAGTATGAAAGCTAGAGACAAAAAGGTAGTTATTGACTATATATTTTTCAACTTATTAGGCTCGAAGTAAAGAAAAGGTGAGAAAATTAAATCGCCTTTCAATTCTGAGGAACAGGAAATACGTCTAGATTAAAATAAAGCAACTTTAACACTGCTTTCTAAACAATTATATATAGTTGATAATTTAGCATGACATGAAATTAGATTTACAGCTTGATGGTTGCAACTCGATCACGCACAATTTATGTTCAGATTTCCAATTGGTAAACTTACGTAAATGCATTCTTTGACCATCTAGTTTATCAACATGATCAAAGTATAGATCATTTTTACACTGTCTGTATATGTTGTGTATACATATACATGATATGTATGATGTATGTATATTTAGTATAAAGAGTATTGCACTATTCACACATTGTATACACATTTTGTAAACTAAATGACCTAAAGACAATGGACTGTAATTTTCCCTTTGCAGTTTGTAGATTAAGGAAATTTTCTTCAGATTATGGAAGTAAGCATCATTATATAATTTGGAACAAAAAATTTCCTGGGTGACATATTTCTAGCAGTATGGTCCCATAGAGACTTACAACTTCTACAATTGATATCCATCCACTCATTAGACCGTGTCCACTGATTCCGCTTGCTTTTAGTCATACATTGAAAAGTAGATTAACTGATACATATATATAACTGGTATAATTTATCGATAATGTCTTAAATTTGTCAATGCATTTTATTTAGATATTTGGATTATGATTTGTTCCTATTGAGCACCTAAACACATAATACAGTGTTCATATTAGACATAATGTCTTAAATTTGTCAGATTCAAATTTTAGAAAACTGCTTGTGCTCTCAAGCGCCTGTTACGTGGTGTAAAGATAGAACACCTTGACCTAACTCAACATAAAAGCTAGCTCATGAGGTGAGGATTGTCTAAGTCCATATAAGCAGACTGTCAGTCCATTTCCCAACCAATGTGAGACTTTCACCCACTTGAACACCCCCCTTCATGTCCAGGGTCCAACTGACGTATGAATCAGGAGCCCAAACGGGGATGGACCTGACTCCGATACCATGTAAAGATATGACATCTAGGCCTAATTCAATCCCAAAAGTTAATTCATGAGGCGAGGATTGTCCAAGTCCATATAAGCAGACCGCTAATCCATTCCCCAACCAATGCGAGACTTTCACCTCCTTATGACATAATAAGTTAAATCATTTAAAATATGTCACCTCTTTTAATTAAACACATCAATTTAAATAATTCGAAATACCTTGGACGTGTTTCAATTAAGGTTGATGGATATAATTAAAGAAGGTGACATCTTAAAAGTGTTCAACTCATCTACACAATGGGCGCTTGATAATGCACACAAAAGCTTTTCTATAGTTCGAGGCTTTGAGCTGGAAATATCTAACAGGAATATTATCATGTATTCATGTGCTCAACTAACATAGATCACAATTCAAGTATCTAAATAAAATAAAATATACTGAACAATTTAAGAGGCTATGATTATATTCCGCCTATATAATTTGAGACCAGAAATATCCAAGTTATAAAGAAAAATTAGCATGACTTTAAGCTTATTCTTTGCTCTGGTTTAGTTTATGTATTACTATGTTCCAGAGACCTCAGTGAGAAACTGGCTTCATTATTTTCCTATTCTTCCCTTTGTTTTTCCTCTGCTTTTTAGAAGTCAAACTACAAGGAGAAAAAAATTATGATAGGGAGGAAAATATTTTCTAAAACATATATTTAATTTATCATATTTGATTGGTCAAAATATTTTGATAAATATTTTATTTAAGAAAATAAATTTCTTAAAAGTTACGAATTTGACTTCCCTCGTGGGAATTGGGAATACAAGTTCTACGAGTGTCAAGTGATACTTTTTCTTTTGACAATTTGTTCAATAACCGGTACTTTACGCTAGTTGTCTTCTTCCCCTTCAATACTCCACCCCCTCTATCTAATCCCATTCTTGCTCGTAGTAGTTGCTTAGATTATATACAAATGTTCTTATAATAATATTTTTTTTACTTATCAAACATCGAAATAAGGAAATTATTGCAAAGTATAATATATTCGAGTGGATAAGAAATTGTTCTATAACTACAGTATAACCATAGGATCTTCTAGCATTCCATCTTAATAGGAATCTAATAATTTCAACAAGTAGACATACAGGATAAGCACAGATGACTATATACAAGTCTTTTCAATTTCAACAAATTTAATTATATTGGTCTCTGACTACTCTCCCCATGATATTAATTAGGTGCGCAACTAATTAGGTTGGGTTTATTGATGACAATGATAACTATATATATACAGTCAATTTTTTTGGTCTTAGCTTTTGTTGTGGACTAAATGCTTCTTCCTTTTCATTATGAAAACAAATGAATTTCATACGATCAATGCAAGATCTTCAGAGAATAAAAATTCCAAGTCATTTAGTATTATGTTTCTTCTAAGAGGAACTATCTATTAATTGAGTCTACAACCTACTCGTTCAACATTTCATTATTTGACTTTTTAAAATAAATGAAAAAAGAAAATGGAGTGGTCCTAAGGGTTAGTTCAATTGACAAAGGTTGAGAGACTTCGACCCTTATGAGGCTATGACAAGTGAACTAACTCTGATATTTAAGTAGAGCCTAAGGATAAAGGGGTGAGTCCATCATTTCGAGTTTCAAAGGATGCGATTGACCTAGAGGATTGAGGGGAAAAAATAAATGAAGCAAGAACTAATAAAGTAGATGATAATGCTGTCCCATCGACTGTGACATCCTTTTGGTTGGTCAATTTATGAGTATGGATGCAATTGAGTAAAAAAGTGGCAAAACAGCATTAAAGTACATCCATTACAAGTAGTTCAGCAATATAAACTCACTAAATCATTAATGCATATTCGGAGAGCTACGTGTGTGAAATCACTTTGCTATGTTACGTGTTGAAGATATATTATATAGTTATATCCACATCAGATATTATGAAGGTGTGGATCAAGCTATTCCACTCATTTTGTGTTAAAATTAAATTAAAATGTCATACCTAAAAAATAATTGGTGCTTTGACAAGCTGATGCAAATCCAGGATTATAAAAAATTACCGAGTTCTGAATTTTACTATGTATCTATATTTAGTATAAATATATTAAGTTTAAATCTAAATTATTGAGTTCTGCTGAATTCGTACTTCTCATGCAGCTCCGCTCCGGTTGACAAGTCCTGTGCATCTAGAAAAAATAAAAGAAGAGACGAGTACTTGTAAAGGAGATGTTAAGTACAAAAGAGGGCATTTGGTCCCTTCTTCAAGGCAGTTTTGACTATCAATTCGTGTTACTACTACTATATACATATTGACCATCTTTATCTTCTGAATATTAGGTTAACATCTATGTTACGCACTATTATTAAGTTATACTATTTTCCCAAAACATAATCGCGATAAATTATTGAGGGAATAAAACGAGTTCACTTGCTTGAAAATCATATTAGTCATAAAAGAAAAATCAACTAAATTTAAGCCTAAGATAGATGAAAATGGCATTCTTTTTTTTTTTCTTTTTCTAATTACATGTGCCAAACGAGCTGACCTTTTTACCACCACCTTAACCACCTACTGATTTTAGCATATGATCCCTCTTTCTGTCATTCTCCATTTATAGACACGTAACATAGTGGTGGTTAGCGTAGTAGGAAATACGTACCAATTTCCTTAATGATATCAACCTATAAAGCCAACATGACATCAATATGACCCCTGGCTATATACTCCTGTTATTTAATGATCTTAAAAACATTTAATCTTCAATATTAATATTTCTACTGTTAATTCCTCTCCTAACAAATTTGGTTGGATTTAATAAAATAATTGCACTAACATCGATTGGTCAAAATGATGATATCCAATCGGTCCCTTCATACTCATCATTCGATCATAATATCCTGTAAATCATTTTCATCTTTGATGAACTTACCAAGGAGCAAAGATGCGTATTGAGTAAATTTTCTTAAAGGACAGAATTTTGAAGAGGAAAAACAATTTCTTTAATGTAACTTTTCGTATTCAAAATCGATATGTTACAGGTGGCTTAATATAATTGCAAGATGATAAGTTAGTCCTAAAATGGTGAATTTTGATGTGATAAGAGTTAAATTTAGCGCATTTTACTCTGTCATATTATTGGAACTTTGTAAGCCAAAAGAGCCATTTTTTTCTTAAGTTAATGTAGTTTTTTCTAAGTTAGACTTATATAGTTTTGACTTCTCATGCCACTTCAAGTCCAGGAGAATTGGAGAAATTTTTGTACCAATGTGCACTTCTGTTTGAACGTTTCCAATCCTTGAAGACCATTTTGTCAATTGTTTTTATGAAATTATAGTAAAATTTGAAATGAAAGACTATTTGGCAACATATAATTCGACTAAATAACAATAACACATCAAATATAAGATGTAGAGAAAGAGACTGTACACAAACCTTACTCCTACATTTGTACGTAAAATAGAGTTGTTTTGTAAAGACTATTCAAGGTTGAAGCATAACAAAATACATGTTCCTATGAATTGTTTTCTAATAAACATGGTAAATGACAAGTTATTAGGTAAAAAAATCACAAACATAGGCGGATGTAAGATTTTCAACTTGATTAGTTCGGGATTTGAGATTCTTAGAACTAAGTTCATCAGGTTATGAGTTCGGATATATTTTACCGAAAATTTTATTAGTTTTCACATGTATTAAAATACACTTCGCATAGAAAATATTGGATCCAGATGATCTGACCATGAACCCGAAGGCTGGTGTTGAAACACCGTCTCTCACTTAAATGTAAAAGTCTTTTATGTCGTCAATGTATATAATTTAACTACATTAAGTTTTTTCCTTAAAAATCTTATGTCACATTTTCTAATTATGATGTCACCTCCCTCCGCCAATCGTTTCTTGGCTTATAAATATTCACTTCACTTACTCACTTTTAAAGCACCCCTACTAATCTCTTTCTCTGCCTTCTTAGTTCCCTGCACGTACACATTTTTTACATATTAGAAAATATGGAGTCCAGTAACACAACAATCAACAGCCTCATCACCACCACAACGCCCCCGTCTCCAGACTCCGTATCTCCGCCGCGTAACTCTCCATCTCCACCACGAGTGGTGGTCACACCTTGTGCTGCCTGTAAGATATTGCGGCGGAGATGCGCGGAGAAATGTGTGTTGGCACCTTATTTTCCTCCTAATGACCCCATCAAATTCACCACTGCTCATCGTGTTTTTGGTGCTAGCAATATTATCAAGTTCTTGCAGGTACATTTTTACACTTGTTAGTTGTTAAAACTTGTTCCTGTTTTTGTTAATTAGGTCAGTTTTACTACTTATTTTGAAATTTAAGTGGATGGATTTTATTTATGTTAGTATACATTCCTATTTTAGTGATGCTAAATCGTGAGCTCTAGCAATATATAAGCAAACGAGTGGACGGAGCTACAACCCAACTTATGGGTTCACAAAACTCAGTGGCTTTGACGTGGATCGGATTCTGTGTTTGTGTTAAAAATGCACATAATATGTGTCTCTTTTTACAGAATTTGTATTCCATAAATTCAAAATTCTAGCTCTCCCACTAAGTAAAAACAACAAAGAAATAAACTCTTTGGCACTGCCTACTCTGCCCCTACATTTAATATTAGTTGTATTTCTCAGAAAATATCGACAACAAAAAATTGGTCAAAGTTCAAGTAGGCAAATATAGGGAGACATGCTTTAACATGTACGATTTCTGTTTATTTAATGCTCGGACCAATTAGGTGGTAGTATTTAATGCAGTCCAAAGTTGCAATTTGAAAAAATTAGAGTCCTATGGGTATATAGTTATTTATCCAAACTGACATCATAATTGTTGATAGTGAAATTCTAACGCTGCTCTTAGAATTGTAGAGGAGGGAATTGATTTTTAAGGCCAAACGTGCTTTCAAATCATTTGGATATACAATAATTAGTATCAACAACCACATCTACTTTATAAATTATTAGAGAAAAAACTTTTTCCTGTTTTCCATATGTTGCTACATTTCCATTTTTTTGCTTGTGCATTGACTTCTCTTAGTTTTCCTGAATAAAAAAAACCATATTGCTACCAACTACTCATTGCTTCTGGTGTTAAATAATGAAAAATCAATCATACACACACTCTCTCCCTCTCATGGTTCCATTTGTTGTATAGACAAGTAATAATAATTTGGGACAGATATTGTTAATGATCAAGGAAGCCTTGGAGTAGTGGTAAAATTATTTCCACGTATCCAATAGGTCAAGTCCGGCTGTGGAATCAGCCACACTGATGCCTGCATCAGAATAAATTACCTATATTATATCCCCTTAGTGTGCGACCCTCAGTCCCTTATCCGGACCCTTTGTGAATGCGGGAAGCTTCGTACATTGGGATATCCTTTTATTGTTGGTACTGATAAATTATTGTTACTAATGGGAAAATCTTTTTTTTTTTTTTCAATTTTGATTAGGAATTGCCAGAATATCAAAGAGCAGATGCTGTAAGTAGCATGGTGTATGAGGCTAACGCTAGGATGAGGGATCCAGTCTATGGTTCTGCTGGGGCGATTTGTCAACTTCAAAAGCAAGTAAATGAGCTTCAAGCACAATTAGCCAAAACACAAGCTGAGCTTGTCACTATGCAGTGCCAACATGCTAATCTCATGGCCTATGTTTACGTGGAAATGGGACAATCTCCACCAACATCACCCCAACAATCTTTGGACAAGTTCACCAATAGTACTACACATAGCACCTTCCATAATAACATCAATTTCTTAGACGAGAACAACAATTATGGGACCTTATTGGAAACTCTTTGGACATGATTAAACAGGAAGATATATATGTTCCTCAAATCGGAACATTTGCTCATCGAGGCAGATCTAGAACGTAAATTGAATTGACTCACCTTTGAGTTCTTACTATTGAATTCATTGCACTTTTGAATTATGTTATAGGTTATGTTAAGGTTTTAATTTTATTTTATATATCATACTTCGTGTCAAATGTACTGAGTGCAACTTAAACCGGGGTCCATCTGCCTCTGTGTTTATAGTCATCGGAGCCAAATTTAACCCCCTACAGAAGATTATAGTGAAGGATAACAAAATTGTAATATAATAAGAACGAGATCTTGATAGATATTTTTATAATGCTACTCAGTTTAATTTATGTGAAGAAGATAGTTGTTCCTGTTCTTATATTTCTTCTTTCTTGTAAGTCCATTCCCACTTCATATTATTGAATCTAATTATACAAGCCAAACTTTTTGGTCACCTAATAACTTACATCAGTTTGATTTTCCATGTGAATTCCCTTTCAAAGTGAAACATTTGACTCTCTAGTTATCTTGCCTTTCGTTGAATCTTATTACTATTTAGTCTTTCAAATCCACAGTGTCTGTCCACATTTGAAATGTTCACCTTTGTCTTGTCACTTAATCCACGATTATCCTATCACACCAAGTCGCTCTTTTTAAGACTTTCTTTTAAAAATAAAAGATCATTGTATGTTTGTTAAAGATAATATTTTTTAATTAACATTGTACACATCTAAAATTTGTGGGACTCTACAAAAAGAATCTAAATTCTGTTAGAGTTCTTAGAGTCTAATTGACCCTAAACCTTGAATTATGCCTATATAAAAAGACAAATATTCCCTTAAAGAGGCATCTTGAATATCTCAGAAATTCGGGATATTCATAGATCAAAATACTCTTCCTTGATAATCAAATAAATCAAAAAGATCCATATTCATATATTCGAGAAATACGCTACGACCCTCGAATTATGGAGATTCATATTCCTATGTTCGAGTGAAATATTAAAATTAAGAATTTGTCAATATATATGTTTTAAAATAAACTACAAAGTAGAGTAAACACATAAATTGAAATGCAGAGAATAAGATACTTCTGTTAAGCCTTGAAAGGAAAAAGATAATCCTACAATCATACATATGTCTCCAACACATATGCTAAACAATCATTTCGTCAATTCTTCTTATAATGGCTGTATGATGTTAAACTAACATAATCATTTTGATGAATTCAAGTGTAAATTAAAATAGGCATAAACGGAAAAACTGTGAAGACATAACTCTTTATGATGGGATTAATTTACATAATTAATCCATTAACTCTCTATGATTGGATTAGTTTACATAATTTCCATAAGTTATATTCTGCAGTAATATATATGAGTGAATATTGTAGAGTTGTAACTAAGTTGCTCAAGTATCGACAAAATTTGAACTAGATATATAGAATTTAGAAAATATTAATTTAGAAGAAAAAAACTGCCAATTTTGTCGTATTCCTAGCTAAGCACGTATTTGCTTAAAGTTCTGGCGGCTAGATCCAATTCTTGATCTTCTATCTTGTCTGTTTTGAATTTTGATAGAAATATTTTTTAAATATGTGATATAAAATAAGTGATTGATAGTTTATAGCTATTGATTATCTAATTAAAAATTAGATTACATTTTGTTGTCGGAGATAAGCTCCTCGTCGGTAGCTCTCAAGAAATGACAAAGAAGAAAGGAAATAAAGAAGAAGATTGACACGAAGTGTTTTCAACTTTAAATAAGTCCATGAATATGCTAAGCCACGTGGACCTATCTGATTAAGACAAGTAGCCTCTTTCTACAGTATTCTAGAATAGGATGAAATAAGGATACTTTTGTAATCAACTACAAAAATACATTTTAATTTAGATTTATTTTATTCAGTTTGTTAGAATTTTGTTACAACAGTAGAATCCAATACTTGTATTTATAGGATAATGATTTTAGTAAATTCACAAGTGAGCAATACAGAAAAAATTTTCCTCATATCATTTTTTTCTTTGAAGTTTCGCATGGTATCAGAGCAACAATAAGAGCTCTGTATATTTTTTTTCTTCTCTAATTTTTGCTTGCTTTGATTCACAATGGCTGATGAATTACTTACTCCACCTATAGCAGCAGAAGCTGCACGCAGAGCTATTGTTCCCTCTATTTTGATGGATCAAAATCACCCTTATTACCTCGCTCCATCAGATAACCTTGGGATTAATCTGTTCAATATCACCTTTAATGGTACTAGATATAACAATTGGCACCGAAGTGTTTTGATCTCTCTCTCAGCTAAGCATAATCTAGGTTTCATCACTGGAAGTTGTAGATCTCCAGATCCAGATTCACCTTTATTTGATCATTGGAGAAGATGAAATGATATGGTTATAGCATGGCTTCTCAACTACCTTAGCCGAGATATTTCAGAGAGTGTGATTTACTCTCAAACTGCGAAGGATCTATGGACTGAGCTTGAGGAACGATGTGGACAAGAAGATGGTGTTAGGATGTTCTAGCTGTAACGAGATCTCAACAATATCAGTCAAGGAAATTCTGACGTAGCAGGTTATTTTACTAAACTTAAGAGAATTTGGGATCAATTGAAATAGCTCAATACTTATATGGTTTGTCGATGTGATTGTGAATGTGGAGCTAAAACACATAGTGCTAAGATGAATGAGGATCAACAACTCATTCAATTCTTAATGGGTCTTAATGATGTGTACACCGGTGTTCGAGGAAATATTCTTATGATGAAGTCACTCCCTTCGACTGCTCAGGCTACTCTATTTTCTCCATGAAGAATCACAAAGGAAGGTACATGCTCAAAATACTCTAAGTACCGACTCTTCTGCTTTTTATAGTACTGGACAGATTTCAAGTGCGTCTAGGCAGGCAAGGGAAAACAGGTATGGAGCTCAGAACAACAAACCTGATGCAAGGAAATCCAAGCAAGTTTGTAAGTATTACAAAAAACATGGTCATGTTAAGGAAGAATGCTACAAATTGGTGGGATACCCTGCTCATGATAAGTTCAACAGAAACAGGAAGGGAGATTTTTCCACTCAATCAATTAACAATACAATTGGAAAAAAGACAATTCTACAGATATTGGTACACAAGTAGTAGCTAGTCTCATCTCTGGACAAGGTTTTTCTAAAGCACAATGTGACCAATTGATTCAAATGTTCCAAACTGTTCAGGAAGAAATTAGAGCCTTAACTTCTGATGTTTCTGCCAGTGCAAATCTGGCCGGTATGCAATATGCTTATAGCATATTTTCCTCTTTCTATTCTAAATTACATCACAACACTTGGATAGTTGATTCTGGAGCTTCCCAATATATGACTTATGATAAAACACTTCTACATAACATTGTTCTTCTTTCTAATTCTGTTTCAGTCAGTTTACCAAATTTCTATCGGGTTACAATAAAATATATGGGAAGTATATTTCTTACTCCAAAGTTAAAATTACATAATGTCCTTTTTGTTTTCATTTTTAAACATAATTTCTTGTCAGTTTCTCAACTATGCACACAATTTGATTGCAATATAATTTTTTCTAATACTATTTGTTACATTCAGGCCCCTTTTTTGAAGAGGGACCAAGTTCTTGGTGAAGCAGCTGCTGCACTGTATGTGATGAGAGATAACACAGCTCAGATGAATCTTATTTCCAAGAACTCTATCTGTCTTGTTTCTTTTAATTCTAGCTCTTTGTCCAGGTTTAGTTTATCTGCGTCATTTCCCTTTTCAGTTTCTTCAATGGTACGTGCCCAGGATGTTATGTCCAACAATTGTAATGAAAATGCTTCTATCAATGAAAATGCTTTTGTTCATTCTGCTTCTATTCTTTTGTGGCACAATCGATTGGGTCATTTACCTTTGGATGCTATGAAACATATTGACGGTTTACATTTAAGCACTAATAGTGAAAATTCTATGCCTTGTGCAATTTTTCCCATGGCTAGACAAGATAAGTCACCCTTTTCCAAGAGTTCTATCACTACTAAACAATACTTTGATCTAATTCATAGATACTTGGGACCCTATAAGACGCCAACCTACAAAGGAGAGAAATATTACCTAACTATTGTAGATGATTTCTCAAGAAGTACCTGGACTTTCTTACTTTCCACTAAATCAAATGCCTTTTCTACACTCAAAACTTTTCTCCTATATGTTGAGCGACAATTCTCCACCAAAGTCAAGGTAATACAGTCTGACAAGGCTTTTGAATTGGGGCCTGGCCAACTAGCTACTGAATTTTTCCTCTCTCAAGGTATAATTCACCAAACTACTTGTGTGGCTACACCACAACAAAATGGTGTAGTAGAGCGTAAACACAGACATTTGATGAAAACTTGTAGGGCTCTAATGTTTCATTCTCATGCTCCTAAACAGTACCGGGGGATTGTCTTCTCACAACCACTAACTTGATTAACTGATTTTCTTCTAGAGTTTTGAACTTTAAATCCCCTTACCAAGTTTAATTTAACTCACTCCCAGAATAATCCTATCTAAAATCTTTCGGGTGCTTGTGTTTTGTTTTAACTCTTTCCCGTTACAGAGATAAACTCAGTCCTCGAGCAGTCCCAGGTGTATTTTTAGGTTACCCTTTTGGCATAAAGGGTTACAAAATCCTTACATTGCACTCTAAACAAATCTTAATTTCTAGGGATGTCAAGTTTGTGGAGTATATTTTTCCTTTTTCCATCTCTAAACCACTCTCTCAACTCTTTCCAATTTCTTGTCCTCTTCCCCATGAAGAAGAACCTGCAACCTCACCACTGCCCCCTCTCAATCACATTCCTACTCCTCCTCTTATTTCTACATCTTCTCTTTCACCCTCCACTACTGAGGACTCTACTGTGTTATCTACTCCGCAAGAACCGCAGCTGCGCAGATCCACTAGGGAACATCATGCTCCCACTTATTTATCAGACTACATTTGTGCTAATTATTTTTCGGTTATTTCTCTCAATCCTCATTGTTTTCCTTTACGCTATCATACTTTTTCCACTATGAACACTCACAATCAATCTTTACTTACCTCTATTTGTCAAATTACCGAACCCACCTCTTACCAACAAGCTATATTGCATCCCGATTAGATGGCCGCGATGACAAAGGAATTTGATGCTCTTCACTCCAACCATACTTGGGACATTGTTCAATTTCCCCCAACTAAGAAAGCCCTGCCCTGGAAGTGGGTATATAAAGTTAAACTTAAGTCGGATGGATCTCTTGAGCGTCTAAAAACTCGTTTGGTAATAAGGGGTGATACACAACGTGAAGGGATAAACTTTACGGAGACCATTTCCCCCGTTGTCAAAATGACAATTGTGAGATGTCTCCCCTCTATTACAGTAAAGATGGGTTGGAAACTTTACCAGCTAGATGTCAACAACGCATTTCTTCATGGGGACCTCAATGAAGAAGTCTATATGAGGTTTCCTCCCGGAATGGTAGCTCCGCCTCCTTCATATGTTGGTCGCCTCCGTAAGTCCCTTTATGAATTGAAACAAGTATCACGTTAGTGGTATGCACGCCTGTCTTCAGCTTTGAGCACTAGAGGTTTCACTTGCTCCTTGAATGACTATTCTTTATTCTTTAAACACACTGGTATTCTGGTTACTCTGATTGCGGTTTATGTTGATGACATCTTGCTCTCTGGTAACAGTCTGCAAGAAATTGATGAAGTCAAGTTATTTTTGGACTCTGAGTTTCGTATTAAATACCTCGGCGAGGCACATTATTTTTTAGGAATGAAATTGATTCACGAGGATGGTGGTATGCTTATTACTCAGCGTAAATTCGCCATGGAAACCTTATCTGAGTTTGATTGCCTTGAATCCAGATCTGTCTCTACTTCTCTTGACCCAACTATCAAACTCTCTTCTTCTTATAAACCTCCTCTTCCAGATCCCTTTGTCTACAGATGCCTTTTGGAAAAACTCAATTTTTTTTAACAAACACAAGGCCAAATCTTTCTTTTGCAGTCCAAATCCTCAGTCAATATATGCAAAATCTATGCCAAGGACATCTTTTCGCTGCTTATCACACTCTGCGATGTTTACGTCACGATCCTGGTCTTGGCATTTTCTTAGCCCCTGATCCATTATTTCAGCTCCTTGCCTTTTGCGACTCTGGGCTTTCTGCTCTGATACTCGTCATTCTATTAGCGGATTTTTCCTCAGCCTTGGTGGTTCTCCTATTTCATGGAAGTCCAAGAAACAGCCAGTCATTGCCCTTTCTTCCGCTGAGGTGGAATATCGTTCTATGCGTCGCCTAGTTTCAGAGATCACCTGATTGGTTCACTTGTTACAAGATCTTTCTCTTTCTCCATCTTTACCCGTTTCTCTTCACTATGATAGCCAAACGACCATTCATATTGCTAAAAATCCCGTCTTTCACGAACGAACCAAGCACATTGAGCTTGATTACCATTTCGTTCGTGAAAAGCTTCTTGATGGTCTGATCTCTTTATCTTTTGTCCCTTCTTCTTCTTAGTTGGCCGATCTATTTACTAAAGCTATGTCTGGCCCCTTCATTGTTCCCTTCTTCTCAAGTTAGGAGTCCGTTCACCGTCTCCAACTTGCAGGGGGTGTTGTCGGAGACAAGCTCCTGGCTCGTCGGTAGCTCTCAAGAAATGACAAAGAAGAAGATTGACACGAAGTGTTTTCAACTTCAAATAAGTCCATGAATATGCTAAGCCACGTGGACCTATCAGATTAAGACAAGTAGCCTCTTTCTACAGTATTCTAGAATAGGATGGAATAAGGACACTTTTGTAATTAGCTACAAAAATACATTTTAGTTTAAATTTATTTTATTCAGTTTGTTAGAATTCTGTTACAATAGTGGAATCCACTACTTGTATATATAGGGTAATGATTGTAGTAAATTCACAAGTGAGCAATAAAGAAAAATTTTCCTCATATCATTTTTTTCTTTGAAGTTTCACACATTTTAAAAATTTAATATTCTTTCAAGATACATATAACTTTTTTTATTTTTTTTAAAATGTAACACATAAACTAAGAGAGAAAATGCATCTAAAGGTGTGACCTAATGGTCAATGATGTAGGTCGAGCACGTTATAAGGTTTCAAGTTTAATTTCTAACTGTGACATAAAGACTAGGTGATTTCTCCTCACCGTTTCTAATCATGGAGGACAAAACTACCCAATATCTATTTCTGAATAAAGATAATAGATATCTCATAAAATTAGTCAAAGTGTGCATAAGCTTACTCGAAAACCACTATTATAATAAAAAGAAAAAACTAAGAGAAAATAATTTTGAGAGGAAAGGAATGTATGAACGGTCAGTGTACTATTTTGGAGGTATCATTGAAGATAAGCAGGGAAAAAGATTTAGCTGTCAAACTCAAATCGAGAATGCACGTTCCCTTGTCCTACTTTTTGTTGTTTCTTTATTGAGTTTAATCATGGCTTATGTTTCCCTTAAACGCGTATTAACATTATCTCTGCTTATTTTTCTTAAAAGTAGTAGATGATATAACTGAACATTAGTAGAAAACTCATGTGCTTCCACAGAGACTAATTGCAATTTGCATACCAAGCGATTAAATTAATCAATTAATTTCCTGTTTAAATAATACATATCTGAGTGCCGTAGCACAATAGAGAAATTCACCCTTGAATGTAATCAGAATGTGGACATTTTCGATTCAAATTTTGAAAACTTCTAAGTGTCTATTAAATATTAATCAATTTAATCATAATAAATATATCATCTTATTTAATTATATACAATCAGCCTCAATAATAATACTATTTTCATTTTTAATCACATGCAGTGGCTGCAGGGGCATGTCGATCACATCAATGAAATTATTAAATCTTTTCATGATCTTCATCATGCAGCATGTTGGCAATTTTTTGGATTATGTGGCAATATCCCCTTTCAGAAATCCTTCTACTTATGTCGTGTGAATGTCTCTTCCGAATGCAAATGTACATGCGCAGTCTTGAGAAAATAACAAAAATAATTCATTATGCTCTGAAGTAGGTTTAAACTACTTCCTTAAATATAGTATTGAATAGTTTTGATTTATTAAGTTTGTCAAAGATGAATAGTCTTGGTTGCCCTAAAAAGTTTAGTAAATTATATATGTTGGTTATATTTGACGGATCGGAAAACAATAAAAGAGGTATTTAATTAAGGGATTACATTGAAGATACTATTTCTTTTAGTTTCCTATTTCTATTTTCTAGAGTGAGCTAGGCTTTTTGAGGTGCAACTTTTTTGTTTGTTTGTTTTTAATGTAATTTTTTGTGTTGCAAATTTTTAGCATTTGGGGGAATTTTCTTAGTGATTTTGGTTAAATTTTAATCTTTCCACAATTTTCCTCACATCTAATAGATCGATATTGTAAAACAGTAAAAGTGTTTAATGGTAATCAAAGAATCATTTGTAAATACATTTAAAGGATCACAACTGCTGAAAAGTATATTTAAATAACTATTTAAAGTCTACCTCCAAAGATATGAAATTATTTGTCATTTTCAGATATCTTTTTAAGATTTTGCACCTCAGAAACATTGCAACCATGTAAAACCGACGAATTAATTGTAACTTGACTATCTGTCGTGCATACTCCAAAACAAATTTAAGATGAATATCACAACTCACAAACACTAAACATCTGATCACACTCCGTGTCTGTGCACTAACATGGCAGTGAAATGGTTGGAATCTCTAAGTAATTAATCAGAAATATTGAGTTTGAGCTCTTGCGAATCGAAAAAATTTCGGTGAGAGTATCGTTTCTAGAATTGAACCCTCCAATGCTACAGCAACAACACAGGTTTGATCCACCTGAAACAACAAATATCAACGAAATCCTAAGAGCAAGAAACTACAAGCGTAGCACTGGGACTACTAGTACGGATTACAAGCCAAAGCACTCCAACTTATCGGCATGAACACTCTCCTACTCACTAATTAATCCGCCATCTTAATCTGCGTCTTCTACAACTTTCTAGATCTATCTAGGATCATATCCTCAATAAGTTGTAATGATGTCATGTCCTGTCTAATTACCGCTCTCCGAGAAAAAAGTTTGTGGCTATGTGCGTGGGCCGGTTACTCCGGCCGTATTTTTTGCCGAACAATTATACTATAAGAATCAGCTGAGAGTCCAGATATTATTTTTGTATATGCTTTTTCATTCTTGGTGAACGTCTTTTTCCTTCCGTTGTCATCTTTTAGCTTAATTTGTCTCTTCTATCCGTCGACAATTTTTTACTTTTTTACTTTTAGGTTTTGACACTTGAAAAAGTGTGTGGATGATCATTCATTGGATTGTTACATCATCAAAATAACGCAATGACTTTTCACGCAGCTCGTGCAATCACATACAATATTTCTCTTTTATGTTATCTTTAAGGAAGAAAAAAGGGACAATCTTTTCTGCTCCTTTTTATGTTAATTTTAGTTAGTTCATATATAGCGTAAACATAAATCGTCTATGCTTTGTTCTGGGATCAAGAATAAAGCGAATTTTTAAAAGGGATTGTATGCATAAATAAAATGAAATGAAATTGGATAAAAAGTAGTCTATATTTTTTAATGCACATTTTGTTTGATTTGCTTAATGTTCGGAGTGTCCACTACAAGCGCATTGTTATTAGTTTTACTTTATGGTGATTTTACACTCCATGACAATTTAGTAGCTTTAATTACATTTTTATATAGACACTTTCAAATACTTTCTCCGTTCGATTTTAGTCCTCACATTTTGACTTGCCACATTCATTACAAAAAACAATTAATAACATTGTTATTTTACCATAATACCTATATTAAATGATGTTTACATTGTGTCTTCAAATTAATTTGGAGAAAAGACAATTAATGCTAAGAATAAAATAGGAAAAAAAAATTGTCTTTTCTTGTTATGTCAAAAATGACAAGTAAAAATAGAAATAAGATTAGTAAATTAATGACAAGTAAAAGCAAACGGAGGGAGCAATTGTTTTAAGAGGATGTGTATAAATTAATAATGTCGTGTATATCTCGCACAAATCTCCAGTAGTTTATTGCTGGGTCAGATTATTATGGGCTTGTGTCCTCATGATTTACTTTGGGCCATTTGTTGGTCCAGT